>NW_004567122.1:19922623-20018379 GCF_000260355.1 Condylura cristata
ATACATGTATGTATGCATGTGTGTATACATATATATGGGGGGGGTTATATATATATATATATATATATTAACACTGAACATGCTTATTATACAAAAATGTTCACTGAGGGAATGGGGAAATACAGATACCACACTAAGAAGGAATTAAATGTCATCCTTGGTTCTACTTCTCAGAAATAAGACCTCTGAAGTTTTTCTGTTCACATCCATGTTATTAACAAAAAGTAGGTTATGATAATGGAGCCTTTCTTCATGAAACACTTCTGTGAACATCTTTACACATCATTACCTATCTTTACACATAGTTACCATCATTTAGCATTTTCTGAATACATGTAAGTAAACTTTGTTGGCTACTGTGACCAATGACGGAGGTTTTGCAATGACTGAATCTATTCCATTACTCAAGCCACAGAGGGCCATGACTATTCTCTTCTTTTTTGCTGATAACATCCATCTCCTTCCTCTCTTAATGCTTAAATGTTAAATGATTTACTGGTTTACTGTTAACCATTGGGTAAAAAGTTAAAAAATTGGGCTCTCCCCTGTGGCGCAACAGGCTTAAGCACAACACTGTGAAGCTTCCCACGGCCATTGCAATGCAAGTTTGATTCCCAGCCTGGGAGGTGACCCGCATGGCGTGCCAGACCTCTCCTCACCCGCCTTCTGCCCCTCTCAGAAGTGTATTTCACTTTATCTGCCTGTTCTGTGTCCCATTCTCTTTCTGGTGAATTCTCTCACCTCCTGCACCTCTTGCCTATACCCCAGTTCTTGTATACATAAATAAGTCAGTCTTAAACAAAGAAAAAGTTAAAAAAAATTGCCACATTTGTGATGCCAATAGCAGCTGAAAAATTCATTTCCTGTTTAGGTCTAACATAGTGCCTGGCAGACATAGCATAGTAAGCACCAAAATGATGTTAGTTCCCCTCGTCCTGCATCACTTTAATCTCTACAGGCCTTAATTTCTGTTTCTACAAATTACGTTGATTATTCCAAATGACCCAAGACCCCTTTCTAGTGCATAATCCTGTCAGCCTGATAAATACAAAATTGCGATTAAGGCAAAAAAAAAAAATCCAAAAAGGACCAAATAGGGCCCTCCCTGGTGGTGCAGTAGGTTAAAGTGCAGTACTGTGAAGCTATCCCTAGTGACCGCAGCATCAATTCAATCCTTGGCCAGGGAGCTGACCCACAGGTGCAGACCTCTCCTGAGTCACTCTCCTAAGCAGTATACTTTGTCGATCTGCTTGTTCTGCTCCCACTATGTCTCTGGTGAATTCTCTAATCCCCCTGCGTCTCTGGCCTGCACCCCAGTTCTTATATGCATAAATAAAAAAATCTTTTTAAAAATGAAAAAAAGGGCTAAATACATAATTTTAGGAAAACCTCATTTATCACCTAGGTTTACACCAAAAATATCAACAGAAATCTAAGATGTGATTCATGTTTCTACTATACTATACTACACTACACTACACTACACTTAAAATTAAATTCCTTTGAAATATCTTTAATACACTGACAGAAATGTTTGATTTCTTACTCACACATTTGTAGGACAGGAACTATGCTGGCATCCTCCTGTTACCGGAAATTGAGAGGTGGGGCACTCAGACCATACACGTTATGTCTAGTTGCCGTCTTCTTAAGGGAAAGCAGAAGGCAGCCAGAGTCAGAGACAGGGAGAACATCCACATCTGAGGAATAGCTAAGGAAGGAAAATCCATAGTAGAACTGTTAAAAACAGAGAGAGGTAGGAAAGGAGAGTTGAGTCATTGAATGAAAAGATTTAAGGGATGGCTAGTGTTGTTAGTGGTTTGATAAGGTAAATTATTGGCTTTGGTGTCTGGTATTTCCTTTTTGAACTGTAAGAATGAATTAGTGCTAGTAAAGGACATTGTGGTCAGTGTCACTGATTATAATTGAGGAAAAAATGAGTAGGAAGAGATTGTGGCTATAAAGTAGATAATCACTCCATGGTTTATGTAAAGTACTAGGTTGGGGATCAGACCACTTCTTTCTTCAAGATTCTGCTGAACAAATATTTACTTAAAACACTTATGTAGCTTCTAAAATAAACACTCAAATCCTCATAGTAGGATGACCATCCATGTAAGTTAGCATCCAAACAGGACTTTTTTTTTTTTTTTTTGCTTTGTTGGAGCTGTGGATACCATCCTTAACCTGCTTGCTCATGGGCGTTTTCCCCTCCTCAGGTGCAAGGAGGCCAACCCTAGCTTTGTCTCTCTATAGCCGTCAGGCCCACAAGCATGCACGGACCTGAGAATAGGCTGGGGATAGGAAAAGCCTATTTCTATCTGATTTTATATCTGACTCCAGGAGGATCCAGTCAGGTTCATGCTCTCCACCTTGGGATAATTTTTCCCATTGAAAATGGAAATCAAGCTGACTGGTGCTAAATGGCCCAATTGGACACTTAGGATTGAACAGAGTTGCTGTGAGGCTTGTAGTGTGGGGGACCGTGAATAGGATATAAGGCAAGCAAGAGCCAGCTTGAGTCAGATAGCAGCTGGCATTGGAAGAGAGGATTCAGCAGATGGCCTCCAAAGAGGGAAGCATTGGGCAGACACCCTCATTGTGAGTCAGTAGGCATCTGGACCATCATAGACCTTTGCAGAGACCCAGCTACTGTTCCTGCCTCCAGCCCTGCCTCAAACATTACTTGCCGGGAGCCCTGTCTGGGATCTCATAGAGGTGTTTGCCAGTAGCTTTGAGAGCTGTCCACAGCCTCTGGTTCTCTGGGACCAGCTCCTGGTTGAGTCTGCTGCTGTCCAGCCTGACGCCCAGCCCAGCCCTTTAGATTTCATCTTCTGTAAGCAACCTTTGAGACTTGTGGACACTGCAGACAGCACCTGAGGTGAGATAGTCAGCGACTTGTGTCCTTAGAAGCTCTTTCCTATCCCTCAATCTCTTGTTTTGTTAAATAAACCCTACTGGATGAACCTGCAGTCAGTCACCTGCCCCATCTTTAGTACTTTCCCTAAATATTGCTTGGTAGTGTTTTAGTACTGTTCTTTTTTTTTTTTTTTTACACATTGTATTTTAGTTTAGGTCACTTTTTGGTACTTAAAGTATGTAGTGTTATTTTTATGCATGGTTCTGTAACACCAGTTAATTCCTATGACTGGTAAATTGGCAGTCCTATTAGTGAATTAATGATATTTCTTAGAAAGGTTCATAAGGGAAGAGAATCGTCAGCCATTACCTCCCCACAGCTTTGCCCTAGCAGCCTGTCCAGTGTTCAGAGCTCGACTTCCCTCTCTTCTGTCTCAGTGCCTGCAAGCCAGCGTGTCTATTCTTGTTGGTTCTTTTTTGAAGTAGCTCTGCTACACTAAGCTGTGTTGTCTTCTAAGATGCTAATTACTATTTTGTGTTATTGTTGGTGCTCTGGTTAGGCTACAAAGTTGCGTAGGTTTTGAGTGGTTTGTTTTCAACTCTATTTTTTGCCATTTGTTCTGTTGTTTTAATGTGTCCATAATGCAAGTTTTCAGGAACACATCCATGGTGCTGTAGCAGAAATGCCCGTACTGAATGGACATATTCCCCAGATGAATGCAAAGTGTACCAGGAGCAGCAGTAGGTCTCCTCATGCCACCTTTTGATTGATTGTGGAAACAGTATTCATGTCTCACTTGCTTTTATATAAGAAAGACTGTACCAGCTTTTAAATCACCAAGTCATTTAGAATCATGAAGTTTTCTTTTAGTTCTATCTTCTTAAAGAAAAATTCTTTCAAGTGCTGTGCTTTCTCTGGTTGGACTGCATAAGCCCTGGTAGCCTGGTCACTGAATTATTCAATGTAAATACAGCTTCAAGATTTTGAAAGCATGAGCCACAGTTTACTGGCTTATATTGTTGCTGAAAAATACTACTCAGTGAAGAATTTAAAATCTTGTAAATCTCTTTTGGTCCTACTTTGAAAATTTCACAATGTTCACTGCTGTGACTCCTCTCTTGACCATTGTGCAGGTCACTTGTTGAATTTTTCCAAATGGGCGTTCATGTCCTTTGGTTCTTAGAAACTATTAGTTTTTGATGGCATTTTTCTTATTTTCTGAGACTCCTATTATTAAAATGTTGGGCCTCTTAAATTGATTTAGTTTTCATACCTGAACTTTCCCCCTTTTTTCTCTACTAAATGTTTTGCCTTTGTATTTTTGCAGCCTTTTAATTCCTAATAGCTTTTTTTTTTTTTTAAGATTTATTTATTTATCTATGCATACAGAACTGGAGTACAGGCCAGAGGTGTAGAGGCGGTGAAAGGATTCACCAGAGACAGAGTGGGGAGCAGAACAGGCAGACTGAAGTACACTGCTGAGGGGAGCAGTGAGCAGGTCAGGAGAGGTCTGCCATGCCATGTGGGTCACCTCTGGGGCAGGCGGGGGTTGAACTCATGCTGCAGTGGCTTAAGCTTTTTAGTGCTGTGCTTTAACCCACTGTGCCACCAGGGAGGGCCCTCCTAATAGCTTTTAATTCTCCTAACATTTCTTTACAGTTTCATGATCTTGTTTAAATTTCATAGACGCAGCAGTTTTCTTTACCTTTTCCGAAGTCATAGTCCTTGATAGTTCTGGTTTGCTCCTTGTTCTAGGTTCATTTCTTTTTGTTTAAGTCTTTGTATTAGTGAAAGAAATGGAAAACGCTTGATATTTTAAGTAGAAAGGAAAATAGTACAGATGTTTGTGCTTAGAAAAATATTTTAGAAGCTCTGGAGGAGCAGAAGTAATTTTTACAATGTTGTAGACATGATCTTCTTTGGAAGCTTATATGTTGGAGCCACCACTAGAACCACTGAATTAAAGATAAATTGCATATAACTACAATTTACAAAGAATTAGGAAGCTGCCACAACCATTGCTGTACAAACCATCTCTTTAACACCCAGCAAACGATAATAGACATTACAACACTGACATCTTCAGACCAAGATCTTTTGTGACTGTCGCTATAAAAATTCCCAACAAAACATTAGCAAACTAAAACTGCCAAATTGAAAGAGGATTATATACCGTTACCAAGTGGAACATTCCCTAGGAGTGTCAGATTGACAAAGTCTGTAATATAATACACTGTATTAATAGACTGAGAGTTTGTATGGTTATCTCAATAGATGCAAAAAAAAAAAAAGTGCATTTCAGAGCATACATCATTCATTCAAGATTAGGGGTAAAGCAGGAGTTTAACTCAATAAAGAGTTTTGTGTGAAAGAGTGTAAGACCTGCTACTTTATTGCTGGGTTCATGAACAAGGCAAAGCTGACCATTCTCACCACTTCTATTCACTGTTGTACTGAAGTCTCTGTCCATAGCAAGAAAAAAGAAATAGAAATATTCAGAAGTAAAAATGTTTTTGCAGATGTCATGCTGTCATAAATAGGAAGTCCTAAGGAATCTGAAAAATGAACAAAAACCCAAAAGCATTTTAGAGCTACTGAACAAGTTCAGCACAGTTGCAGAGTATGAGGGCAATAGAAAAAACTCAGTTGTATCTCTTATATTGGCAATGAATAACCCAAATGTGAAAGTACAAAAATGCCATTTACAGTAGCATCTGAGAGAAGAAATACTTAGGAATATATTTAAAGAAATGGAAGATGTTTGCAAAGAAAACAACAAAACATTGAAACAAATGAAAGAAAACCTAACTAAGTAGAAAGACATCTTATGTTAATGGGGTGGAAGACCTTACTATTCTTAGGATGATGCTTCTCCCAGACTGAGTTATAGAGTCAGTACAATCTATCAAAATCCTATCAGCCCCTCCTTGCCCTTTAGGCAGAATTTGGCAAACTGACCCTCAAATTCATATGGAAATGCATTACACCAAGAAGAGTCACAATACTTGGTAAAGAACTAAATTGGATGACACACAGTTTGTGGTTTTAAAACTTACACAGCTATAGGAATGTGTGTGGCATTGATGTAAGAACAGGATGTCTTCAGGTTTCAGCGACCTTGCTTGGCAGGCAGGAAAATGGTCTATGGATTAGGAAAATTAGCCCATTGTACTTCCTTTCATGTGGCTTATGGCTGCAGTAGAGTGCCTGATTTGTATTCAGAATCATAACTGTAAGGGATTCTGGGAGATGTAGGTTTTGATTTTCCAGAGTAGGAAAGCTAATTATAACTAGGAGGGTGGAATATGGATATTAGGTGAGTCAATCCAAGGTTTTTCTCTGATGTGTGATGAGTATTGTATGTTTCCTGTTACTCAAGAGTGGGATTCTGAGCATGGGGAAGCATCTTTGGGGGCTTGAACAAACTTCATTGTGGGATGGTGAGATCACTTCATTGGAAACACCCTATTTTAGTCTTTTTTCTGGAATTTTGGCTGCCCAGTATACTGTAATCTGACAGATTAAAAGGTAATATTGGCATCTGTAAAGATCCACCAACTTTCTCTGCCTTTTTAGTATGGTACTGCTGGCACTGAGATTACTGTGCTTTACTGCTGAGAGTGAACGTGTCATTTTCTGCATGGTGAAGGAGTGGCTGTTGACCCGAAAGCATGAAATGGGGAGAGGAGTTCATTTTTAGTATTAAATCAGTTTTCAACTGGTCTACTTCCGGAGAACAGGTAGATCATGCTATCTGTCAACTTTATTCTACAGAATAAATCAGGTTATTTCTCAGACATTGCTGTTTCTACCTTAGAGTTTGTACCTTGGGGTTGCTAAGTTTGTTGTCACACATCTGTTAGCTTTCAACCTCCAAAACAGTTGGGTTTCTGAAAGAGGTAAAATTTAAATCATGTTTATTTATTTTTAAATATTTATTTATTTATGCATACAGAACTGGGGTGTAGGCCAGAGGTTCAGGGGTGGTGCGAGTATTCACCGGAGACAGAATGGGGAGCAGAACAGGTAGGTCAACAAGTACATTGCCTAGGGGAGCAGCAGGAGAGATCAGCTGCGCCATGTGGATCATCTCCAGGGCCAGGGATTGAACTCACACTCAAATGGCTGCCGCTAGCATGCAGTGCCGTGTCCTAACTTATTGCACCACCAGGGAGGGCTCTAAATCATGTTTAATATGACATTTTTTACTCAGAAATTATTACATCATGTGCTCTTGCAGCGCTATGTACTTTTCTTTGTCTTACAACTTGAGAAAGTTGCCCACAGTTTTTTTTTAATTAGATGATTTCATGTGCTAGGCTGATTCCCTTATTAGAGTGAATCTCTTCATGGGCAAGGCATGTATAAGGCATGTATCCTTTTTTTTGCCTATTCTATCAGCACAATTCCTAGCACTCTAGGTCCTGAGGTAACTGTTGACTTATTGGTTACCATTTTTGTAGGGAGCTGTTTATTTTCCTTAACGTTGGCTTGTACATAACCCATGGAAGATAAAAATAATGATAAAAATAATAGTATTGCTGAAGTACAGTGTAGATTTGAAAAGTGATTTTCTGACGTGAAATGTGGAAATGGCTGTTGGTTTTAAATTATGGGTCTAAAATCAGTCTCATTCTGTTTACACTCTATAAAATAATCATATTCCCATCTCTGACTCCTTACTTTGATTTATTTTTCTTCAAAGTAATGATTACTCCAGCCACTTATGTATTTAATGGGTTGTACCCCCTCTCCTCCATAATAACCCTTCCAAAGAGCATAAACTTGTATATTTTCTCCATTGCTGGTTTCTGAACACCCAGATGCATGCCTAACAATAATACATAGTGACATCATGAGTATTGGTTGTCCCCTTCCCCCCCTAGTAATTTTCTGTTAGGGTGTTCTAAGTGTGCACTCCTTCACTCCTGTGCCTTTTTACTGAAGAGTGCATTCCTTTTGTTTAAAGAAATGGTTGTATGGTCAAGTTTCAGTCTTAGCATTTTTCCTAATATTAATCTGATTTCAATTAGCATTTGCCTGAATCTGATTGGGTTGTTGCTAATTAGTTTGCTGCAGAATGTTAACACAACCAGAAATTATCAGTTGTACCTTTTGAGTTTATGTAAAAGCATATTAGTCATTTTGCTTGTGCTAGAAAAGCACCTTCTTTAATCACATGACTTTCTGGAGGTTTTATATGTGAAGTTACATTTGTCCTAACTACAGAGAAGTTTATTAATTTTTCTCTGTAGAAATATTGTGAATCGCATCCTTTCGGAAGGGAAGATCATTTAAGAACAGTATTGAAGCTGAAGAATAAATGTTGGCACTAATTCACTTAATATGTAGTTGGAGTCTATTCTGAAACAGATTAGTTTTAGGAGAGAAAGTTTTTACTTGAATACCATACCTTAAATTCAAAGTGAATTTTTTTTTTTTTGCTAAAAGTGTGGACCCTGCTTAGATAATAAAGGACTTGTTGGTTCTGAACTCTAAAGAAAAAAACCCAAGAGGCTGGATTATTTGCTAGTCTCTTGAATGACTGGACTAGTGTTGAGTAGGGTTCAGCTGCCCCAGACAGCTGCCAGAAGACTCTTAGAGTAGAGCCCCAACAGCTGGGTGTGACTGGCTGGCTCTCCATGCAGAGTGGGCTTGTTTGGAGGGCTTTGTAAATTTTTCTGATGGGTATGATTAGAAATAAACATTATATACGAAGGTTTCTGTGTTTGTTATCTGGTTGAAGGTGAAAAACACATTTTTCCCTCTTTTAATCCTGTAGTTTTTCTTGAAGAGATGGTTCTGAGAAAGCATATCATCAGCACAGAGTACTTTGTCCTTTCATCTTCCCCTCTTTCTTGAGTCTCTCATAGAATATGAAACTAACAGTTTTTAATAGCTTCTCAAAAATGCTAGGAAATGATCTAAACTACTAGAATTGCATAGTGTATTTTCCTTTACAGTACGAGTGGAATCTGAAACTGACTTAATGGTGTCACTTTTGATTTCTTTAAGAGGTGGTTTTGTCCTGCATATTAGTAAGGCAGGTTGTAAAAAAATCTGAGTAATTGTATTAGTTTTTTTTTTAATCTTTAAAAACATGAATTGTGTCTTGTTTAGGGTTTTTTTTTGTTTAATGTGTAACTTTAAAAAGTTTAATCTTTGATGCACTTAGAGGAAAGTAAGATTTAATGTCCAGATACTAGTTTTATGTACTTTTTTTCTGGGTATCTAAATGTTCTAATGACTAAGTGGCCATCTATGATTAAGTCTCTTACATTTCTGTCTGAAAAATCAAAGAATATGCACAAAGTATTTGGCACATGTAAAAGAAGTAAACCACATGCAGGTATATAATATAGATCCTGCCTTGAACATGAACCATTCCTTGTGCTCATGTGTGCTGTGGGTGATTTAGAGAGAAGCTGGACTTGGGGGATTGTTTTTATGGTTGTGCTACTTAACTGGCTAGGCATTTCCTTTCCCTGAGCATTGGTGATATAAACTGATCAAGGAAATGTTAATGGGATAACAGTTTTATTTCTTGATTTGTTTCACACTAGTTCAGTGTTCCCTCTTTTAAGGTGTCAGTTTAAATTTTCAAGTGTTTACAATCATTACATGTTCACTAATTCATGGCCAAGTTTCATTGTAATCTTACTAGGTCTTGAATAATCTGCTAAATGTGGAAATGTCTTTATTTTTAAATGATTTTAAAAATTATAAATGAAAATTATTTATGCTATGTAATAACATTCATTTCCTCAGAGTTTCGTTAAGCAATCACATGTCAGTGATTGTCACTTGGGTGCAGTTTTTACTCTCTACCTAACTGTTGGCGGGGTTAGCCTGGAGTGGGGTTTGTGTGTGTACACATGTAAAAGGTCCCCAGTGATCGTGATTGAGTCTGAGACAGGAAAGGTAGTGCAGAGATCAGAGTTGAAGTAGATAGTCAAGTAGTTCAATGCAGAGCTAGGGTGGATTCTATAAAAAATCAATGTCAAAGAGCCAGTGGATTGAAAAATCAAGCTGATGAGAGCACTGAAGTAGAAGGGTGTTTGCTGGCAGTGGGAGGTAGGTGGGAGTAAATCAGAAAGTAGCAGGAAACCAACTGAATTTGTGTTCTTCCTCCACACCTCAGAAGAGCTCCCAGGCAGTTATTGTACTAGGTAGGTTCTCTTGGGAAGGTAAGCCTATTCTCTACCTGCTTAAGTCTGTCTGTTCCTACTGCAGAATGTTAGGAATGTGAATGGATCTTTTCCAGTTGGTTAGCTAAGTTTTTTAAGAGTCACCTGGATGCTTGACAGTAATTTGTGAAATCCACAATTACTTAAAATGAAAGGTAATTCTTAGAGTGTCAACTACATTATATTAAACACTTTTCCTGGCATTTGGCCCTTCTGTTAACTACAGTAAATGGGGATGTTTTCTGCTATTTGTCAGTGTGCAATTTTCTTCTATCTTTGGGTTGACATGTTGATTTAAATGAAGAGTCAGGAAGATCTCCTGGTACGGAAATAGGAAAAACAGTAACGCTGAACAAATTCAGTTAAAAGATTTAGTAAGAAGGAAAAAATGCCCACTAACCCCTTAAGTGATAGTTTTCTGGTGACTTTAGATTCTGAAGTTCTTTTTGTGCCTCAGGGACATCATTGGGTGTTGCTCTGTGAACTCGTGAGGCTGTAGTCAGTTTACAGTGTGCATTTTTAGGATGTCAGTTCTGCAGATGTCTGCTGGACTTTTGAATAAAAATGCAGTTGAAATCTATGGCAGGATTATGCTTGAGATGTTAACTAACTTCACAACCCTGTCTGCTCTTGGGTTTGGTCTGATCATCTGCCATCTAAACAATGCATCTTAGTTTGGTAGAAACCTAAATGATCTTCGGAATTTTTCATGATCCCTCCTGCTTAGGAAATTGGAAAGGTCATAGGGAGAAACTTTGTTTCTCCATTAAAAAAAATACAAGATCAAAAAGCATTTTTTTAGTTAACTAGATTACTTACTTAGCTCATTCTAAATTATCACTAGTAGAAATGCTCTTTCACAGCAACAGTTTAAATTATGAACATTGATGGAGAATACTGGTACTAGTTAGGCTTTTCCAGTTGTCACATGAAAAAATTATTTGGAAGAAATATACTTTTAAAATCTAATTATTTGATAAATTATATCCAAAGAAAGCTAATTTTATAATGTTGAATCTCATTTAGGGGTAGTTGATTGTTTAAACTGAATTGATTTTTCTTTAAAATGTTAGGGATGCCCCAATTTTTGTGGCTAGGGAAATCTTATCACATCTGGTGTAAGAAATTGAGAATGCTTAGAAGGCTTTGGTCAGATGGTTTGTATATATTAGCAAAGGAGTTATAAGACAAATTATCAAGTCATAAGATTACTTCTAAAGGATTTCTTTTCTTTTTCATGTATTTAATCTCATTTTATATCTTGATTTATATTTGTTGGCATCTTGGTTTGTAATATTCATTGTATTTAAGAACAATTAATTTACAAAAATGCCTTCTTGGCGAATCATGTAGCGTCTCTTTATATATAGAGCAAGAACAGACAGGATTCTCTGGTACATTGGTCCTAAGGACTTCTTGTCTTAAGGTCAGAAGTGAGAGGAAAATTATCAAAAGACAGCTGTCCACCAAAAACTCTAGGTGTAGTGCTCCTGTATTTGCATCCCTTATTTTAGTAGGCTGCGATGGCCTTTATTTCACGCTTTTCTTGTTTCCCCTTAATGAGCAGGAAAGGAGACCATCTCAGGTCCAGGGCTATCATTTGATGTCTTGTGCTTTTTCATATGTATTACAGTTACGCTAAGAAAGAATCTGATCTTAATGGAGCCCATATCAAGCTTCGAGAATATGAGGCAGCATTGAATTCTAAAGATGCAGCTCTGGCTACTGCTCTTGGTGACAAAAAGAGTTTGGAGGGTGATTTGGAGGACCTGAAGGATCAGATTGCCCAGGTAAGCTCAGCTCTGCTCCTTAGTCATATTTGACATGTCAGGTGCCCCTTCTGTGATGATTGATTGCTGATTTTATACACATACGTGTGTGTGTATGTATATATGTAAATAATGTAGCTAACATGAAAAGCGTCGTCTTTACCCCTCTTCTTGTGTTTGCATTATGTAGCTCTAGTTGCTGTTCTGCTTCCTCTCTCTTGTGCCTGTGCTCCTTCCTGTTTCTTGCTCTCCCACCCTATATGGTAAATATATGTGACAAATATATATGGTGAATATTATATAGAAATTGATGTACTTGATTTGATTTAATCTACAGGTATCTTAAATTCATTGCTAAGTGATGGTTGTTTAACATTCATCAATTCTTTTTCCTTATGTTAGTTGGAAGCCTCCTTAGCTGCTGCCAAAAAGCAGTTAGCAGATGAAACTTTACTTAAGGTGGATTTGGAGAATCGTTGTCAGAGCCTCACCGAGGATTTGGAGTTTCGCAAAAATATGTATGAAGAGGTAATTATATGTAATTTTACCTTTTTTTAAGGAATGGAGGTATCACAGATGAGTAAGTTAGAACTATCTATACAAAAAAATTATAAAACCCTGCAGGTAAATTATTCAAAGGCTACATAAAATAATTACACAAATGCCATTTCATTCCATCTAAAATTATTCAGGCATGGCCACAGCAGCCAGTTACTCTCAACATATTAAAACACTGATATTAGTTATAATTTGCTGCTTAGCATATTATTCAAACACTTAGTAACTTAATACCACCGACTTATTTTCCAGTTTCTGAATGTTCAAGAATCTAAGAGCTCTTAACTGGATAGCTGTATCTCAGAGTCCTCATGAGGTTGCTGTTAAGCGTTCAGTCCATGGGCCAGAGAGACTGCTTTGGGCTCATTCATGAAACGGGGGGGCAAGAAGGGTCAGGGCCACGTGGGCTTCACCATAGGGCTGCTCATGACATGGCTCCCTCCAAGATGAGGGATGAGAGAGAGAAGAGCACAAGCAGGACAAGTCACAGCGTCTTCTGTAACCTGATCACTAGTGTGGTGTCACCGCCTACCATTACATAGACATGGCATGGGAGGGGAGTACACCTTAGGGGCCATCTTGACAGCTGGCTGCTACAACATGTATGGGTGTATCAGTATCCTTTTAAAATGTCATTTATAAGCTTTACCTAATGTCACCAAATTTGGGGTGGCTGCAGCAAGTTGGAGGAGGTGATAATATTGAAGGAAAACGTTGTGTTTCTTCAAAGTTAAGAGCATTACAATAAGCCCATTGTGGAGAGCTTACAGACACTTAATGTTTTTTAGAAGTAATATGATTTGAAAAGTGCCTTGATTTTTAAAAACAAGAATTTATTATAACAGTTGAAAAAGTAATTGGAGAAAAGAAACCCATTATAATGAAAAGTCTGGCCATTTTTATAACTACCTAGTGGCACAGTAGGTATTGTTTGAGATAAAGTGCACTCAGACTTTGAACAATTCTTGATTCATTTCTTACATGGAAATGAAACAGTGGTATCTGTCGTCTTTATAGAGTGGTGAGTACCTTGGTCAGTTACAGTATGTGAAAGTTCCTTGTAAACTCCAGTGCATGTGACCATAAAATCCTTTACCTCAGTTTTGATTTATAAAGGCTTCTTTATAAGTATTTTTACCTTATGTGTTGACTTATATTTCTGTTTTATTTTGTTAACATGGCTTGATTATCATGATTTGGTTTTGATGCTCTGTGTGCACTTCTGCATCTTTAAACCAGCAGTTGTTTTTGTTACTTGTAAGTCCTTGATTCTACATAAAATAACGTGAAAAGTGTCATTAGTAAAAAGCATAATAGTTTGAGTGGTGGCAGGTTAGAATTTTTGATTTTTGTTTTTGGAGAATGAATGCAAAATATTCCTTATTTCTTTTTTTACATAAAGATATAATTCCATTTACTAAATATACGTAAGTTCCTTACTATGTACAGATAAGTAGGAAAGCAGAATTAAAACAGGGAAGGGAAGAAGAGGGTCTAGGCAAAGGACAAAAGCATTGGTTAGGTATTCAACATTTGTTGAGCTAGACCTCCTATTTGTATGTTTTCACGATTTAAGAATACTCTTCGTTAGATAGATGTGAAATCTGGGAGGTTAATAGTAGAACTGGAATTCAAATACTGGTTTTCTGATTCTGTCAAGAGCATTTTCCTTCGCAAAAAAACTGAAATGCATGAGGTGAGAGGACAGAAACACCAACTTCCATGGGTTTTATCCCCCTCTGGTGGCTTCTTTAATTATTGCCCTTAAGGACATCTTGTATTTTCAGAGTGAGAAACTGGGATTGAGACTTCATTCTTTCAGTTCCTAGCCATGTTAGCCTTTGTGTTAAAACAAAGGGAATGGTCGTGCCTGTTATTTCTGTTGTTTTAATAGCAAATTGTCATATGTTTTTGGGTTTAAATACCACTGTTGTCTTTAACTTCATCTCAATCTTCTCATCCAAAATTAGTTTCTTCATGTTGTCTGACCCTGGACAGAGGCAGCTGTTGGGCAGAACTTCAGCTGGCCCTAGTCACTCAGACTTATACCAGTGCAGTTACTCAGACTTGGTTTTGTTATTTCCTCCCACCCTCAGGAGATTAATGAGACCAGGAGGAAGCATGAAACTCGCTTGGTAGAGGTGGATTCTGGGCGCCAGATTGAGTACGAGTACAAGCTGGCTCAGGCCCTTCATGAGATGAGAGAGCAGCACGATGCCCAAGTGAAACTGTACAAGGAAGAGCTGGAGCAGACGTACCACGCCAAGGTGAGCACCACCCGAAACCATCACCTGGCGACTGCTTTATTTATTTGTTGACTTATTCTGGCTTTCTAAAATGAATTCTCTTGAATATAGGAAGTGGATTTTTCTTTTCAACAAAATTAATGTTGGTAAAATTACTAGTAAACAGATGGGTTTGTTTTGTTTTTGTCCTGTTGAGCATTCATGTCATGTCACTCTCTTTAACCTAAATTACCTGGAAATACTTTTCTTCAAGTAGTCAATACTAATCATGCTGTCTTCTGTCTACATTTAATGGTAAATGCACATGACCAGCAGCTAACTCTGTTTTCCAGGCCCTCATTGTACATAGGTTGTAACCACTATACTTGGGGCTTTTTTGAACAAAGTCAAATGAGAAGTCTTTATATTTATTTCTCTGTTATATTGTTCATTTTTAAAGAGTTAGAAAATCCCCACTCATTAGCAGACCTTGCAGAATTTCATAAAATCACCAATATCTACTGGCTTTCCTACTAAGTGATCTTTTACCCCAGTGTGTTAAATATTATGTGATTTGAATCCATTTCATGAAGTAATGGGTGAAAGGGAGAGACCTTTTAAGCCATATTTGTAACTGCACAGAACTTATTTGATGTTAAGCATTGCGTTAGGAAGTGAAGGAGCTAAAGTAGCCTGGGGCCTCAAAGGGAGCCAGGAAAGAGATGGCAGTGTAAGATCGTGTACCTGAGATAGATCATCATGGGTACTAGGAGACAGGTATTGTTTTTATCTGAAGAGCTGAGTTTGCTTCTGACAGGAAGTATTTTCACTTGGTTTGAAATAATTATAAATTAGATTTATAAATTGCTTATTCTATATTGCTTTATATGCTGTAGTAGATTTAGTGGGATAGGGATATGTAATGTTTGTTTTCCTCTAAACATCGCCAGTCTCATTGCTGTTGTCCAGTCTTCTTAGTTATATTACCTGAGATATAGTGGAATATTGAAAAAATAAACTTTGTGTGAATGCCCAGGTATTAGCATTGTTAAAGTGCGCACATTGGGGATTAAGTTGGAAGGGTAGAAAGACTTTTAAGGGGCTCTCCTTGGTGGCACAGCGGGTTAAAGCACTACGCTAAGAGACTGAAGCCACTTCCGCATGAGTTCGATCCCCGCTTGCCCTGGAGGTGGTCCATATGGTGCTGCAGACCTCTCCTGGGGCGCCCGCTGCTCCCCTCAGCAGTGCACTTTTATCTATCTCCTGTTCTGCTCCCTGCTGTGTGTGGTGAACCCTTATGCCATCCCTGCACCTCTGGCCTGTACGCCGTTTCTGTGTGCATAAATAAATAAAATCTTTAAAAAAAAAAAAAAGAAAGACTTTTAAGGCAATTCGCACCACATCAGCCAACTTCATGAAGCTTTTCCTGTGTTTCGTCAACCAGTTACGAGAATGACTTTGGTTTGCAGTGAAACTCCTTGAGGTGAATTATGCTTCCTTATTTTTTCGTTCAAATTTATTAGTTAAGACTCATTATGGCTTGCTTCTTCATTTAGCTTGAGAATGCCAGACTGTCCTCAGAGATGACTACTTCTACTGTCAACAGTGCCAGAGAAGAGCTGATGGAAAGTCGGATGAGAATTGAGAACCTTTCATCTCAGCTTTCTAATCTACAGAAAGAGGTCAGTATGTGTCTTCCCCTAAGTCTTGGCTGAACTTGAAGACCACCTCTACCATGGGAGTCTACCCTTCACGCTGCACTTTCCCTTCTGTTTGCCAGCCAGGCTGGTGTTGTAAGCACTCTGATTTCACTGTGCTTCCAGATGTTTTCATTTTACAGTAGAGACATCCTCTGAGCCGTTACTACTAAGTTAATGGAGTACACAGCACTGAGGCAGTGATGCCCGAGGAAGTAAGCTCCTGCTTTGTTCTCTGGGCTAACACCTTCCAGGGTTTCTGACCCGTCCAGCAGCCTCATCCCCACATTGCTTTCTTCCAAGAGCACTCCTTTTTCCTATTTGGAAACCATAATGCAGAAAAACATGCAAAATTTTTCTGTGGGTGGTAAATGCTTTGTATTTCTAGATACATTCTCTTAATGTTCAAATTACTAGTAATTAGAGTCTTGGGAAAGAGCATTCAGTGAGTATTAGTTAAGGCTTTGGTTACTAACCCATTAACTTGTAAACGTAAGTAACAGACTCATCACTAGTAACTATTTTGATCTGGTGTTGGTTGATCTGTGATGGGGCTTTGGGTGCAGTTTAAAAAGGTGCCACGCCACTTGAAATTTATTTCGATTGTGGATGATGTTGATAAGCACACAGAGAACTTATACAACCATATAGGAAGTCAGAATGTCTTAATAATTACTTGAGGAGTACCTTTGACTTCTGTTTTCCTTATTGGAAAAGTTTGTTTTAAAGTGCCCACATTTAATCTTTAATCTTCTTATTTTTCTTTTTACTATTTCCAGTAAAGTTATTTTTTTCTAATTCCAAACGAAGGCATAATTTAGTTAACAAAGTAGATACTGGATTAGATAAAATAGGGTAAGGTTTAAAAAAACATAGAAGCTTTACATTGCTTAGCATGTATCTCTTGTGACTCACAATCTAAACATTAAATTGATTTTAGACCTATTTCATCCTGATAATATTTTGAAATTTTCATGTCACTTTACAGCTAGAAGGACTTGTGTTCACTTAGTGACCACAGATCTACTAGATGAGTTTAGTGATTTTCCCAGAGGCTGCAGGCTAATAAATGGGGTTCTCATCTAATTCCATTTCTCTCCTTCACACATCACTCCTGGAAGAATGTTTTCTTTCAGGAATTTAATAGATACTCCGTTTTTTTCCCCTTTGTATTATTTTACCAGTTAACTTTTTCAAGATAGACTTGTCTTTACTCTTCATTGAAATTTACTACCTAGCTCCATTTAGTAAATTAGATTCTAGTTATTAAATCTTTTAGGTTTTTATTTCTTTACCCTCTGGCTGCTGCTTAATCCACTTGGCTGAACTACCCATGTTTTAACAGGTGGGGAAACTGAGACAGGCCTGTGGTTAAATTGTAGTAGACGCCGAAACCAGCTCTACTGACTCAAGTTGGGGGCTTTTCACATTTGCCTGTTAGTTATATTCTTGTCCTTGGGATAGTTCTGTAGCCTCAGGCTAGTGGGCTTTAAATGATATAAAGCAGAGCCCTGGAGTTTTCTAGGGGCTCACTCCTTAGGAAATAGGAGAGGAGAAGCACCTTTTTTACCAGGTAGTTTTTCTTTTCTCTGAGGGGTGAGGGTCAGAGATCCTCCTATTCATTACTGGTATTACTTTAGTATAAATAGTGTGTTTTGAAGAGTGTTGTCATTAGTTGGTAAACCTTAGCTTTAGAAAGAACATTCTTTAAAAAGAAACTGAGTGTTTCCCATGGTGGCTCTTACTAGTTTTCATTGTTGAGTCACAGCAGTTTCATCATGCTGCCTTGTTGGGCCATTGAATTTCCTTTCTGTTGTATGAGTCATATTAGTAAAGTACTTCATAATTTTACTTAGAATTCACAATAGCCTTTAGAAATTGACTGGATTCAGAAACTAGTTTAAGGTAACATGGGTAATACCTGTGTTGTATTTTGAAATTAGGAATTGCACATATTGTTCACAGCAGCATTTTAATTTAGATTTTTTTGGCTTTGGCCAAATTAATTTTCTATAGTGGCACTTTAAAAGCAATTCTTTAGTTTTTATTTTTCTCACACCAAAACTCTAGAAACTTTCATTGAACCTAGATCATAACAACTGGTACAGTTATGATCTATTACAACCGAAACTTAAAAAAGGCAGACCATCAGTTGACAGTCATTACATGTAGAGGTGAGCTCTTTCAGATAATCTTGTTAGAGCTCTTTATTTTGCAAACATGGGCCCTGGTATAGTGAGGTTATTTGCTGCTGGCTAGGAATTTCATAGACTTAATGATAGAATTGGAAAGATTCTAGATATCTCTCCTATTGGGTTCTTTACATTTCACTACATAATAGGTAGAGTGCAGCTATTTAAAGTGCAATGTAAATGTTTCTGTTTCAAATACAAAGTAATTCAGGGTAACTGCAAAACTTACATACCTAAATTTTGATTTTTTTTCTCTCCTCTTTTGAACACTCTAATACGAAAGACAGATATTTTGAGGTTTACAAATCTTGTCTGAGAGGCTATTTATGAATTTTGGGTAGTTTATCTTGCCTCAACTCCTTTATTCCACCTTACTGTGCATTCTGTCCTCTCCCTCTACATGGTTAATAGTGAAGAAATGGATTGAAGAGGAGGCATTTTGAACTCAAAATACCTTTTTTCTTTGGGAAGAGATAAAAGAAGGCTTGTATACATGTAGTTACCCGAGGCCGAGATTATGTTAGTATATTACTCTCTAGAGGAACACCCACATGAGATTCAGCATGGAAAATGTTACCTTGGATTTTGATTAATGGACTTATTTTTAAAAAGCCTGTTTATTTTGACATAATTCTTGATTACAGAAACACTGGAAGATAGCAGAGGTAGTTCCCGTCTCCCTTAACCCAGTTTCTCCTGACCTGTAACATCTTCTGTTACCACAGACCTCTTTTAAACTGATACATGTTAACTAGGTTCCCTACTCTTGTCAGGTGTCCGTCACTTGTGTTTCTGTGCCATGGTGCCACGTCTCTACAGTTTTCTGGTCTGTGCCAGTTTCTCGGGCTTTCCTTGTCTTTTTTTATGACCATGGCTGTCTTAAGGGGAACTACTGGCCAGGTATCCTGCAGACAGGGCCCCTCTGAGCTTGTCTGGTGCCTTTTCTCATGGTCAGGCTGGTGTGGGTTGTCAGCGCCTCAGAGAGATAATGTTATTGGTAATGTAAACCTTTATCAGTTAAGGTAGTGTTTGCAGGCTTCTCCACTGTCAAATTACTAAGTTTTCCTTCCCATTTTCTGTTCTTGGAACTGGTCACTAAGTCCGGCCCACTTTCAAGGGTGAAGGCCAGGAATTAAGTTTCACATTCCAAAGGGGAGTGTTTACAATGAATAGTTGGAGTTTTGTTAAGATTTGTCTTCTCTTTACCTACATGTTTTTATATATTTTTTCATTTTATTTCAGAATGGACTTGTGGACATTTATACTTTGGGTTATCTAATCCAAGCACAGTATCACTTTAGTTGAGATTAGCCACTGTATCTTTCCTCTTTTGTGATTTATTTTTCATTCACTCTATTAAGATGCTCAGATCAGATCATATTTCTCCTACCATTTCTTGAAAACGCCGGAGAATGGTCTACACCGACATTTAGAACTGGGCACGGAGCGCTGCCCGGGCACTGGCTGTCTTGCTGACAGGGCCAGGTGACATGTGGCTGTGTGCTGGCCACTCTTGCACACGTCTGCTTTATTCACCTTCGGCTAACCATCTGCTCATTTGGACGTCTCTAAGCCTGTACCACAGGGTTTGTCTTTAGGCTTCTTTTTTTCTTACCTGCAACTTTCCTCTCTGTAAGAGCCTGCTTTCTACCATCCATTTACTTATTTGTTCAACTCCTGTGTACATGTAAATGCACACTGAATGAAAATTCAGTGTATAAAATGCAAAAAAAAAAATTAACCTGCACACTCTATGCAAAATACTGTTAACAGGAGTGGTGTGTCTTTTTCCCTAGTCTCCAAGATTGATATTTGCATAGTGGCTGCCCTTTCTCTGGCTCTGATGTAGCTACTTGTGATTGTTGGGAGGACTAAGTTACCTCTGTCTTCCTGAGTTGATTGTCAACTTTGATTACTAGGGCTACTGCAGATAGTTACCTAATGAGCCACAAAATTTTGACGTGAACTTCCAGGTGTGATTTCTCAGTTTGTTTCAAATGCCAAATACAGCTTCTGTGTTGACCAGAACATGCTGCAGCCTGCGCACCTCATTGTACTGCTGTGCGTGCTGCCCTCACAGAAAGCCAGAATGCCCCACCGCCTTTTTTGTTTCTGAGTGGGTTCAGGTGATTCTCCAACACAGATTTGCAACGCCCTTGGGTTTCTTTTGTTTGTGAGTTTTCTATCTTCTTAGTTATTTAGCTTTGTTATTATGTACTTTTGAACTAAAAGCCTCATGGGGAGTCAGACTTTAGAAAAAGTCAAGGAAAAACCAAGTCTGTGACAACCTAAAAAGGGTTTTATTTGCCCAAAGCCAGGAAAGTCGTGTGTATTGGTGATAACTTGTATTTCATGGATATCTCTTTCTTTGGTGGTTTATAAAAGAAAACTTTCCTCAAATAACAAAAAGATTTTTGTATTTAAGGGAGATGGTTTTTAGTATTTTAAAAGTCTCTTGACTTCTATTAGAGAGTTATTAAGATTCTCTTTGCTTTTCAATCTGGGAAATGGTTTAAAATAGTTGCCTGTGCTAATGTTGGAAAGTTCCTAGAGAGTAACTGTGTTTCCTTGAATCTGCAGTCAAGAGCATGGTTGGAAAGGGTTCAAGAGCTGGAGGACTTGCTTGCTAAAGAAAGAGACAACTCTCGGCGCATGCTGACTGACAAAGAGAGAGAGATGGCAGAAATAAGAGATCAGATGCAGCAACAGCTGAATGATTATGAACAACTGCTTGATGTCAAGTTAGCTCTGGACATGGAAATCAGTGCTTATAGGAAACTCTTAGAAGGCGAAGAAGAGAGGTAAGGGACTTAGATGTCGACTTAGATCACGGTCTGCCTTCTCTACCTTCCCCCCTTTCATTTAAAGAAAGTTAAGAAGGATTAAAAAAAGCATGCCAACTTTTTTCTCTCTGGTATGTCTCTTAACACTTAAGTGATAGGGTAGGTAGTAATAGATTGTATTTTACAAACAGGAAATTGGCCTAAATAGCCTTATTTTAAATGCTGATTATCACAATGGAGTCTATTCTTCGAGATTTTAAATATTTTGACAGCTTAATATTATGTAAAGACAACAGATTTCCTGGCACTTTATACTTAATTTTCAGATCTGGCTAGTGTGTAAATCCTTTTTAACACCTGTGCTCAGGAAAAAAAAAGTCTAAATGTAAAGTTGCTAATTTAGAATAAAAAGCCAGTCAATTTTAAATTATGTAAATTGTGATTATAATTTTGTAAAAGAAAAAACATGAAGCTATTAAGCATACTAAATTTAACAGTGCTTGTTGTAGAGTGGGGGGTAGAAGAATTCATTTTTTACCCTCTGTTTTCCAAACTGACTGCATTGTGGTTATATTTTCGTAAGGAAAACATTCAAATTACCTTAAATAAGAGAAAATTGATGGTTGGGCATCAGAGCATAAATAAATTCATCCTAGTTAGATATGCGGAATCTTAACAGATTGGCAGTTATGTTTTGCTTTGGAAATTCATGTGCATTGCAATATTCTTTCAAAGGCAGAAGGGCATACTATCTCATAAGTGAACTGTTTCATTTCTCCTGCATAGATTGAAGCTCTCGCCAAGCCCTTCTTCCCGTGTGACAGTTTCCCGAGCATCGTCAAGTCGCAGTGTGCGTACAACCAGGGGGAAGCGGAAGCGAGTTGATGTGGAAGAATCGGAGGCCAGCAGTAGTGTTAGCATCTCTCATTCTGCTTCAGCCACTGGGAACGTCTGCATTGAAGAGATAGATGTTGATGGGAAGTTTATCCGCTTGAAGAACACCTCTGAACAGGTTAAAAAAAGTCTTTTCCCCCACACAGTGACGCTTTGCTGATTGACCTTGAAAGATCTCTTCGACCTTTTTGGGTTCAGTGGTCCTCACAGAATCAGTCTCCCCCTTCATTTTTACCTGAATTCACCCAGGACTGAAGTAAAACTTGAACGAGAGGGTGCCCTTAGTGGTTCGAGATTTTCTGCATTCGCCTTCCTTTGCAGAAACAGTCTTTTGCTCAGACCTGGTTGTGTTGCCACAGTGGCCTTCTGAAGCATGAGTAATTATATTTTTACCTGCCCTAAGCGAGATTGTGGAAGAGTTGCTGTGGCCACCCACTGCTGTTATATGCAGGGAACATTTTTCTCTAAATGAATTCTAATGATTTCATTTATATCAAAGATAATGTGAAGCTCTATCTTGAAATTATTTCTTTAGAAATAAACAGGGAATAAATAGCCAGCCAGCACGGAATTCTGGAATTTCAAGATAGGGCTCTGAACAGCTCAGTAGTGAAGGTCCTCTTTGGCTGGGCAGCTTGGCACAGGATTCTGTGTAGAGATGAATGGGTGCTACAGGAAGAGGCAGGGTGGAGGTGTGGCGGGGTGCAGTGGGATCGATGCCATTTCTGAAGCCTCTGTTCATGGTTTGTCAGATGTTTGTGAAAATCACTCCTTTTCTCACCAGAGTTAAAAAACTATCCTGCATGTGGCTAAGTAATTTGGCTGGGTAAAGGAGCATAACAGATCTGACACTAAAGAACAGACTCTAAAGCCTCTTACTTATTCTAAAAGAGCTGAAGGAGACAGTAGTTGTAGTGGTGAGTGAGCTCATGGGTGGAGCTCTCCTAGACTTGGCTCTCAGCCTGTTTTATTCCTGCCTGAGTTAGAGAAGTGTATAAATTAGTGTAGCTAATTGCTTTAAAATCCTGCACCTTCCCTCAAATGTCAGGTAGCTCTGGACAGCTCAGGGGCTAGAATTGACAACTGTCCCCTAGGACTTGGCTCATTGCATCATTGATCCTCTTTGAGCCTCTGATGCTTGAAGTTAAAAGAGTTACGTGTAGGTAGAGATGGTCTAGGGGATAGAAGGAAAAGAACGTTTTCTTTCTCCTGTCTCTAAGTTTGTATGTCTGTATTTTAAAAGCTGAAAGTGGTTAAATAGTAGATGTTCATATTTTGATTAAGATAGCTTGTGTTGTAAATTTAAAAAGATGTTCCTGGGCTGTGGCTATCCACAGCAACTATATAGCACAAGTTCGATTTCCAGCCAGGGAGGTGACCCACGCCCCCAACCACAACCCTCTCCCCTCAGCAGTATACTTTGTCAGTCTGCCTATTCTGCTCCCCACTTTGTCTCTGGTGAAGCCTCTCACCCCCTAACCTCTGGCCTGTACCTAGTTCTTATATGCATAAATAAGTAAATCTTTAAAGAATATAAAAAGATGCACCTGATCTAGCAGTGACTACAACCACTTGATTTGGTGCATATTCCTTTTCTTTCATGCTTTATCCTCTTTAAGTACCTCAATAATTAACTGCAGTTTTTTCAAACTACCTTGATGAATAACAAAGCCCTATTCTCTTTTCATAGTAAGAAAATGAAAAGCATGGGAAGACAGCCATAGACTGTCCTAATTTAACTGCAGATTTTATAAAGTTTAACTTTATATATATTTAGTAATTTGATAATTTGGTGTAATTTTTTTTTTTTCTCTGTGAATAGGATCAACCAATGGGAGGGTGGGAGATGATCAGAAAAATAGGCGACACATCAGTCAGTTACAAATATACCTCAAGATATGTGCTGAAGGCAGGCCAGACTGTTACGGTAAGTGAATATACCCATCATTTAATTTACCTTCATTATGTTAAATAACAGCACAATTCAACAAAGCATTAGGCTTAAAGAGAAACAATTTAGCAAGGAACATTAAAACATAATTATGTTATTAAGGAATTACAAGTGCTATTAAAATTTTTAAAAATTCTGCAGGAGTGGTTATTGACTAGTAATTGATAGCTAGTGGTGGGCAGGGTGTGAACAAACACATCTGTATAACCTCCAAAGCAGCTACAATGATGTACACCAATTTTACTTCAAGAAATAAAATTGTGTGTATGTGGGGGAAATAGCAAAAATTGAAAAACTAACCTTTGAGTTTTTATTTGGCGTAGTAAACATAAAATAGTTGTTTCCTCATTGATGTTTGTAGCACAGTATATAAGTCAAGAGATTCGTGGCATTGAGATGTACTAGGAAAAGCTATTAACGCTAGAATATGCCTCAAAGTGACAAGATTTCAGTCTTGGGTGGACATGGAAATCATCTGGGCAGATTGAGGTGTCCAGGACCCAGTTACTCTCTCTTGTGTTGGGCTAGAGTTTGTGTTCTGAATAAAAGATGTTAGCTGCTAGATACTGTTAAAAAGAACCACTACTTAATGTATTAACAGTTTAGCAGAGGCAACATGTAGTTTGAGATTTTAGAGAGTATTTTGACTATATGTTGAGTTCTAAATGGTTCTCTTGGTGTGTTCTGAAGTAACTGTGTCTTGAAAAATTAATAAATAATATTAGTTCATTTTTTAGAGGAATACTTCATTGAACAAACACAAGATTCCTTTCCTGTGACTTAGTGGCTAGGTTTAGCAATCAATAAAAATATTAGCTTTGATACACATTTTAAAGAAGCCCACTATTGTTACCCCTAAAGAATGTAGAGGTTACTGTTTTATTTACTGTAGAGGTTTCCTTTTATTGGTTCTTTTAAGAACATATTAAATGCATGTAAAATGTAAGGATTGAGGCCCTCCCTAGTGACACAGGCATTAAGTCTCAGTGCTATCAGGTTATTGCCTGCCACTTGCAGCATGAGTTCAATTGCCAGCCATGGCACTAAACTACATGGTGCGGCAGACCTCTCCTGTCTGACTTGCTGCTCCCGTATTTCAGAGATCTGCCTGTTCTGTTCCCCGCTCTGTCTTGGTGAGTCTTGCCACCCGCACCTCTGGCCTGTACCCCAGTTCTTGTATGGATAAATAAAAATAAATCTTAAAAAAATTTTATAGCTTGGTAACAGAATTTAAGATCAAAGGCTCAAACACTTCAGACCCTTTTTTAAGTGTTTGTAGAACTTGATATTATATTGGGACAATACCAGGTGCTAATTTTGTAATATTGTATAGAAGTGGGAACAAGTAATCTGACTACACTATCCTCTTTAGTAATTATTATAGTGAGAGAAAATGGCTCAGTTCTATTAGGTGTTTAATGAATGCTGCATAATATGATGGAAAGGATCTGACATTTTAATTGAAAAGATTCAGATTTGACTATGCTCTCTTTCTGTAGTGTCAATCATCTGTTATTTCATAGTTAAACTTCTTCAGAGACAAAACTGATAAATACTCCTTAGGTTTCGTGTAGAACTCAATTATATAAAATAATGTAAAGTTTTTCTTTAGTAGGTTGCACTAAATGTGGTAAGAAGCTCTTTGGAACATGGAGGATAAGTGGTCTTTTTGAAAAACTGTACAAGATGATAGTCAAGAGCAGGATAAAATTCTAGAACAGAAATAAGAAACCTAGATAATGTAATTTAAAATTTTCATAGCTGCTTTGAAAAGTAAAAGCGAAGGTGTCAAATAAACTTCAGCTGTATATATTATCTAACACAATATATGTAAAGTATTATTTTAGCATAAGGTCGGTATAAAAATTTGTTGATTAGATAGTTAAAATATATGCCAGAGCTACTGTGCTAATGAGAAGGGAAATAGAATTATTTTCTTTGTCTGGCCTCTTTCAATATCAGTTATTTTTTCTACCTTAAACAGTTGGTAGTTTATTCTTTTCCTGTACTCTTGGAATTCATTGTCTGCCTCTCTGGGGTAGTGACAGTGTCTGACTGGAGAGGCACCAGTTTCCATGAGTGTTCTAGATAAGGTGACGTGCTGTAGAAGGTTTGAGAGCAGTCGGCCTTCTTGATTTTTGCTCTCCGGAGTTGGAGAACACGGCTTGAGAGGTGTGACACAGAAGATAGCCTGTTAAACCCTGAAGGTAAGAGCATGCTGACAGGCAAGCTAGTACTCACTGAGGACACTGCCTCCTCTGTGTGGGAAGATGCTTGTTCTTCACAGCAGTCCATTGCTCTTTATGTCTATGATGGAAGGAAGATAATTTGTTCAAAGTCAGCTGTATTTAGAGAAAGTAGAATGTGAATGTAGGAAACTTAGTTTTTCAGATGCAGGTGTCAGCATTTCTATCAGAGAGGAAAGCAGAGGCCTTGACAGGCTCGGCTTGTCTGTCACAGAGCTATTTACTGCAGCAAGTTGAAAGCTGGGACATAGTTCTGAGACTCACAGAAAGAGTCCTCGATGTTCAAGTCTCATCATTACGTTGCTGAGGTTGGCGTGAGAGAGAACTGGGTTCTGAGTAGACTAAGTTATATCCTTTGCTTTTCAGATCTGGGCTGCAAATGCTGGTGTCACGGCCAGTCCTCCTACCGACCTCATCTGGAAGAACCAGAACTCCTGGGGCACTGGCGAAGATGTGAAGGTTATATTGAAAAATTCTCAGGGAGAGGTATGATGTTCTATCAACAGCTCTAAATATCAGCTTCACCTGAAAGTTCATCATGCTAGTAGTTTTCTTTTCAGAAATTAGATGGAAATGTAAACTAAATTACTTAAATATGACCACGGTTGTTGAGTAAAAGTGAAAAGCTGCCTTTAGATTTTAGGAATGAAGCACTATTATCTTGTAGAGCACTGATTATCTGCAGACTCCAGAGTCGCACTCTGTTCAGTTTTGTCTCCATAGCATACTGACTGGCTTCGTGACTGGTTTTTAGTTTTCTCGTTTTAAAATGTAGATAACAAGATTATATATGAGGCAGTCCTTGTGGAATGTTTGGAACAATATCTGATCTCTAGTAAATGCTTGTTATTTATTAATCTTGTGCTTGTGAAATTCTTGAGATAGAAGACTGTGGAGCGTACATCTCTCTAATGTGTTTGTTTTCAGTTGTCAGTCCTAGAACTCCTGTTAAAGAACCTAATGTACACCCACAATCAGAAATGAGTGTCTGCAAGGGAGAGGGGAGCAGTTCCCACTGCAGTAACCCCTTGGGTGTCCTCCAGTGCCAAGTGCAGCCTCTTATCCTCCGAGTGTGGTCGTCCTCTCTCACAGTAACGAGCACATTCAGAGCGAGGACCTCTGCTGATTTATTCTGGCAGCATGCCTGGCACCTAATAAGCTTTTAGTAAGAATTTATTAGCTAAATTAAAAAAAAAAAAATCAAGCATGCACTTTCACTTAAATTCAGGGAAATAGGAATTAACAGCAGTCATTATGGGACTTCATAGTGTTTGCACAGAAGGTCTGTGCTAGCCTGCAAGCCAACTTCACATTCATCCCCCTTGTAAATGCCTGCTGGCTTACACTGCTCTTCCTAAGGAATCATTGTTTACTAAATGAGGAGTGTCTTTGATCTCAGGCTGAGATTGATAGAGAAATAATTTTTTAACTGAATATTTCAGTGTGATCGTGTTAGGTTTTTGGGTACATCTGGGGAATTTACCCCTGAATACTCTGTAGGTTTTTAGGCAGGGGAGTATATACTATGCTGCCAATCTTTCACACACTTCAGGGTGTTAGATCTTCTTGCTGGCCTCTGGAAAGCCCGTATTTGCTTTCCTGCCATAGCCATCTTGGAATTGTCCCAGATGCAGTCACCCAAGTACTAGAATTTTTAGAGCTCCTGCAGTGGGAATCCCTCTTGATATAAAAGTTGGCAGGGTCCAAGTCTTTTTCAAAACACTGTTACCAGTGGTGATCTGCTCAGATTGAAACAGATGAAATAGGCTTTTGTGAGCTATGGAATTTAGTTGACATGCATTACAGTTACTTTCTGTGTGTAAATTTATCTCAAATTCTAAAATTTTACAGGAGGATATTTGGAAAGCAGAAGGTTTAAAAGCCCACAAAATGGGTAAAGTGACAAAGTGAATAAGAAGCAAAGTAAATGCTGGGACTTGGGCCTTGAGAGATGGTGTTACAGTGAAGCTCAGACTTCCCCTTCATAGATCAGAACACTAAATATTAGCTTACCTGGTTGGTTGGTTTTGTCCTTGTTATAGATTTCTGTTGGAAAATATCATGAATACAATTTTAATTTCTGGTGGTAAGGCAAGTAGTGATTACTCATTTCATTGTGTAAGACCCATTTTTAATCTGTAGGTCCCAGACCACATTTGCAACAATCTGTAATTAGTACCATCAAGGCTACTTCTGTGAGATTGTGGGTAATTAGCTTAAATTAATTAATTATTTTTTTTAGTTCTTGCTGAGGCATCAGTAATGTCAGAAAATCCAGTATTAGCTGCCTGTAAAATAATGTGAATGTATGGCTTCATGTAACCGACAACCTAAAGATCATAGACTTGATCCATTGGTTCAGTCTCCCCAGGGATGTTTCTGTTGTCCTTTCATGGTACAGGTTAATTGTCAACTGCTCTTAGAGATTATCGTGCCAGGTAGAATTCTTACAGGAAAGAGCATCTTCCCCTGTGAGATCTCCATCCAGGCCTTTACTCTTTCAGTATCAACTTGGGTCGCAGCTTCCAGTTCCCAGAGGATGGAGTTAAGAGTTTGAGCCTTCTTCTCTGCTCACAGCTAGATCATGTGTGGCTCCTGTGTGACACACACAGGCCACCTCTCCCCGGGAGAGGTGGGTGTCCAGATCAGACAGAGGCTCTTACTGAAAAACGAGGAAGGGGATGTTGAGTGGTAGGAAAATAGTACCTGTCGTCATGGTAGAATAAAATATTTTCTATGAGAGAAATAAATAAAAAAAGCAGACTGTGTACCTTCTAGAATATAGGCATGACGGAAACTTGTGATTGCGATGGCTGTTACATATATTTCTCAGATCTGTAACATTTGCTCACATCTGTTGTGTATAAGCTCCCACTGTGGTCATTTTGGGTGGCCAGCATGTGGAGGGGCTATTTGTGTGCGTAAACATAAACCCATTTCACAGAACATGGCTGACGGAGAGACTGAAAATGGTCTGGCTTTCATGACTCTGCAACAGTGATCATATCTCCTCACAAAATACTACTTTACTGCTTATAGAAGTCTTATTTCTATAACACGGGGTTGGTTTTTTTGTTTTATTTTGTTTTTGTCCCGTTGCTGGTGTGTGTTAACTTTCAGACAGTGCTCTCACCAGCTTATTTTTGATGTCTTTGGGGAGTTCTTTCTTGGGTGACCTTAGGCCATGGTGCAGCTGCCCTGCTGCGTCCCCGAGGACTGCTGGCTGCTGCAGATTGCCCGCTTAGCCTCATGCTTATGCAGAGTCACCTATTTCAGTCTTTTGATACAAAATGAAAACGGTTACTTTGTTTTACCTCCAGTGAATGAGAGCAGGTATTATTTCTAGTGCTGGATACACTAGAATATGCAGTGTTTTATTAATAAATATTGCTCCTTGGTCTCTGTCAAGAAGAACCAGTTGCTGAAGGAGTAAAACGAGCTTGCCCTTGGCATCTCACTCAGGTGCTCCTGCCACCACATTCCCTGAGATCATAGCAATTGACCGCCAGCTTTATTTTACTCATCATTTTCTTTCAGCACCTTTTTGTGAAGGACCTAGACCCATTAGCTGAATTCATGTTGAATGGTATGGAGAATTTAGTGCCTCAAATAATTTACAGAATTCTTAGTTAACAGAATGGGAATAAAAGCAGTGGAAACCTCTCAGCAGGTATTTCAAATTGGAAGGTAGTAGCTTCCCTGCAGGGAATACTGAAGATACAAGAACTGCTACTAATTATGCAAAAATTCTGTTCAGTAGCAAAAGCTACTGATTTACCACATAAAAGAATGTTCCTGGTCCTCCCTGGTGGCTCAAGAGGTTAAGACACAGCAATACCATGAAGCTGTCAGTAGCCACTACAGCATGGGCTTGAACCCCAGCCAGGGAGATGACCCACATGGCACAGCAGACCTCTCCTGTTTCACTTGCTGCTCCCTTCAGCAGTGTATTCAGTCAGTCTGCCTGTTTACTTCCCACTCTCTCTGGTGAATCCTCTTCCCACTCCTACCTCCCCCAACCTCTGGCCTACTCCCTTCCCATAGCCCTTGGATTTTAAATAAGTTTTAATTTTCATTAATTAGCGTTCTTTATCTTTAGGAAGTTGCGCAGAGATGTACAGTCTTTAAGACAACCATACCTGAAGAGGAAGAAGAGGAGGAAGAAGCAGCTGAGTTGGCTGTTGAGGAAGAAATTTTCCACCAGCAGGTATTACTTAATATTATACTTTTTTCAATTTAACAGAATTACACTGAAAACACAAAAATAGTAGTGGAGTTGCTTCCCTACTTGCTAGATTAGGCGAGTGATCTATCAAGTGGCGTTTGTTCTTTGTAATGGTCATTTACGATAGCAGATTGGGGTGCTGGAAAAAATAGTATTAGCACTGTTCCCCTAAACTTCCTTATATCAAATTTCAACTTTGTCATTTTATAATGCACATAATATATATTATTTTAGGGCCATGTATATTACTTAAAATATGAATGTGCTTTTGTATGCATGCTGAATATTATTTACCAAAGGGTATAGGTGTGTGTGTGTGTGTGTGTGTATATATGTGTGTGTGTGTGTGTGTGTGTGTGTGTGTATGTATATATATATATATTATATAGGAAAAGTTAAATCATATTATATTAGAAGCAAGCATTTGCATGTAAACAAATACTCAACTTAAGACACAGTTTTGCCATATTAAGTTCTTGATCATCTAATTGCAAGATTTTAGTTGATCCTTGTGCTTTTGAGAGCCCTTGAAATAAAGAAACTCCAAATGTGATTTTGATTTATTAAATTGTAATTATTAGTAACTAATGAATCTTGGGCTTATGTGCTCAAGCTGAATCTGATCATTAATCAAAATTCCTATCCCTATCAGGCTTCTTTGTGAGTCCAGATTTATAATCTCAATTTTCTCCCTAATTAGTCCAGTCCTACTCCAAATAAACCTTTTCTTGTATGTTTAGTTCTTGCGGTTGAGAACTGCTTCACATGGGCTGTACGAGGCAGAATGAGTTTTTGACTTGGTTATCTCCTCAGGCGCTTTGAATTATTTAAAAACAGATGCTTGAGACTTGGCATTAACAAGAAACAAGCACAAGAGTTATTTCCTGTCCTTAGCGAGAAGCATTAAAAAGACTGGCTCACTGTAACAGTATAAGAGATGTCAGTGTGCCAGACAAGTGGCTTGGAGCCTGAGTTACAGTACACCAGATGCTGGAGAAGGCTTTCCAGACAACATAGTTGAGAAGATCTCACAGAAATATGCTTGCCCAGTACTTGAAGAGGTGGTGATTATTTAAGGATATTTAAGGAGATTTGAATACGTGTTGCTACACTAACATCAACATCCAGATTCAGTGACTTAAAACTGATTTCTTACATTCTATGATCTGTGATTTGACTGGGCTCAGTTCTTTTGCGCCACAGAGTGGAGAATGCAGTCAGTCAAGAAGTTGCATTTAGCTGGGAGCTTGGGACTGGTGTATCTCCAAGTCTTTTTATCCATGTAGTTTCTCATTCATTAGTCGGCCCTCAGCTGACTTCTGAGAGGATGGGGAAAAAAGCAGTGAGTATGTCTGTAGCACACCTCATTGGATTGTAGAGTATGTGTGATAGAGAAATCAAATCCAAGGTTAGTGTTAAATTAACATAGTCTGGGATGCCTGACTAGTAGATTGTGCATGCTGGAGCAAGGAAAGATTGAGAGACATGAGGGACTGATAGAGGGCAAACTGCAGAGACACTGAAAGACTATTTAAATGGAGATTCATTGTGATTGAATTTGAAGGAGAGAAAGGAAAAAAAGTCAGAAGTGTGAGGTTTTTAGCTTTTGTGATGAGAAAATAATGCTGCCAAAGTTCAAAAGAGGGACCATAGAAAGGTAGTTCAGCTGTTTGACTTCAGATTAGAAATTAATCCAACAGCCTTTTGTGTTCATGAGGAGGCTTTTGAGTGATCTTCAAGAAACTAATTCAAGAAACTATTTCCCAACCCATATTGTAAGGAATTAATTTAAGGAATTAATGCGTGATAAACAACTGGGATCAGCTCTCCTGGTCCCTCCTCATTCCCTGAAAATGTATGCATGCCTATGCCAAATTCATCTCCACCCCATTCTTGGTCAGGAGCTCCCCTCAGCTGCTGAGTGCTGTGGTGCTGAAACAACCAGAGACACTGACAGATTACACTTGGCCTCTTGGACATCTGCTGAACTCTACTTATTCCCAGCGGTAGCTCCCCAACCAGCGCATTTCAAGGGACACAGACATAGCAGCTAGGTGCTCTGAGCCTGAGACGAGGAGCCTCATCATGGGTTAAGCCAGGATCCCTCCTCTGAAACAATAGCTCTGCTTGCCCTTCTGGGCTTTGCCATCTCAGAGGCCTTGGGTCTCTTCTGCCTGATGGTCGCCTTTCTCTCTGCCATGTGAAGGAGTCATTTCCACCTTCCATAATTATTTTTCCCATAATTTTATCTCATCTGCCTGGTACCTATTTCTGTATCTTCCCAGGTAGCCTGTGGAAAGTTGGCTCAGGGTTTGGCAAGGAAGACAGGTACTGTATTAATAAGGAAAAATAAAGAACTGGATGGAGGGAACAGGCACTTTTACTTAATTTGAGGATGTAGAAGTTGGGGGTATCCAGCTAACTGTTGTGTTATTCAGAACTGAGCCCACTGATCTCCTCTTTTCTCAGTTATAAAAGGAAGTTACTGGACAAGTTTTCAACTTCATCTACAAGACTAGAATTATTTAGGGGTCTTTGTAATTAGATAGGTATTTTTCCCCAGTTAAGTGAGATATTCTCATTTAATTGGTTTACAGAACTAGATCAGAAAAGCTTTTTTTTAAAAGATTTATTTATTTATTCATACTTAACTGGGGTACAGGCCAGAGATGAGGAGGGTAAGAAGACCCACCGGAGACAGAATTGGGAGCAGAACAGGCTGACTGATGAACATTGCTGAGGAGCACATCGGGTGGGTCAGGAGAGGTCTGCCGCGCCATGTGGATCTCCTCAGAGGATCGAATTCATGCAGAAGTGGCTTAAGCTTCTTAGTGCTGTGCTTTAACTTGCTGCGCCACCAGGGAGGGCCCAGAAAGGCTTTTTTAAAATTACTTAGGATCTGAAAGTTCATCCAGATTTGAATATTATTGTGCTGGAATTTGTTGGGACTATTTCAGGGAAGAAGTTTGTGAAACAATGTAAAATGAAAAAGTATGATATGATATGGGTCCATTTAAAGTCAGGTAATCCAGATCTGTGGGATCTCTGTTGACTTATTTTAAAGTACTATGATTCATTTTCTTAGAACTGATTTTTTTTTAATCTTTGTTTTTTTCCTCACCAGGGAACTCCAAGAGCATCTAATAGAAGCTGTGCAATTATGTAAACTTCTCAAATCAACTGTCTTCCTCAGAGTAAAGACATATGGTAATCCTTACCTACATACAGTGCAGAGCCTTCTCAGAAGCACAGAATATTTTTATATTTCCTTTATGTGAATTTTTAAGCTGCGAATTGATGGCCTTAATTTCCTTTTTTGACACTGAAATGTTTTGTAAAAGAAATCATATCCATACACTTTGTTGCAAGATGTGAATTATTGACACTGAACTAACTGTACTGTTTGGAAAGGGTCCCTCAAATTTTTGACATTTTTTGTATTCTATGTGGGTTTTTTTTTTGTTTTTTGTTTTTTTTTGTTTTTAAGTTCTTGTGAGAAGGGGAGGGAAGGGTAATAAACCACTGTGTATCTGGGTATAATATGAAGATTGCTTTATCTAGTTTAGCAATCTGCTCTTGATTATTCTCTGCTATCTATAACGGTGCTGTGAGGGCGGGGAAAAGCATTTTTCAACATATTGAACTTTTGTACTGAATTTTTTTGTAATAAACAATCAAGGCTACAACTTTTTTTTTTTTTTTAAATAGAAAAGAGAAATTTTGTAAGAAGGCAATATTAACCTAATCATCATGTAAGCAACTCTGGATGAAGGATTCCGCAAAACTTTGTTTTATGGTTACTTAGATAATTCATGAGGGGAAGTGGGAGGGAAGGGCAGCTCTTAAAACGCATTAGTTGTGTTTTTTAAGATAGTGTAACTTGCTTAAATTTCTTATGTGACATTAACAAAATAAAGCTGTTTTAATATTAATTTACTGTCTTGACTTGAAAAACATTTGCTGGGAGGGAAGTATTTCAGTTTTGTCTTTTATAAAAAAATTGACTCATTTAACTAGGTTTTTCTTTAAGGCATAAATGGTAATAAACTGCTTGGAGTATTTTACCTCCCTTTCCACTGTTTTCAGTAATAATGGTAATCACAATAAAAACAAGGGTTGACTTCTTTTGAGCCAGCCGTTGTGCTCAGTTTTTTATATTTGTTAGCCTGTTAAGTAAAAGACCTTTCAAAATCTTTTAATAGGAAAGTCACATGGGAACATAGAAACACTGGGGGGAGATGTTGAGGAAGACATTTTTAAAGGTAGAAAATGGAGCTATTTCTGTAGCCTTTTAAAGTATTGAAAACAAATAGATTAAAAGCGCTCCCCCCCTTTTAGATAATACTTCACATGCTAACCCAAAGTACATGTTTGTTTTCTCTTACAATATGCCTGCAGTAAAGTAAGCTGTGCAGACTACTGGCTTTCTCTTAGAAATCACTCAGAGTCCCAGAATTGCTGTGCTCTGCAGATTTACTACATACTCTGGTGCCATCAAAGACAGGATAAATGCTGGGTTAGAAGTTCTGTCTGCTGAAGCAGATAAAATGATAACTTCGCAACACAGATTTATCTTCAGACTGAGAATGGCAAGGCAGTTCCTTGCCAAACTTGGTCATGAAAAATTTTTGCCACAAGATGGGGTTCTTGTCATCAAAATGCACTCTACATACTTTATTGCTATGTAAATTGGGTTATAGAAATAAACACTTGAGCTTTAGTTAGGCATTAAGAAAAATTGGCAATTGTTATATAAAGGAATACTCAAGTGAAACTCAGGACTCAGTAAATGTGCACTTTGATACCTGACGATGTGAGGCAGTGAGGACATATTTAGTTAGACTCTAACCCCAATTTGAGGTTTTCAGAACAAGCTGCACTCAGGGTGCTTCTCCAAGAGTGTTTGAAGCAGAGGGGAATGGAGCCCATGCTGTGTCTGTATTGTCATTATTGCTACATCTGTGGAGGTTAGTTGTTTAAAAACACATTTCTGGATTATTGAGCTGTTGGTGACAAGCATGAGTTTATTCTGCTCCCCTGGTTCTTTTGCCTTAGGATAGTCTTGTTTTACATGCAATTTATTTTTTTTCTCTTGTTAAGCTTCTCTAAGAATATGTTCTTCTCTAAGAGTATTTTCATTTTGCTGACTATTCTCAGCTGTTCTCCCTTTCTGGAATCTCTTTAGGCTTTTATTGATCAAACCCATGCGTCTTTGTATGATTTGGTTTCTTTGGTGCTGTAACCTTTTTGTTTACCTCAGTCCCTGTAATGTTTATCCCGTTCATTGAGTGACTGAATTCATTGATAGTGCTTTTCATTTCTGAAGTGGCCTTTGACTCTTTTTCTTCAAATCTGCCAGTTTTTTCTTCATCTTCCTTTCTCACTAGTTTTCATCTTTTTCGAACATTTTAATTGTAGTTATTTTATACTGTTATTGTCTTAGGAATGGTGTGGTTCCCATGTTTTTTGTTTTTTTTTTTTTAATTTATTCATTTGTGCATACAGAACTGGGATACAGCCAGAGGCTCAGGGGCGGTAAGAAGATTCACCAGAGACAGAGTGGGGAGCAGAACAGGCAGATCTACGAAGTACACTGCTGAGGGGAGCAGTGGGAGGGTCAGGAGAGGTCTGCCGTGCCATTTGGTAACCTCCGGGGCAGGCGGGAATCGAACTCATGGGAAGTGGCTTTAGCTTCTCAATGCTGTGCTTTAACCCGCTGTGCCACCAGGGAGGGCCCCCATGGGGTTTTTTAGGCTTATGAACTCACTTCATTTCAGGTGACTGATTTTCTGAGTGGTCCATGTTTTGGTGATTGAGCTACATAGTTTCATAGTAATTTCCTCTGACAAGCACTCCAGTGATTCACCTTGTGGTGGTGAAAAATCCTCTCCAACACTGGTACCTGGGTGTTATCTGTTTTTCACCCAGTGAATAGTCACTTCCAAGTGCTTAGCAAAGCCTTCACAGGAGTCGGCCTTTGCTTTGGCCTGGCCGGCACGTTCTGATTGGGTGAGATGCAGGGAGTATTCTAAGATTTGGTGCCTTTTATAACACTTCTGCGCTCTGTGCTTTCCTTTAGGGACCCAGTACCTTATTTCCTATTTCCCATTCCCAGCCTTGGGAAGCTTGTATTTCAGACTTTTGTCCTCCTTTACAGCACCTGGTGTTTTATCACTTGTTTATCTGGTGCTATGTTAAAACAAAAATTAAGTCATATTTTACCACAGGAGGAAAAAGGGATTGCCCCTGTCAGTTTAGTCTGCTGTCATACATATTTACATATATGCGTATTTATGGGTGTCTTTTTAAGAGTTAAGATTACCCTAAATCATGTTCCGCTTGGTTTCAATTCCTTTAATCAAATCTTACGTTACAAAGATACTTATTTGAGTGTTCTTTCTTCTACTGGCCAAAACATGTTACAATGAAGAATTGGAACAAATCTTTAAATAATCCATGCTTTTGGAGTATTGGCTTCTAAACTAAAATGCTTATCTTTTAGTTACACTGCATGAGATGGCAACAAGGATGACTTTTATGAAATACCACTGCAGGAGAATTACTGTTAGGTTTTGAACTTTTTGAAGCCTCCTTAGCAAGGTTCTGGCATTTTTACCTGAGAAAAATTCCAACCCCTCACCCTCCATTCAAAAGCCACAGAACGAGGTAGTATTAATAGTATTAAGGGTTGTGTTGTGTATCTGCCATTTGCCTGTCTTTGTAAAGGGACATTCAGAGCCAATTTGTTGGGAACAAAGAAAATAGTGGGGCAAAAGAAATACAGAAATTCACATAAGTCAGACTTTGAGCTGAGGAGAGCGTCACATTAATAGTATTAAATGGGAAGAATAATTAATAGGAACAACGGTGGGAGTGGATGTTGCTTTGCTGCTCTAGAGGGTCAAAGTGAGGGCAGAGCATGATAGAGGTAGACCAGTAGCCAGTTTGCCCTTGGATACAAGCAGCCGACTCAAAGTGAGAAATCGCCTCACTTCCACAATCTTGTATTCTTTTAACAGCACAGTAAATCCTATCTTCTGACATTTCTCCAGAGACAAAATGCACCTCTCAATTTAAGGAGACAGCCTGTTCAGTAGACTAATTACTTTATAACAATAAAACACATATTCACCCAGATTTATTATGTGAGTGCTTCCTCCACCAATCTGAATTAGAATTCTTGGTTTAAATGCCAGCCAAATTTGCTCTTAGAGAAATGTAGCTCTTGTTCCATATCAGTGGTTTTTATACTTCCTTTGGTTTTATATTACTTCAAATGGGCCCATAGATCCTCAGGTTTCCCTGCATTTTGTATGCTGTTTTTGTAAATTTGGTGTTGATTGGATTTGAAATAAGCAAATCCTCACTTGGATGTGAAAGCCTTCCTTTGGATTTACTTGGCTTAGGCTTGTGCACTCTAATCCTTTGCCACCATAAACTTCTCTGGCCTCCTGAATTTCTGCATGTACCCAGCTTTACTTCATACAACTGTACTAGACATTTGTCCTCAGCATTTTGTGACACAATCTGGTAACTTTGCAGACTGTCTGGCTCTGTCTTTTGAATACATTCAGGTATTTCCACCACCCCTTTCCATAAAGCCCTGTGTCTCAAGACGTATGCTAGTGCAAGTGTCTGCTTTGCAGTCATCCTAAAGGGACACACAGGTAGCTCATGCTGAAAAAGGCTCAACTTTGGCAGAAACTCTTTCTAGCTTAGTGCCTGGGAGTGATCTTGCCCCTCTTTCCTTCATTCAAGCCAGGGAGCCTTTTTTCTGACTAGACCTAACAAGCACTAATTTCTGATCTAGAGCCTGGCAGCCAATACATTTTCACTGAAAGCCTGGAATTGTGGCCAGCCTTCTTCACTGCCACCTCTTAATACTTTTTGTCATGCTGCCCTCCAATCAGAATCAAGGGACTAGAACTAAGCTCTTTCGAGTGCCAAAATTTTCCTAAGAACCATTTTGAACGCCTGTTGGACAGTTCTCATTCTGTGTTGTAAAAAAAATTGAGGACCTGGACAGAAAAATAGGCAGCCAAGGGCTCATAAGGAAAAGTAGTGCTTAGATCTACAAATCTGGAAAGGGTACTTCTGTGGAGAGGGAGCCAGCGAGGAATGCTTTGGTTGACTCAGGCTGCCCTCATACCAGAAATTCCTACAGGGCCCTAAAGCAGGGCAGTGAGTTGTGGGGAAAACTTGTTAACCCAATTAAAAGAATCAAACCAGGGACAGGTGGCGGGAATGCACTACAGCTCTGACACTAGGGAGCAGACTATGATGTGTTTTCCTTGGAGAATTTTCATCCTTATGTAGGAGAAAAAAGCACCCCAAGAGCTATACAGAGGAAGGAGGAAGGCAGGCAAAGATGCAAACATCTATCCGCGAATGTTTTGCACACGGCTTGTCTCAAAAGTTCTTTCAAGTTGTGGTACCACCCTGGGTAAGTGGTATCTCCTTCTTTTGTAAGTCTGGTAACATGCCCCGAGGTGAAGTCATTTATTGACTGAATCATTCCTTCAGTAGCCATTGGCCAGGGGATTTAGTTTTGCCAGCAAGACACTAGGAAATCAAGACGAGAGATCTAGTTTCTGGGGATCTCAGTCTGATCACACAGGTCTGTATCTTTGACATCTGTGCCTAGTCTAAGCAGCTGTTAGAAAGTAATTTACACGGCTAGTTTAGAAAAGAAAACTGCTCTTAATTGTCAAAATGAATGGGGACCGTTCTATTGTCAAATAATGCTGAGATCTCTCTTTCAGAGCTCTTGTTTCTGACGTCTTTCAAATTACATGGCAAATGTAATGAATATTATTTGGAAGTTGTGGCTGGGGAAGACATGATCAGATTTGCTGATTGTGCTGATCAGCCCTGGATGATGTGACTTAGGAGCAGGGAAGAAAACCTGCTTCCCGCAGCCCAGGCGCCTGTTCTGTCTGTGTTTCTGCCTTTTCCCCCTGTACTGCATTCAGCACTTGCAGACAAGCAAGCAAGCCACGGCCCAGTGGCCTTTCCTGAACTGGCTGTATTTCGCTGTGTACTTCTGATATCAGGGGACTGAGTCGTTCAGTTTTCTGAGCTCAGAGTGCCCCGATACCACTAGGTAGACTAAGCAGGTGGTCGAGGACCTGCCTGGAAATTGTTGAAAATAACCCATCAGGAATGTGAGTGGGGCTCAGTTACCCAAGTGGGGGAAGACTATGAATAATGGGAATGATTGGAACTGGTGATTAGGCTCTGATTAGAAAGGTGGTTAAAAAAATTTTTTTTAATGATACAGAATTAAGCATTCTTTCAAACATGCCAAGAGTAGTCATGCGTTATGTAACAAATTTGTACTTGCCCATCCAAGATAGGCTGCAAATAAAAATAGCAGTATTGTTTTTTGCTTTTAAACTAACGATGAATGAAAAACCTCCAAAGGGAAATAATTAGTGGCTCTAAGTTGCTGTCACTTAGTGCTGTGATCCTGAAAAAGCTAACATTCCTGCTGCTTAGTTTCCTTCCCTGTAAATGAAGAGTCCTATTACAGAAGATTGATGGGAGAATTAAACAGATGATGTAGAAAGGTCGTAGCAATGTAGTAGGTCTAAATAAATAAGAATTTCAAACTGGTGATGACATCAACATTTTCACGAGGGGAACTGCAAAGGTGAGTTTTGATAATGAAATGACAGGGTGTATCACTGCTGCTAGTGGGTGTAAGGCTTTAAGAGAAAATAGTTGTGGTTATTAAGCTCTTAGCGAGCTGTATACTAACCACTGGTATTAAAATGTTGGTCCTGATGAAACTCTTCCAGCTTTCTGGGGTGGTGGGCACTGATCTGGTAACTAAGGTTCTATGGCAGTATTTTCCCAATACAGAAAACTACAGCAGTGCTAAGTGTCTTTTCCCGAGAGGAAGGAACCTCACACATGGCTGACCTCAGGGGCAACGACTCTCATCGCAAACGGCCATTAGTTGGAGGCTGAGCATTTCAAAAAGAACAGCTCTCACTTTGGAAGAGCTCAGCTGCAGAAACCCCACTATCAGGACAAATGTGCTTTACACTGTGTTTAAATTCTTCAACATTCATTCTGTTGGATCATTTGAGATTGTTGACAACTGCTACCAGCTTCGGTAGCTGATCTTAGGGGATAAAGTAGGTCTGAGGCGTCATTTTGCTCTGTCCCTGCATCACAGTCCAAACTCCAGTCAGTGGCTCCCTGATGGAGACCTGAACAGTGCAGAAGAGGGCCCAGAGGCATCCGCACTGCCAAGGGGCACCACAGGCCTGCCTGATGCCTGATGCCTAGTTCTGGGGTCTCCCTAGGTGGTTGTTGGCCTGACATTCTTAGGTACTCAGCTTAATACAGTTGATTGCTTCTGTGGGAGGGAGACTTGTTGAGATTTGTCAAGTACTTCACCCAGCCAACTGAGTGGAATTCAAGAGTCCTGAGGTTACCTGAGATGTTACTCTGGTTGCTGTAACTGCTGCAGTTAGACAGGAATCTGGAAGCACCCAGAAACTTAGGAGTTCCTGGGTCTAATACTGCTCAAAGACAGGCTTTGTGTGTCGCCCATGAACAGAAGCCCATACCTGAGGCAGTTATTACCCACCCCCATTCCCACCCTGTCAGTCGACATGTATTAAAGCAATGCTATGTTTGATGAAACCAAGATTTGCCTTTTTTTTTTCTCCTTTAAAAAGTAGATAATACGAGGGAGGATGACTTTCCCTGTTAGGTTATTTTGGAAAATGCACTTGAGTTTTTCCATTTTACAAATGTTAAGCTTACAAATGTTAGCTCTCTGAAGTTGTCTCTGTTGTATTAATTTCTTCCAAATCATTCTCCCCCGAGTGCACTGCAGGGTCCCTGTTCCTTTCTGCTTCAGACAGGAAGGAGGCTTTTGTGAACTCTGGTCACATTGGAACTTCTGCCCCTGCTGTATAAAGCCAAAGATACCAGTAACAGGTATCAGAGTTTAGATGGGAAGTGGAGAGAGTTTCTGGAACATGTTTGGCAATCACCTCCGACTTCTCTGTAGAGAGCCAAACGCTGAGGAAATCTTAACGGTTTGTGCCTGTTTTCCATCCAGTGTGTGTCCTCCCAGTGCTCTGGCCCTGTACGCTGCTGGCATGGGAGCTGCCCTCCCACTTGGAAAACTACTCCTGGATACGTCACACACTCATAATATGGCCTCTCTTGCTTAATTCATGGGACTGAGATGACAGGATGTCCTTGATGGCTGTGGATGATTTCATACTTTCATTTAAATAAACGGTCATTCAGGTCTTCACCTGGGAAAGGGCATTGATGTGTCAAAAGACAAAGACTCTGGCATATGAAAGCAAACTGACCTCACCAGGCTGGATTCCCCTCTCCCCACCAGGTTACCAGAAGTAACTAAGGTTCTATGGCAGTATTTTCCCAAAATGAGTGGTGGATGGTTGGGAAATGCTAACTAATAATAAAGGAAGGCAGTCAGTGCTGTTTTCATCCTTGGCACATGAGTCTTAAGTTACAGTAATAACATCAGACCTCTAATGGGGTACTTTAAGCCATGGACACTTAAGCAATCTGAGTTCCTGTATGTGCTCTGCAACACCCGCCAGGCACTGCTAACCTCATGTGAATGACTTTGGGTGGTTACGATCGGAAGCGTGTCAAAGCTTACTGATAGCTGTCTCTGGGGGGAAATGAGAAAATGACAGGATTCCTGAAGGCTATTGTTTGAAAGGGCTCCTTCAGTTCCAAGAAGCCATGGGTGGAGCAGGAAGAGGGAACATATGTGCTACTCATTAATTGACTTGTATCATATGGCAAATTGTCCCCATCTGGAGGTTGTGACCCCTCTTACGTTCAGACGTGCTACCAGGTATGTCCTCTCATCTCTAGTCCCCTGACCTTGGGGTGTGCGGCTACTTCTCTGACTCCTCTCTGCTTGGATAGCTGCTTCTCAGAACAGCTGCCTCATTCTTTTTCCTGCTCGACCTCATGGAGCTCTCATTTGTAAGGACAGGAAGAGACGATAAAGGGTTTGGGAGGACATCACCTTGAGAGGTGCCGAAACAAAAGAGTTATTAGTCTGTCATAGGATTCTTTTACTGCTCTCTGTGTATGGCCACATGTGTGCGGCAGGTATATTTTTGGTTTAGTACAACTTCTTAAATTTGGAAATTTTCCTTCAGGAGAACTTCATTTTTGGTCTTCAAACTAGATTTTTTTTTTTTTTAAAAATGATTTATGATTTTATGTGTACAGAACTGGGTGGGGTACAGGCCAGAAGTGCAGGAGCCGTGAGAGGCTTCATCAGAGGCAAACCTGGGAGCAGTATGGGCAGATTGATGAAGTACACTGCTGAGGGGAGGAGCAGGTGGGTCAGGAGCGGTCTGCCACGCCATGTGGGTCACCTCCTTGGCTGAGGATTGAACTCACGGTGAGCTTCATGGTGCTGTACTTTTAACACGTTGCGCCACCAGGTAGGGCCCCTATCTAGATGTGTTTAATTCAATTTGAACAACAGGAATCTGATTCATGACGCTTTCTTCTCTTTTTATCTGTGTGATGGCTAGTCTCTGCTGGGCCCTGGGGCCACCAGGCACACCGATGTAGGCCCAGGTTTGGATGGATCACAGAGGACCTGCCCACACAGTGGCCCTTTCTGCTTGCCACCCAGGGGCACTCGGCCACAAATGAATAACCAGGAGGTCTTTTATAGTCTAAGGTGGGGCAAGCAGCTGCTGCTGGCAATATGAGCTCCTCCGTTTTCCCTGTATTGACCTTGAAAGGGCTAAGAGAACTCAGAGCAAACTGGTGACAACTGTCCCTCACAAGTGAACCCCAACTCAGCACCTCCAAGCTATCTGCACTCAGAAGCATTAGAAGAATAGAATTGGGGCTTCAGGATTTCTCAAGGACACTTTGTTTCTGGAGTGCAGTAGGATGTGACTTTTCTTTCTGTGGGACTGCATGATCTGACAGACTCCTCAGCACCCTCTACTCACAGTAGGATAAGGAAGTTTCAAATCCATGTTGACAAAAGTTAGCCTTCTATCCATAACTGGAAGCATCTTTTCCTGGCACAGGCCATGAGGCCTGACTCTGAGCTCCCATTACCTTCTCTCCAAAGTTACTGTTGATAGTGCCTGGCATAGTTTCACCCCAGGATGGCAACAAGAGTTGACGTTGGCACATAAAAAACTCTAAGGAAGGGCCCTCCTGGTGGTGCAGCGGGTTAAAGCACAGCACTGAGAAGCTAAAGCCACTTCACATGAGTTTGAGCCCTGCCCTGGGGGTGACCCACGTGGCATGGCAGACCTCTCCTGACCTGCCTGCTGCTCCCCTCAGCAGTGTACTCATCAGTTGGCCTATTCTCCCCACTCTGTGTCTGGTGAATTCTCTCACTGGCCCTGCACCTCTGGCCTGTACCCCAGTTCTCTATGAATGATTTTTTTTAAATCTTAAAAAAAAAAAACAAAAAAAACAGGAAACTAAGGAAAATGACCAACCTTGCAGCTAAGGTCTTTGCTTCAGGGGCTACCTTGGTTTTCTGTGTTGATGTAGAATCTCCCACTTCCACTGCACCAGCAACAGCCTACCTAAGCTCACTGGTTTCACCAGTGACAGGGTCTTTTAAAGAAAGTTGCGATGAGCAGAGTCTGGCAGCTGCGCCTGAGTCTTTTTTGTCTCTAATCACTTTTTACAATCAGACACTTTAAACAGACAAAAGTGGCGAGAAGAGCATAACAAATCCCCTTACCCATCATGCAGCTACAGTAACTATCCACATACTGCCAAACTTGTTCTCCCATACCCTTACCCTCTTGCTTTGCCACCGACATGGATTATTGTTATTATTTTTAAGATTATTCATGCATACAGAACTGGGGTACAGGCCAAAGGAGTGGTGGGTGAGAGGATTCACCAGAGACAGAGTGGGGAGCAGAACAGGCAGACTGACAAAGTACCCTGCTGAGGGGAGCAGCGGGCCGGTCAGGAGAGGTCTGCCACGCCATGTGGGTCAGCTCCCTGGCAGGGTATGGAACTGCAATGGCTTTGGAGAGCTTAATAATGCGGTGCTTTAACCCATTGCGCCACCAGGGAGAGCCCTGACATGGATTTAAAGTGAATCCCAGATAATGCAACTTCTTCCTAAGCCCTTCAGAATGTATCTCTGAGAGACAGGATTTTTTCTTTTTTAAATAAACATAGCCACAGCTCTATTAACATAGTCAAAACCAATTATTCCTTAATATGATCAAATAGCCAGTGTTACAACTTTCCGGATGGTCTCATCTGGGTTTTTTGTTATTTGTTTGTTTGTTTACATTTGTTATTTCTGAATAGGGATCCAACAAAGTCTACACGTTACATTTCTTGCTATATTTTCAAGTCCTATCAATGAACTATCCAGCTCAAAGTGTCAACTAGTGTTGTGCTGTGGCAAGAAACCCTGCTGTTGCTGTCACTGAACAGTCTGTCCTGCTAGTTCCTGCAAAGTAATAGACAGCCATGCTTGATCAGATTCACATTCTGAGTTCGGCAAGACTATCTCCGGGGTGTTTCTGTGACCTCACACATTGTATTAGGAGGTCCATGATGTGGGCTTTTCTGGGGTGTTAATACTGATCCGTGGGCTTAGATATTAAGACTGATTCTTCCGTTTGGAAGATCCCCATAAGCTGATGGTTTCAGCACCCCTCAGGCAGATAGATCATTTAACTGTTTCTACATTTGTTAGGTGTAAGTCTTTTCCAACAATGTTCACTATCAGCTACACCTCAAGGTCAGCACACATAGATAACCTTTTTAAAAAGTGGTTATTTGATATGAATTCTTCAGCTTGCTCCACATGGAGGCTGATGAAATATTTTTAAGTATTACTATAAACTGATGAAGTGTAACTTTCAGGATGTTCACTTTGTCCCACTTTTGGCTTGAAATGGCCACTGAAGTCATGTCCTTTGTCCTCTGGACACAACTACAGTTGTCTTCCTTGCTTTCTGTCATGGCAGAGTTTTCCAGAGTCACATTTCTACATTTCTTGCCATTGACCCAGACTCAGACATTTCTTCAAGGGAACCTGGTTCTTTTTAGTTAAGAAAATAGTGCACAGAGGCCACTACCTGGTGTTCCCAGTTTTGAAGACTTAGTATAGAAAGAGGTGAAACTAAGTGAACCCAAGAATTGCATGTGGGCCCAATCAGCTGCTACTGTTTGCAGCCCCGGCCTGAAGCTGATTCCTGTTCCCTCATCTGCTATGAAGCATGTGTACCAGCGACTGTTAGATTCTTTTCTCCTCATTCTACCAGGTAACACAGGCTTCTAAGGGGGGGATGCTCAGGTTGCAGACTTGAAAGGATTCTGTAGCAACCTATAGGTTGCTCTTGGTCCTGAGTTTTGTTCTGTGGGCTTGGCGGGGCTGCACCATCCCTTCCAGAACCGTGTGCACCTTTGGAGTTTCTATTCACACACAGACCTCCTAAATGAGGATTGCTAATTGTGTTGTTAACCACAAGAACTGAGCCCTTTGTCTTCACACAGAGCACAGAATAGATCCACCAGTACTCAGACAACAGAGTCTTAGATAACTAAGCATCAACTCCCCACCCCCACCACCACTTGCTCTGTCCCTACAGTGTGGCCCAAGCTCCCCTATAGTTCTTAGCTGCTGAGAGGCCCTGCGGAGCATAAGCCCTGAGCCACCTGGCAACTTCAGTGCTGAGTAGGAGGCATTAAATAGTTGGTCCTGTGCCTAGTAGACAGGGAGAGTGAAACGGAAGGAGAAAAGCCAGTAACATTTTTGAGCCTCAAGTGGGTTTATATGTTAGTAGAGTTAAATTCAAATTGTCCAGAAGCCAGTCTGAACTTCCTGCTCAAAGGGGAGAAATATAGAGTTCTAGTTGCTATGCTATGAAAGTCATGCTACTTGCCACCATTGGGAGCAACTTTACCAGAGACCTTTCCTGCCGCCCCCCTTGTTGCTCCATGATGGGTGTTCTGAAGAGCCGCCTTCACGGCAAGCATTTCTCTCACAAATTGGAAAATTGAGTTAAACAACAAACCCTAAAGTCAGCAACCTTTAAGCCGGGAGAATAAAAAGCAGTTCACATGTCGACTAAGCGTTACTTAGTTACTTATTTGCAGCTTGGGTTGAAAGTCACAGACACCTACTTCCCGTGGAGTGTGAGGGGTGGGAGACTGTGCACTTATTCACTCGGATAGACTGACATGGTGCTTTTCTTTCCTGTGAAGCCTCTCGTCCTTTGCAAACACTGACCTCTTAACAGTGAGGGAGACAGGTGAGGAAACACAGACTTCAACGCTCATTCTTTTGAATGAAACCCCCACTATATAAAACAGGTTAAATGGCTGGGGCTCCAGGTCAAGGCCATAGGGCCCCCCTCAACTCTTTCACCTGTCACCTACAGCAACTCCAGGGCTCCAAGAAGGATTCTGTGAGAAGGCTGATGGCAGACAGTGTGGCAAACGTACCCTGATTCTTGGCTGCTCTCTCTACCCCCCGATTAACCTAGAAGTAGTGCTAGAATGGTGGATGTGTGAAAAGAATGAGAGAACCTAGGAACACTAGGGCTGCGGAAGGTGTGGGTGGAAGAGGGCAGGATGAGGCACTTGGGGGGTGAGGAGGGTCATGTGCTTTTCTCTCCCCTGTATAATATTTTTGGATGGGTTAGTGCCTAGATGGAGTCATCACATCCCAGAAAAAGAGCTGTGCCAGCCCACTGCCACCAGGTCAGTGGGGAATAGTAGTGCCATGTTCCCTTTATGCAGGGGCAGGTTCTATAATATGCTGACAGATCTGCCAGCCACATGAAATCTCCCTCGACCCTCCATGCTTCGAAGGCAAAATGATCTTAAACCAGGCAGATAGGACTTAGAAAATAATGAGGGGCAGGGTCACAGCCGAGGTGTGGCAAATGGAAATGACTGAGTTGAAATGACAGCAACAGGTACCCTTCCATCCTATGTTTGTGGTCCATCAGGGAGTTAGCTCCTTCCACTGTGGGCAACACCACTAGCTAAGATGGTCAAGATCCCCAGGAAGATAAGAGATCACAGGGAAAAAATGAGACATGAAATCAGATAGCAGAACTAAGACCTAAATGACTAAACTCATCAATCCAAAGATAAGAGATTTTCAGATTATGTTTTAAAAAGAATGTTTAGTAAATACTGTCTACAGGAGACAATGGATTCAGTTGTTTTAATATTAATATCAGGCAAAAGGATTTTGAAACATCTAAGTGACAAATGTCAGAATATTTTGGTATAAGGAACACTATCAAGAAGATGTTATGATAAAGGTATATCTATTGATATAGATATACCTATCTATTGATATAGATATACCTATATCTATTGATATAGTCTCGTATACATAAAGCAGTTACTAACTAGATTAACAGGAGAAATACCTACCTAACTGATACAATCAGAAAATTTACTTGCCTGTCTTAGAAACCGACAAAGCATTCGAAAAAGCAAATTTAGGGAGACATGAACTACACAATAAGTTGAAATTTATTTCTACATGTGTATTTGTAAAATTAACCATGTTTTGCCACAAAATGCATAATTTCAAAGGATCAGTATGATAGAAACCATAGATCTTTGATCAAAATGTAATAACTGAAAAACAAATGAATAACACTCCCCAACTCCTGCTCACTTAGTAATGAGTTAAAAAAAAAACTCACTACTTAATGATTCCTGGTCTAAGAAAGAAACAAAAGAGAAATTTAAAGTAAACTTGGAAATAAAGTATAAACATTAACAAATTTCAAAAGCTGAAGACAGATCAAGTGGTACTGACAGGGCAATGAATAGCTTTAAGTCACTTACTTGGAAACCAAAAGGGACTGAAATGAGAGTGAACTAAAACTGAGAAGGTAGACAACAATAAAGATAAGTCTAAAATTAATGAACTAGAAGACAAAAGAGGGTAAGAAAAAGATTATTAAGGAAGATCTAAACTTAATCTTCAAAAAAATTAATGAAATATTCCATTAATTCACACTGGCTGGACAAAATAAAGGATTTTAAGTCTAGACTGATCATGAAGAATATCCACTGGAGTAGGCTAAGTGGGATGAGGCCTAAGTCACTCCTGGGGGACATCTAGTGGGGACGGGGGGATGGCTCCAGAGAATGGTGAGGAGAACCAGCTATACAGGGATGGAGTGGCCAAGCAGAAGAGACACTCAGTACATGTAGATTAAAGAGGCAACTAAATGAAGGACAAAACAAGCTATAAACCTGGAAATAAAAATAAGTTCAAGCTGTGGTAATGGGTTAGAACTGGTGATGTGGCATGAACTCTTCATTTTCTTTCTTTTCTTTTTTTTAAAGATTTATTTATTTTATTCATACAGAACTGGGATACAGGCCACAGGTGCAGGGGCGGTGAGAGAATTCACCAGAGACAGAGCCGAGAGCAGAACAGGCTGATTGACGAAGTACACTGCTGAGGGGAGCAGCAGGTGGGTCAGGAGAGGTCTGCCTCGCCACGTGGATCACCTCTGGGGCGGGGATCGAACTCACACTGAAGCGGCTGCAGCCAGCTTGCAGTGCTGTGTTCTAACCCATCATGCCACCAGGGAGGGCCAAACTCTTCATTTTCAATGTACATAGATGAATACAAAAAGTAAGATTTACCCAGGAATAGTTCAACAGAATTGGATTAAAAAATTCAATATTATTATTAACTATATAGTAGTCATTTAAAATAATGTAAAAACAGAGTACTAGGAATAGAAAGGAAACAACAGCTCAATGCAATTACTTAAGAAAAATGGATAGCAAGTATCAATGGTGGAAAAACCTTGACTGCTCTCAGGTTGGAAATCAGCATACAGAAGTGTCTCTGGAAGGCCTGGTCGCTACACTAGGACTGGAAAGGGCAGGTTAAGCGGGGATTAACAAACTCTAAGAACTAAATAGAGTTCAGCAAAGGTGCTAGCACAGGATGACAAGCAGATTTTCATCATCAGTAAACATCTAGAAAACAGAGTGGAAAATAAGATATCACTTAGAGTAGTAGAAGTTATTTAGGAAATAACCTAATGATGCACAAGAATTTTATCATTAAAAACCCACTTGGCCCACAAAATAACATCTGAGTAAGTGCCGATAGGTTAATTATCTCATGGGATTGCTCAAAATTGTAAGGATGTCAACTTCCATGAAGTTAATTAGTATGCACAGACTTACTACAATTCCAACCAAGTCTATTAAGACCCTTTAAACCACAAAACAAATACACAAGAATAAAAAGCTTGTCCATAAATAACTAATTTTGCTAGAGAATATAGTGACACTGGCCAAGGACTGGGAAGGAATCATTCATTCTGCTAGGTACTGAAACATTCACTTAAGCCAATTAAGAAAAAGAGTGAGGTAATGGAGGCACAAGTAGATGGAAGGTACAGATTGAGTGTGCAAGAGACCCAGGTTTATATGGAACTGAATATATGACACAGATAACACCATAATAAATGGGATTGTTTGTAGGGGAAAACTGCCTACCTCAGGGAGATACACATCTTATATACAAAAGTGAACTCCAAATAGTGAAGGCTTAAACTATAGCTCACTTTACTGATGTTACATTATAATGGTAAAGGGAGAAAATATGGGAGACCATCACTGTGATTTTGGAATGAGAAGGAACTTCTACAATGTAGATATGTCTACAAATCACACAACAAAGGCAAGATCTGGCTATGTCAAAGTTAAGGATTTGATTCAACAAAGTATATACCATAGCAAAATTGAAAAAATTTTGAACAAATAACAGACTTCACAGCACATTAAATTGTGTAAGGCAACTTAAAAGAAAAAGGTAGTAAAACCAATAGGAAAAACAGACAAGTGTAACTTTTACAGATTAAAAATAATAAAAATAAACCTAGGTTTATGCTATTTAATTGGCTGAAAGTGAACACAGAATAATTGCTGTGGTAGGATGTGGAGAAATGGGAGCGCTCAAGGGTTAGAGCACAGCGCTGTGAAGCTATCCTCAGTCATTTTACCATGAATTTGATCCCTGGCTAGGGAGGTGACCCACATGGCACAGCCTGCTGACCCCCTGTTCCGCTGCTGCTCCCCTCAGCAGTGTATTTCAGTGGATCTGCCTGTTCTGCTCCCCACTCTGTCTCTGGTGAATCCTCTCACCCCACCCATACCTCTAGCTTGTACCCCAGTTCTTGTATGCATAAATAAATAAATCTTTAAAAAATTGTAAAGAACAATGCAAAACTAGTGAAGTTAAATATGTCAGCATCCATCATTCTATCATTCCCACTGATGGACATTAGTGCAGAGAACTTTCTAATTGGTCCATAATGAGATGAGTACAAGGATGTCCATCATAGCACTGTTGGTTGGGTAAGGGAGTTAGATGCAATGTTAAGAGAATAAAAACCCAAACAGCTGTTAGAAGCAATGTGCTAGATATACATGGAGCAAAAGTGCTAGATCTTGAAAACAATGTTATGTGGAAAGGATTTCTAGCACAATCACGTAAATTAAGACTAACACAAAACAATATGTTTTGCAAAGATAGAAACATACAATTTATATACCAAGCACCGTAGAATGGGGACCGAGTGAAGAAGATGACAGTGGTAATTAGGGATGAAGATGGGGGGATATTAAGAAACTAGAGACTGGGGTATCACAGCACAGTGGTTAAGAGCATGGCAGATGTGGTTGTTGTGAAGATGGGAAGGTGGCAATTTTCAAAATGCTGAACAGCACTTGGCTTATAGGAAGGTGCAGGCCCTATGTTCATGCTTATGGAATAAAATAGAACAGGGATCTGTAGAGGCTGATGGTGATGGAAATTGTGTGAGGAACTAAAATGTATGATTAATTCATTTCGCTGCACCTGGTGTCTATAAGTAAGCTAATAAAGCCTCTGATAGGGTTGATACTATCATTTGCCCATAGAGTAACTATGGCCCCAGTAGGTAAAAGGTGTATCTGAAAATGAATTCTCCAAACAAAGCAAGGTCCTCCGAATCATTCTTGCTCTATATCGTCTTTGTGCACAGAATGTAGAGCTTCCAGAAGGCACAAGATACATGAGTTCAGTGACTCACAAGTCCTTCATTTCTGGGAACACAGACAACTGATGGGCTATATTTGTTTTCTCTGTAGCACCAGATCCAGAACTAGCAATTAAAAAAAAATGTGATGAATTCTCAATTAGCCATAGGCTCTAGTATCAGAAAATGCAAGGAAAATTAAATCTACACATAATTCAAAGATCTCAATCAAGTCAGTAATTTCAGCCTCCAGAAGGATCTCTTGCAGTTCTTTTTAGTCCCAAACACAGTATACCCAGTAAGTATCTGTTATTTAAAATTAATCTCTCTTTTTTTTTGGAAAAGGACTTAAAACCACTTGTTTGTAGTCCTTCAAATCACTTATCAAAGTCATTTGTGAAAACCCAGGCTAGGGCAAAGTAACCCACACGTTAGCAATAACCCCTTTCCGACGGGTGGGAGGGGGTGGGGGTAAGATACCGCTGTTCATTCATGAGTAACTAGGCACAGGCCTTATAGATATTACAAGGACTGTCTGAGGTATCATTCCTATTTTGCAGAGGCAAAAAGGTACAGATAGGGGGTTGCTAATTCACAATCCATAGCTGGGTAGCCACAGAACCAGCACTCAGACTCATGAGGGTCGCTGGTCCTCTGCAGGTTGTCACATGGGGAAGAACAGAGCGAGAATCACTCCATCACTAAAAAGTAAAGGAAAAACACTACGTCCTAAAGCCAAATCCCAGACAGCGAGAGTTGGATTTAAAGCCAAGAAAAGCAGACTGTAAAAACACCACATTTGTCTGTAGAGCTGACACATTTTGGAGCGCATCACTACCTAGAGTGCACACTAACCATGCCGCCAGCCTCCGCCACGCAAGCCTCCGCCACGCAAGCCTCCACAGCACCAGTCCTCCCAGCAGCCTGCCCGCCCATACCCCCCATGCTTGCTGGCAGGATGGCATCCAGCCAGGTCCAGCCTTGTCCCCACCTCTCATCATCACATAATCCTGAAGCCCCTGTCCACCAACTGGCCCACCAGCCATCCCACTTAAGGCTAGAGAATCACAAGGCTAACTTTCTTGTCCAGAACTGGGGTAAACAAGCTGGGTGGCTGATCTGAAACACAGGAGTAATGTGAAAAGGCAGCAATGTGCCAATTACCTTTCCCAGAAGTCTTTCCTCCTCCGTTTCGTTCGGGCTGGGGGTACTCGGTGATGAGGGCAGGCTGAAGACGATGTCTGGTGCATTCCATGCTGCTCTGGAAGCCAGTGTGGCATGTCAGGGCCAGGACAGAGCTGGTGCTGGAGCTGCCGGAGGCCACTACCTAAGGGGATCACAGGGGCCCTAGGAGAAGAAGGGCCTCCAGCTGGCCGCTCACTAAAGTGCCAGCAGCTGGTTGCTGCTTCACTTCACCCTCTCCTGGGGCTCCTCCATGCACATAGACGAGTTACTTCCACTGAAACCGAAGTGACTGTTGCTACAGTCCAGCTGAAAGTGATAATCCATGACACTCCGGGCATGGGGAAGGGAGACTAGGATACGAAAGACAGATCCAAGTAACTTCCAAGTCATGCATTTATTTTTCCTTAATTGGATTTTACAGCTTGTTTGAGCTCTGCGTAGTTCTCCAAGGACTTGTAGAGTGTATGATCGCTCTGTGTCCTGTTCTTCCCCCAAATGGGAACATGCAGAAACAAAGGCTTACATGGGCAATGATTACACACTGGACTTGTGCCAGTTGTCAGCCTCTCTCCTCTGTCTCCCTTCGTCCCCTGTCTGAGGCTTCATTGTGACCTGTTTGTCTCGAGAAAAATGACCAGGGGAGGTTATTACGACGCAGAGGACTGTAAGAATCAGTGGAAGGGACGTGGTGAACCACCAGGATTCTTTGTCCCTTATTATTCCTTTCCTGCTCCATTCTTGATCTTTTAAAAAGAAAGAAGCACAGAAAGAACACAAGCAGGACCACTGGGAACCCAATGGTACCCAATGGTGCCAACTGCCAGCCCTTTCTCCAGGCAGACACAGCAAGGCTTGGGGAATGAGGCAGAAGCTGGAATGCAGCCCCCTGGCTTTCTGGCTGCTGCCTTTGCTCTGCTGCATTTTCCTAGGTACTGCTACTTGGAACAACTCAAGGTTAATGGGCCAAGAGGGGATGGAGTGTCCTTCAAGAACTCTGAGAATGCCAGTGGGTCTTGGTGCTGATGGAACTGTCTCTCAAAAGGGCCCCAGATGGTCACCTGGGAAGGGAGGCACTCACGCTACTTGTGGCTGTCAGGAGTGTCTAACCCACCACCCCACCTTCAACCCAACTTCTTGTATTTGAGCTCTGCTATGTTTCCCAGAGCCAGGATGCACATGAAGAGAAAGAGGTGTGGCACAGGCACAGTCTAACTGAGCACTAGAAACCTGTTTAATGTCATTACATTTCATCTCACTGAACCAAGAGAGGGTTCTCTGTAATCAAGCTCAACAGGAAGTGATGCTGGGAGTCTTCTGCTTTCTTACTTCATGGAGGAAGCAGGGAGAAGGGATATGGACTCTCGTGACTGTTTCTGCCACTCGGCTGAGAGGTGTCACTGGCTAACCTGACAGCTCAGGGACCAAGGCTAGGTGGACATCATTTATCAAATATATCACAGGGCAGAGATTCACCAGCCACCAAGTTGGACTCTTGGCGCTGGAAATGTAATGTGTGACAGCTGCGTGCAGTCAGTGGTGTCCAGCATTTTAAAAAGGTCAATTAAGAAACGGTTGATGGTGGTGCAGCTAATGACAGCCCAGAGGGGTGAGCCGGGCCGAGTAAACAGAAGGGCTGAGATGTATATTACTGGAATTGAAGTGTTGAAGTGAAGCGTGCTGGGGAGGAAATCTATTGTCACAGGCCATAAAGCACATCTGAGTTTTGCAGTGTAGAGTGGTACAGCTGTTTCCCTCCCCAGGCGGCGTGGGGAGCAGTCTGTGAATGGAGGTCTCAGCAGACAAAGGCGACACCTGCGTCAGCTTTATCAATCTGCAGACAAAAATCATCACCCTTCTCACTGACTGTTTCCACGTGGGGAGCATAAGGCAGATGCTGGAGTGATATCTGAAATGTGGGTCATGTTCTAGAAATCCATATTTTAAGCATTCCCGAAAGCTGGGTTTCCGCTTTCTCCTCACAGCGTGTGTGGGTGGGCAGGGGGATGGCAGAAGCCTAGACGCCAGCCCAAGCAAATGCTTTCCTCAGACGACACATTTGCTGCCCGGCTTCTGTGGACACACAGAACCAGGGGACAGCTAGATCTTTACACTGTGATGGATAAAAGAGGGGCATGAAGCCTTACAAAGTCTATTTCAGTCTCTGACAGAATTGGCTCCTGGGTGGGGGAAGGCACTGTGTGGGGCTCATTTTTTTTTTTTTTTAATCAGACAAAGGGGTCTTAGATTGCTAGGACAGGCTCTTTTTGGCCACATCTACCTGTCAAGCAAGAAATTCAATAGAGCAATGGAAATGCTAATTGAAATGCAAAACAGGTCCAGGGATCCTAGAAATGTCTAATGATCCTCCCATTCATTGTGAATGTGGAATTAAGATATGCACTAACTGGGAAGGAGTAAGAACACCAACCTTTGGCTTTGGCATTTTTTTCCCTTCGTTTTCGAACCTACTTTGGGAAACTTCACAGTCTAAAAAAAAAAAAAAAAGTATTGCAATCAATGGGGTTTGTCTTTCACACACTGGATATTTATTATTAGAAAATAACTTCTATCAGCTGTCAGTACCAAACAAGTTGAAAAGAGCGTGCTTCTCACCATCATTTTTTTCCCTTAATGAAATCTAAATAAACAGCTCACTATGGGGAGAGTTGCCACGCCTTTCCCCCCTTTAAAAACTGAAAACTAAATGAAATTCAGTATAAAACCTCTTTCAAACATGACTTATTCCGCTGCTGTTATGCTGTTTCTCTGAGTGAGGGCATGAAAGAGATGAGCAGGACCACTGGAGCTATCAAATCATCCCAAAGAATCTAAGTGGAAACCAGGAAGCAAATAAAACTAACCCAAACATAACCCGTCCAAACCAAGAAACCAGTTTTAACATTGGCTTTTCAATTTTGAATATCATCTAAGTTTAATATATAGATATATTTGAAATAGTAATAAAAAAGGAAGAGCTGAATTGCATCTTTAGCAGGACAACCTTCCTCATGTTAAAGAGGTGTTCAGAAAATTCCATACAGTATCTGCTAAATAAACATGTTTGGCAGCTTAGCAAATATCATATGATTGCAGCATCCATGATTTGAAGTAAAACAGCATTTGCTTTCTTCTGGCAGGGTTCGTTGTTCTGAGTGATGTGCTAACACGTGGCTCTGGATGTTCGCCGACCCGTGGGCTTCGGTGGGTGTTTGGAGGTGGCTCAGTGCATGGCCCCAGTGCAGAAACTTCCAAACCCTAAACAACGAATCAACCAACCAACCACACAAACATCAAACAATTGTCTCTTTTGAGTTCCTCTTGGCAGAATGGAGGCCCAGCAAGGACTGCTGGTTAGAAGGTACGTTGACAGACTTTGGAATGAGGAGAATCACCCTCTGATTGGTCCGACGCCATTCATTGTACAATCGACAGTGGTACCTAAATGACACCTGGGATGAGGAGAGGGAAAATAAGGGAAGGTTTCAGATGAGCAGAAGCTGATAACCCAAGAAATATAAGGCACATTTAAAACAGCTCTGAACTGTAGGGCAAGAATCCTGGGCGCTGCAGCTCCAGCAAGACGCTTCGTATAGTTAGGCAGATTGGGCACCAGTCAGAGTACCCGTGTGTAGATACATTGTGCACAGTGCTCCCCCGGGGAGCATCCTTTATTCCTTCTTACATTGAGTAAAATCAGGATCTGACTAGAAAATGAGGTTCATTCAGAGGTTGCATTTATTTTGGGGGTAGTGTTGGGGCATCACTTCTTAATAAAATATAAACTGTGAAGGCTGGCTGGAGGTAACTGGGCTGGAGAAAACTGGCATTAGCCCTTGCCCAGCTGTGGGACCTGGTCCCATAGATTCCTCTTTGCTAAAAAAGAGAGACACCAGGGCTTCATGTACCCTCCTTCAGGTTAGACATTCTGCAATTCAAAGGATGCCATTCACACGAGTCTCACAAAGGGTATACCCTTCACATCGTGCCAAGTACAGCCCACCATGGTGGTGCCCATGATCCCCACTGCCTCCAGCTCCAGCATCCTATGATTTCCAGGGGCACCAACATCTCTAGTAAGTTCTTCTTGAGACTCAGGCTGGCCAGCTGCAACTTCTATAGGTGCCCACAGTGCCTTGTGCTTATCTTGTCACTGTACCCCAGTGTACTCGCTTCTCACATGTTCCCCCACTGGAAGCAGGGCTGTGTGGTTCCATCCTAGCATGCCCAGCACTTATCACAGTGCCTGGTACGTAAGAGGTTACTCAGTAGTGTTTGCCCAGTGAATCAATGAGCGAGTAAACACACTATGCCCTCTCATTGCAACATGGCTTTGGACTTATATCTCTTACATAATACATGATGGTCTGGGCAGTAAACTGAGGGTCAATGGTGAGGGAATTGTGCTTCAAAGGTGCTTGTTTTTCATGTAGAAACTGCAACGAAACACACCTGTAGCTTGTTTTAGAGATGGCAGGCATAAAGTTTTAATGGACTCCTCAGGAAATTCAGAGTCTACATTTTTGAAGATGTATAAACTGCCTTTAAAAATGGGTGTAGGTTCCAGTGTGAATGCATCCAGGTGACTAGGGGATGCCTAGAAGGAAGGTGCCCAGGAGATTAGCCTGACACATAATCCAGGTATGGGCTGTTTAATCATCTGGGTGGGTGGGCTGCATTGACCCCAGTACCGGGTGCATGGTGTTCAGAGAGTAGGCTGATCTGATGGCTTGAGCTCAAGCATTTCAGAAAGTAGAAGAGAGTGCAGACCCTTTTTTTGAAAAGAGCTTGTTAGTCTTCATGGCAGGATCATGAAATTCAAGGCCACTCACTCAAATTTCCAAGGCTAGAAAGCAGATGCCACAGGCTGAGTGCCAGAGAGAGTTGGGTATGAAAATATCAGCTTTTTAATTCACACAGATGTGCTTTTCTCCAAAAGTCCCTGAACATGCCAAAAGTGGATCAGGGTTTTTTGTTTTTTTTTTTTCTTTCTTTCTTTCTTTTTTTTTTTAAAGAAGCTTGACTCTCATCTATTCTGTTCTGCTGCTTGGTAGTACTCATGAAAGTAAGAGAGGCAGGTTGGAAAGCCTGCTGTTCAGGGCTGAGGGCAGGGGAGAGGTATAACACAGACAAGTACTAATGAAGAGCTTTGGCGCTACAAAAAGTCTGGAATCTGGAAATATTACAGGAAAGCTGTCTTTTAGAGCAAGAGTCCTTTTTCCATGATGGTGAAGGGCAGTGTGTGCACAGTTCTCAGTAAGCAGAGAAACAGCTGTGGTGCGTGTGGGCAGCACCTTCTTGTACAGTGTGGAGAGCAGACCTCAGGCTCTGGGGCCAGATACTTGGGGTGTGAACCCCCACTTTGTCTACTGGCTCTGTGACTTTAGGGGGCTAGTTTCTGGCCCCCAGCTTTGTTTCCTTGTTTGTAAAACACGAGTACTTTTATCTGAGGCAATGCATAAAAAATACTTAGTACAGTGTCTTGCACACATGTTAGCATTGTTGACCTGTTCAGTTTTGATGTGTCAAATATGGGAAAGAAGACAACAACTTGATACAAAAATCTGGGTGGAAAGGGAGTTGGGCTGTTATGCACATAACCTTGTTCTCTGTGTGATGGTGGGCAGGCAGGGGCAAGCTGCATCACTGGGGAGCTTGTTAAAGTATCAGAATTTGGGGCTCCACCCAGACCTAAGGAATCATAGCGTGCATTTTAACAAGATCTCCGGTTGATTCACGTGACATTCAGACCTGAGAAGCACTGCTTTGGGAGCATGGGGAGTCAGTGACCTAGCAAGGTGTCCTCCTGGCTCCTCAGTCAGGAAATAAAAAATCAGCCCACTTGTTCAGACAAACAAATGAGATCTTGTTATGCATTAATCTATCTTAATTGCTGCTAACCATCACCGTCTGCAGGCAAATTCAGTCAATAAAGTATCATATGAAGGTGACTCCCTATCAGAGAGGATAAAGGCACCTACAGGCACAAGTTGAAGAAGCCACAGGTTGGCAACTGCCCTGAGTTAAATGCTTAGCTTGTGTGGCTCAGGTGACCAAGGCACTGCTTTCCCACAGGGGAAGGAGCAGGTAAAAAGGATGGTTGATTTAAGAGAAATTAAGAGGTACTTGAGGGAAACAAGCAACATAAGTCAAAAAAGAAGCTGTAGGAATAAGTAGGAAGTTTGTTTAGATATTAAACTTCTGAGAAGGGCCTTCCCTGGTGGGGCAGGACTCAGCACTGCAAGCTGGCCACAGCTGCTTCAGTGCGAGTTCAATCCCTGGCCCCAAGGTGACCCACATGGTGTGGCAGACCTCTTCTGACCAGCCTGCTGTTTCCCTCAACAGTGTACTTTGTCGATTTGCCTGTTCTGCTCCCCACTCTGCCTCTGGTGAATCCTCTCACCACCTCTGGCTTGTACCCCAGTTCTGTATGCATAAATAAAAAAATCTTTAAAAAGAAAAACAAACTTCTGAGGAGAGGGGAGGAAGAATATTGGGCCAGAGTTGTAAAAAACACTTGAATTCACTTATTGAAGTGAATTCATTTACTCATCCAAAAGACATGATTTAATCTTCTCTAGTGGGCATGTTTCGTAAAGAGGGCTGTGATCATATAGAATGGCACAAAGGAAAATATTAACCTCTACTCCCCATCAGGGAGGTGACAGGTTGTGGTGGAAGATTTGCTGTAAAGTCACAGCAGGCTCTGGGAAATCTCATTATTTAATTTCATCCTGCCCTTTCTTTCTGGAGGTTATGGTACCACTGAAGCACATTAATGGGGCCAGGACTTTGTAAGTTGCCTTCCCAGAAATGGGCCCAACTCACTCATCTCTGATTGCACCTGCCAATGAGAAATGCCAAGACTGATCATAATCAAGCTGCCCAAGCTGTTCAGGGGTGTGTCTAAACCACCCCCTTAGAGACCCTTGTTGGGATAAGTATTCTACTGGAGATTTCTCTTTTTAAAATGAGAATTTAAATGATTAACCTAAGGGACTGGGAGTCAGCTAGAGAGATGGAACGCTCATTCATTTCAAGCTGTGATTTAACCAGTTGCTATGCTGGATGCTAGTTTCATCAGTGATAAAGTGAACAGAAGGACTTCCTGGGGATCCCTGCACCAGAGAACTCCAATTCTCCTCCCTCTAAACTGGGGCCAATTTCTTCCCATTTAACATGGACTCAGTTCTCATCTAGCTCTCATGGTGTCTGTCCTTGGACTTCAAATGGTTTCTGACATGAACAAGCAGGTTTCTCAGCTCTTAAGTGGAGATGGCCTTAGCCTTTTGGGTACTAAACACTTCTGTTTATACACAGCAGATTCCAGAGGCAGGACTCCCTAATTTTGCAGCAAGACCGGGTCCTTGTGGCAACATCTTGGGGCAGCAGTACAGGTGAATGTATCTCAGCACTGAGCCACGGAGGTCCTTCCAGGAGGGCACCTCTGAGGAGGCAGGCTGGGACTGACACTGTGTTTGTTTATCTAAGTCATTTTCACAGCATATTCTCTTTAAGCTTGACAGCTTGTTTACAATGTGTTTCTGCCATAGGGCAGTTTCCAAGTGCTGTCAGCTTTGAGCTACAGCTCTTGCTGCGGTGCTCAGTACAGCATTTATCTGGGAAGGAGTTAGGCTACATTCAGTAACCTAACTGACACCGCATAGCATGTTTTTCACACTAGTCAAAGGAGAGATGGACCCTTTCCCCCCTCCAGACGTTGCATTTTCTAGAGAGCTGGGGTGCACAGGGAGTGGGGGAGCTGGGCAGTCACAGGAAGAGAAACCCTGCCAGTACTAAATCTGATAGATCTTCTGGATGTTACCCCATCAAATTCTCACAGTAACCCACTGACCCAGGCATTATCACCGTCTCCTCCATTTTTGCATAAAAGGAAGGGTGATCTTAAGGGAAGGAAGATCAAGTGCCCTGTTTGAAGCTACTGGGATGTGCACAGCTATACGCTGTCTGCAGCTATTAATTAGGATGCTAAATCTTGGGTTTAAACACAGGGTCTTAGGATTCTAAGTGTAAGGGCTTTTTATTTATTTATTATTTTTTGTTGTTGTCATTGAGGATTTTTTCTCTCTCTAATTATTTACATCTTTCTTCATTTTGTATATTTTTTCATGACAGTTGTAATCTCCACCACCACTTCACTCATGTGCCATTACCACAGTCCCATGCGCTCTTCCCACCCCAGTTTTGATCCTGTTTCCCTCGTCACCTCTGTAGAATGTCTCTGGTTTACAGTTGTTAGATAGTGTTTGGATTTACTTTATAATGATCCCCCCCACCCCCAATTCCTGTAATGGCCTTTTTACTATGCAAAATTGCCTCTCAGACAATATTTGGGAATGAAGTGTTTTATCACTCTTTAAAAAGCCTACCCCAGTGCCTTTCCCACTCAGACCTTCCTTTCACCTGAAAAAAGGTCATTCTTTCCCCCTAAGTAATTTTTTTCTTTCTTTCATTCCTTTTACCTCCAACCTTCCCCCCCCACCCCAACCCCTTTACTAATTAGGGAATTATACAAAGCAGGTTTCCCAAAAGGACTTAAATTGATTTCAAAGTCCAAAATCTGGATTTACATCTTAGCCTTAGGAATTCTTGTGGGAAACAAACAAACAAACAAACAAACAAAAAAGATTAGTAAACTCTAAACTTGGTAAAAACTCACACTTAATATTATTTTCTAAGGTATTCCCCCTGTATGCTTTCATTTCAAGCTCATAACACCAGGGAAGCTGGCAGGATGACGATTACTACCTTCCCACCTTATAGGTGAGGACACAGAGGCTCAGAGATATAAAAGACATTTAGAACGTTGCTAGTTAGATCATTAAATTTTTCTTTGCTAACCCTCCTCCCATCACAATGACCTTTCATTTCGGAGTGAGCTTTGTTGCTTGATTCACAATCAATCAGAACACACTCTGGAAGCATAGACTTTTAACGGAGGTAATAGTAGTTTTGCTTGGGAGCTTTGTTAAGCCTAAATAGCCTGCTGACTCAGACAAAGTCTGGCACACTCTCTATCAAGGCTAAAGTCATGTCCCTCTTATTGAGGCTGAAATAGGCACCCCCACTTACTGTCTCAACACTCTCCTCTGAGGGAAAGGAATTGCAGCAGAAGAGCCACACCATGAACAAAGAGGGAAATGAGCTTGAGGGTGAGGGTCAGGGTGCTCAGGGTCACAGAATGGCAGCTGATGGCACAGGGTTTCGAAGACAGAGGAAGGTAGGAAGCATGAACGACTGAAACTTCCAGGTGCTGACGTGATGCTATGAGATATGGGTGGTATGCTTTAGACAGGAAATACATATTGAATAACAATGGAACGTGCTCAGATTAGAAACCAGCAGACACAGGAGAGAGATGCCAGGAAGCAGAGGGCTTGTTTCTGAAAATATTCTAGAGGACAATGACGTTCTTCCCTGGTGTCCCAGAGGTGACATAAAGAGAGCTCAAAACACTGCACGTGGTTGCCATTTGGTGCCTGAGCAATCACCTTAGCCCATGAGTTAAAAAAATGGAAAATCAGATATGTTTAAGAATTCTTCCTCATATGCAGCAAGAACACTTATTGGGAAATGTTTTTCCTGGTGGCGGCTTCTCAGTTAGATGAATTAGCGCCATTACGGGCCACATAGTCAATGTCTGTACACACAGAATAATCATCAGGTAAAGCGCAGTTCCACTCAACAAAGACTTTAGGCTGTGTCAGGATGTAAGAAGAAAAGAACTAGCAGGAGGATTCATGATCTGTGCAGGCAGCGAGAGCTACAGTGGCCAAGTGCATCATTCATAATATACTACAATCCTGCCAAAGCGAGGAACATAAACAAGAAAAGAAAATGCCACGCCTCCTAACAGATGGAGCCGTAGACTACTAGAGGAGAGAAATGTCCAGGGTGTGTGTCCTTGACTGACAAATTCTTAGAAGCCAGGCCTTTTTCTTTAGTTGATTTGCTCTATCCAGCAGCGCATGTACACACACACACACACACACACAGACACACACACATACACAATCTCTCTCTCTCTTTTTCTCACCAGCATCTGAAGGTCTATCTTCTACTGGGCCTGTGAGATGTGCTACAGACAAGAGGGAATGCTGTGCCAGCTGTTAGGCTGCCGCTCCAGCTGGCCTGAACCCCTGGCCACGGGCCATACTTACTAGTGTCCAAAAGAGGTAAATAGTGAAGAGTGCGACAGTGAGTGCAATCAGTCCGACGGCTTCGAGCCGACTACTAAAGTGCAGGTGGTCCACGGCGCCCCGAAGGCAGAGCCAGCCTGAGATGGTGGCCAGGGGGGTGATGAACAAGAAGCACACCATGTCTCCAAACAAAGTCCGCTTCTCATGCTGGGGGCCTGGGTTTCTGAGCCACTGCCAGGGAAAAAGAACCAAAGAAGAGTAAGGAAAACTTTAAAACCCAATATGGAGTGCAGGCATTCTACTCCACAGTTGTCATTGTCTTTAGAATCTGTAAAAAGTAACTTCTGACCCGTTCTGAGATCAGAAGGAGACAGTAAGAGCTCATTCCCCATTCATGGCTGCTCCCCTTGAATAACAGTGATTCTGATGATAATACTTTGACAACAGTGATTAGGACAACAATGTCCTTGCTGTTGATGGCCTGCTGGCTTTTGCAAACAGTTCAGGGACTTTTGTTGTAATTACAATGACTCTGCAATGGAGCACAGTAAGGACGTTATTCTTGGAAGGTAATAGTTGACCTATAAGAGGTTCTGTCATGTGGCCAGTCTTCTAGTACCTCAACACTGGCAATGGGCTCACAGGAAAGGATTAACTCAGCATGTCCCAACTGCTCAAACCCTGCAAGTCCCAAGAAAAACTAGTTTTTAAGATTGGTTCCCTAAGAGCTGAGCTCTGAGTCCTTGTCACATTCTGCCTGATACCCGTGTTGTTGCATGCCTGAGATCTTGGGTCACATGGCAGCAGTTTGTTTATTCTTTAGACCATGATATGATTTATATTGAACACCCACTTTGGCCTGAGGTTTTGCACTCTGAGCAGCTAAGACCCTGGACATCATATCATATTGTTCCCTGTTCTGGAGCAATAAACAGCCCGGATATCAAAGCAACAGTGAGCTTCTCTGGCTGCTAGTGCTTCGCACATGTCATATATTGTTGCTAAAAAAATGACACACATCTGAGTGACATCACTGGGAAAATGCAAGCTTGAGCTTGCTATCTCCCATTTACCTTCTCTCTCTGCTAATTTTAATCTGTATCCTTTTTTCTGTAATAAACTATTCCTAGGTCTAAAGAGAGTATTTTTTTTTTATTAAAATCCTTTGAATCCTTTTGGTCTTGGAAACACCTGGATGTGACTCTTCTGGCCCCATAAACTTAGTAATTCCCCCTCTTTCACATTTTAGGACCCTGAATCTCCTACTTAGGACCATCCCTGCCATCATACTTGTGCTATTCTTGACTAAACCAACCCTCAAAAGGATGAGGGAAAAATTGCATGCTTGTTGAAAGCTAGAGATGTGAATTCCTACAGGGATGGAAAAAAGGGTTCTTGTCTTCCCACTTGGAGAATTGTTGAATGCCTGCTGAAATCATTTCTATAATTACTGCAAAGCCAGGGCTTACATATTAGTATCAATAATACAGGTAATGAGGCCCAGTGACTTCTCTTCAGATTAACATTATAACGTCCCCATGTAATAGGACATTCCCATTCACTAGTCTGTGTAGCAATGACAAAGGCCAGGAAGTCCAGAGAAGGACTGAGGTCAATAACCAATGATGCGGTGGGGATTGGTAGATAATGGCTGACTCCACCTTCTATCAAGTCTTACCAGCAAAGGAAGACTAATACCTTGCAAAAAACACCTAATACCTTGGCCCTCAAAGGAAACTACTATGGGTGCTTGGCAGATATATCAGCTGGATGGGACAGCAATTCCCACAAACTCATTGGCAGGAGGGAAAGAACCATGAAAGGGAGACCAGAGTGGGTGAGGATGACTGGAAGGGAAGGTAATAGTTAAGAGTGGGAGAGAGAACAGCTGTGAGAGGATAGATGGCATGGGAGGTAAAAGGCACAGAAGTTTCTGTGGAGGTGCCCTTTCTCCAGTGATAGCCTGAGGGAAATCTAACACACCTGAAATGTTCAACATACCACTTCACAGTGATAATGAATCTTAAAAATGCACTGAGATACTGACAGAAGTCAGCCTTAGTTCAGAAGTGAATCTGAATAAATATTAAAAAAAATAGTTAATGGGGGAGTGGAGTTGTCTGTGACTTTAACATATAAACATTTACTGAAAATACTAAAACGATCATATGCAAATGACATCAACCTGTCTGTCATGTGTTATAATTCTAACTCAGGCATCTCAGCAAATTTAAAGAAATTCAAAGAGCTCTTATTATCATTTTCTTGTTCAAATTCTAGTAATATTGCTATTAAGTGGAGAATAGAAATTGGGCATTAGTATCCCAGTTTTACAGAAACTCAGCAAGGATTGTTCCAGGTGATTCACAGGTCAAACTGAAAAGAAGGTAAGAATATTTCATTCTTATCCAGATGTGATATTAAATTTGAAAAATAAAATTGCAAGTCATTCAGAAATCCAAATTCTTCAACCAACAATGGTGATCAAATTGCAACACAGTTTAGATTTTCCTGGAACCAGATCTGGGTGGTCCACCTACTCTTCTTTGTACCCCCACTTATTGAAGTATAGTAAGCTCTCAGCAGGTATGCCACAGATGTGCGGATGTGCTTATCTCACTGGCTAAGACTTCTCTCAATTTTTTTCCATTTTTTGCTTAGGAATATTGAATACACTTCATTAAAACTAATTTAGTGCTTTACTTATCTATGTGGCCCTTGACATTACCCAATGAAATGACACAGGTATGGAAGGATATAATTATGATCACCACTTACTTCTGTCTGATGTGAAGGTAAACTAGAAATTAGCATTGCATATTCCTCATTTCCTAATTGTTCTTTGAATTCTTATCTTCCTGAAAAATTTCCAGGCCATTTTATGTCTATAATCACACAATACCTGCATTCTGCCTTAACATTTTTTCGGATGGGAAAGAGCTCAGCTTACAGTTTGTGTTGTTTGCTGTTGTTCACGTTTAGGTCTGAAGGTTTTTTTAAAGGGTACTAATATAGACACAATAATGTTAAAATCTGTGACTTTTTCAGAACCGAGTGTTATTTAGCTCTTATAGAAACACAGGTCCTATGAAGACCAGTGGTAATAACTTTGTAGTTGAGGAAAAAAATCATCTTGTGCTATAGAAAGAACCTCTCCCAAAGGAACCAAATATATTGACACAGGATATTCATATAAGCAGAATTTATAACAGAAAATTTGATGATAGCTCAACTTTCTTGTTGAGCTAGCTAACAAATTATAGTACTCTCTGTAAATAAAATACAATGTAGCAATTTCAAATGATAATGTGCATTTTGTGTTTATGGACAAGATATATACAGAGCACATAAGAATTGTACAGGATAGAATATACAGTATGATCCTGTGTGTATTGATATGTTGACACAGATGCAGACATTTACACTTACAAGGATGTAACCCATTTACATAGAGAAAGACCAGAAGGCTATCCAGAAAAATAGCAGCTATTCTTGGTAGTGGAAGAATAACATATGATCTTTAATTTTCTTTCATTATGTAGAACTTGTCTTGCTTTTCTAAAATGAACATGGATCATTTTGTACATGTTAGTTGTGTATTCAACATCTGGGAAGACACCTACACACAGAGTGAGAGATGGGGAGATAAGGGAATTGGGAGAGGAAGGTTGTCTAGCTTGGGCATAGAAACCATGGCACTAAAAAATTAATAGGTATGTCTCGGGTAAGCTCAGTGCTGCAAGTTTGGAGTTTATGATGCAGTATCTCATTGAGTCTTCCTAACTTGATGAAGCAGATGTTAACATTATCCTTATTTTATAAGTAGAGTTACCCGGGATCAGAGAGGTTAGCAACTCACCTAGGATAGATATAGCAAGAAAGAATTAAATATGAGATTCAAACCAACCTGACTTTGCTGTTCTTTGATGTCCAGATTTACATTTTCTCTCTGTACCATATGGTGTGTCTATGTGTGTGCATACTAGATTTTTGCAAGTTTTCAGCTATGTTGGGTATAAGTCCTACTGTTTTCTTGGGTACATTATTTAGATGAATGGTTAGCTGGCCAGCATGTTATCATGGTAATTTTACAACATATTCTTAGGTTGGAGTTCTGTTCTGTTAATTCCTTTACCAAAATACAATGAAATCCAATTTCTGGGTGTTTAATTTTAGCTATGTTATCATGCATTTTGGTTTAATTTACAATAGACAAAAGATTGGTCTCAATTCTTACTCATTTACATTTCTAGCTGTTGCGTGTCTTCTACCTCCCTTAGGAGTTACACTTATTATACCTACAGTTCTACAACTATTCTATAGTAGTATTGTTACAGGGCAAGGAGAGGAGCACCCCTGAACTACCAATACTGCCCACTCTAAATTGGTCTGCCATCTGCCACATTAAGGCAAAACATATAAGACGTTTAATGGGAAGGAACTTTAATATAATTAGTGTGTAATACAGAAAAGACAAAGAATATAGTTTCTAAATCAAACACCCAAAGTCACCCATCCATTCGTGGGTAAAAGTCTACCCAAAAGGGAGTGATCCAAAGCAAGGCCCGAAAGCCTGCCACAGTCTAAAGCACCTTCTGGTGGGGACCCATAGAAAAGTGTCAGAAATGGACAGACAAGTCTGGGAGGAAAAGAGCAAAATCAAAATCAAGATAAATGCTGCCATAGTGAACCTCCTCATGGGTCTCTCATCCACATCTGTTGCAACCAGTCCAGGACAAAGAAACAAGAGCCACTTCTCACATGTCCCAGTGCTCCACATGGCTCCCTCAGATCTCTCTCTGCTCTCCACCCTGCTTCCCTCCTCTGTAGTCTCCTCTCGAGATTCTTCTCCCTGCTCAGCACTACCCTCCTTTTCAGTGGAGTAGGGAACCAGAAACCTCCCCTTTTCCGGGAGACCACCATGTTATTGTATCTTCATCTCTGAAGCATCCAAGAAAGAGCAGACTCAGGCAGAATGGGAGAATTGTTTGTGTCTGTGGCCCCCCTGACCCAAGGTGGGGCTTCATCTTTGTATCAGTAGTATCGATCACATTCAACATCACAATATAGAATGTATGACAATGGCTGATATTTACTCAGATATTATGATGCCTTAAGCACTAATTTATAGGCTACATAGAGTTATTCATTTACTCTTTACTAGCCATTATTGTCACTACTATTTTATTAGTACAGAAACAGGTATAGTGAGGCACTGAGAAGTTAAATAACTTGTAGAAGAATGAATTTGGGTTTAATCCCTATAGTCTTAGTGTGCTCTTAATAATATCCTATCAACATTTAATTTTTTAAAAAAGATTTATTTATTTATGCATACAGAACTGGGGCACCCAGAGGTGTAGGGTAGGGGGATGAGAGGATTCATTAGAGACAGAGTGGGAACCAGAACAGGAAGATCTACTGAAATACACTGCTGAGGGGAGCAGCGGGTAGGTCAGGAGAGGTTTGTGGTGCCATGTGGGTTCACCTCCCTGGTTGAGAATCGAACTTGTGCTGCAGTGGCTGCAGACAGTTTCACAGTGCTGCAGTTTAACCCCCTGCACCACCAGAGATGGCCCCATTTTATTTTTAAAAAAGGGATGGGGTGGGGGATGGATGTGGGCAGGGGATAGGGGCAGGGAGGAGAAGGAGGATCACACCTTAATTATTCTTGCTAATGTAAGAAGGAATAATTTACTTATTATTGTTGCCCTGGCATATGGTACCAATTAATTTATATTGCGCTTGTGGACAGCTTTTGTAGCTAAAATACCATCCTTGACGAGGCTCTAGTTTAACCTTAGCTGCATTTTAAAAGTTGAGTCAATGAGAATACTACTTTGTTGGCATCTTTCACATCATGGGCCCACTTACATGGCTACCAGAGTTTTGTGAACAGCTCAGAGCACCCTTCCTGCCTTTTTTCTCTGGCTTCATCAGATAGAAAAAGCACATAGAGGTTGCACTGCTGAGAGCCTGGCACTGAGTGCCTATTTGTTTGTGGTGATCTCATCCCAATCACTAACTTGTTCCAGAATGATGAGACTTATATCCTTTTGGAAGAAGGTACAAAAATGAACCAACACAACAAAAACAGAAACCTCTTCTATAATTGGCACTGTATGGCCTGAGACAGAGGAACTAAAGCAGCATTCTACCAGGAGGCACATAACATCATCCAGCAAGTGTCAATGTACAACTGAGCTGAGTCCCGCACTAGTTACTTTCAAGCTGGGCTAACTGTGGGTTCAGATCTAATTACAGTGTCTATTAGTTAAATCCCTTGCTGGTGGGTAGGGATAAAGGGGGTGTGGTGGCACAGGTCATTTGACTCTGTCTCTCAGGGTCTGCCTAAGTTAATCGGCTTAAGTCTCCCAGGTAGACAGGACACTCTGCAAGTCAGTTTGTACTAGAACCAGATTACACTCTGGTGACTAATAGTCCTCATCGATTGCAACCGTTCCCATGATTCTCCTTAATGAAAACCACCAGGAGAAGGAAAGAAACTGACAGAAGGGATATCAACAGATAAAACCGTAACAAATTTATGGAGCAGAGAAAAAACAACAACAACAACAACAACAAATCACCTGGTCGCACAATACTGACTCACTTGGGTTTATCTGCTCAAGAGGCTCTAGTTGCTGTGACACTTGGCAGACTTATTAACCAAGCACTTGTCTTTTTTAGGATGAGTCTGTTTCCTGAAGCGCAGAACATCCTATATTAGCTGCCCTGGCTGCCCAGGGAGCTGTAATGTGAAAGGGGCAACTCCATGATCAGAATATATGTGACAGGTCCTTTGCATGATTTAAAACGGAAGGTGCTAAGGAACTATGCAGACAGGTGACTGGGAACACAGCAGAAAACCAAAATAAGCTCCTACCAGTGTTTTAAATCTCTGAACTCCACAGTCTGTCAATGAATGAATTTCCAAGATTGCTAAAGTTGCAAAGAAGGAAATTCTGAATCCGGGGGAGCTAAGGAGATGCTTGCTCTAGGCTCAAAGGAATGCACCTCAAATGAAAACCTTACAGAGGTTTTGCTCATGACCCTAAAATGTCAATCATGAGCCTCATCTCTCTCCAAAGCTGCAAATATGCATATTCAACAGTCCAGTCGACATCTCTGCTTCGGTGACTAAGAGACAACTCAAACTTAATCTGCCCCAGATGGAATTCTTGACTTAGCACTTAACTCACATCCATTTTTATTTCTTCCTAGCCTCCTCCGTATCAGTAAATGACAGCACCATCCAGCCAGTTGCACAGTCATCCTGTTCTCCTGTTTCACCCAACACATGTGGCCCTTAGTCAGCCTCCCTGGCACTCCCTTCAACATATATCAGCAATTCTCCATATTTACTGCTGCCACCTCTGTGGCCACCATCATGTCCAATTCAGGAGGCAATCACCTCCCTGCTGGCACCCGAGTTCCAAAGCCCTAACAGCGACCTTCTAAAACATACAGCAGGTAATGCTGTCCCTTTACTGAACACTCTCAGAATAAAGCCCAAAGTCTTTATCTGCTTCTGCAAGACCTCCTGATTTCACCCCTTTCTATTCCTCAGCCATGTCTCTTACTACCTCTGACCTCACTTCCATCCCCCACATGTGGCTGTTCCCCTACAAGAAACAGGCTTTGCTCTATTCCTGCACAGTCAGCTCCTTTTCTTCATTAAGGTCTCAGCACAAATGGCACTTGAAAACATTTCTTGATCCCACAAACACTTCCCACCTATATTTTCCACAGAACGCAGAACATTCTTTAAAAGCACGCTGTTTATTTCTTTGTTTACTTGTCTATGTTTTTGTTCCCTACTTCAATGAGAGCTCTCAGGCATGGCTTCATTTTTGTTCATTCTTGTATATCTTGAACCAAGAACAGTATGGGAACATAGATGGTGCTTAATGAAAATGAATTAATAAAATACCCCTAGCCAGAATTACCAGAAGTGAATGACCTACCTATTAGTTAGAGCAGTTGAGTGGTGCAGAGAAATGCTGTTGATATGTGAATATCACATGGTCAGGAGCCCTGCTTTTAACCTTCTAGGCAAGACACAGTTTTCTTGAGTCACTGCATTTTTTAAGGTTTCTAAGAGAAATAGCTACTTATTATGTTGCTATAAGGTTAATATGCTTTCCCCTCCCAAGATGAAAATAACTATGGAATATTATCTATTTATACCTGGTGTCCTGGTCAACAATACACACACCATCCTTATCTTCCTCTTACTCCTCTGGCTCTGTCTCTAGTCTATCAGCAGGGCCTTTAGAAGACATCTTGAACACGTTCAAGACTGTTTCTTCAGCGTCACTATTTTTGTATAAGTCAACCTCATCTTTCACCTGAACCATGTTACAGCTTCTTCTCCCTTCTATTGTTATCCTAGAATCCAGATTCTATAAAGCAGCAATATCACACTACTTCTCTTGCTTAAAATTCCCAGAAGTCTCCCATTATACAACACCTCGCTTGGCCTACAAAACCTTGTGTGATTAGCCTGGGTGTCTGTACACATCCCTGATGGGCCCAAGGATGGGATTAATGATATTTGTGATTTTTGAACAGAGGAAAAAGAAAATCACACCTTACTTTTCACAACCTATAAGTGAAATTTAGCATTTCTTTGAGTTATGCAGAAACTCTTAGTGGTCTTACTAGTACCTGTGACTTTGTCATTGAAAGAAATTATAGCTAGTTCACATCACATTACAACTGTTGCAGATATTTTGACATATTGCTACTTCACATAATTATTAAATCTTTCTCACCAAAATGTGTTAAAAAAGCACTTACGTTTTATATCACAACTTTGTCTTTTAAATATTTTGATAGCTGTATTTTAAGGTAACTGCTTTTCTTGCACTCCTTATTGAGTCAATTAAGAACATAATTCTGAAGAGGGATCAACAGGTCAACAGAATGCTGAGGGGGGCCCTCCCTGTTGACACAACAGGTTAGGATACAGCACTGCAAGCTAGCCACAGCCCCTTCAGTGCAAGTTTGATTCCTGGCCCCGGAGGTGATCCACATGGTGCAACAGACCTCTCCTGACCTGCCCTCTGCTCCTCTCAGCAGTGTACTTCATTAATCTGCCTGTTCTGCTCTCCACTGTTTCTGGTGAATCCTTGCACCACCCCTGCACGTCTGGCCTGTACCCCAAGTTCTGTATGCATAAATAAATCTTTAAAAAAAATAGAATGCTGAGGGGCCCACAACAGAATTTAAGCATTGTGAATTTAGCATCTTTGACCTCTCATAAAATGCTCCCTGTAGGGTTTATTCTTGCTTCAGGTTCCTGCTTCTGAGCCTTTGCAATGACTGTTCCCTCCTGCCTGGAACCTTTCCTTCCATGACTGTTTCTTTATCATTAGCCATACATCTGCTCAAATGATTCTTCTTCAGAAAGGACCTCGGAAGTCATCACATCTTTTCTTACCCCAGTCATTGCTTTCTCCTTTATAACTTTTGCCATTATTAGAGTCTTTTTAGTTAGTTACTTATTGATTTTGTATATTCTCCCTAGCAGTTAAGTTTGATTATTACCCATCTTTCTTCTGCCATACCCACAGTTATATACACATTTCCTAAAACATTTTGTTTGTGCTTGATAAATAATGGCTAAATAAATAAATAGGTACTTCCAAACTAGAGGGTCATTTGACAGGTGGGGATACTAACCACTATACTAACAAGGAGCTCAGAGGGTCACTTTGAGTAGAAATGAAATGAGTTTAACTAGAGTAGTGCATATGTATATAACACTCTTCAACCTGCTTCTTCTGATTAAATACAGTAAGGTAATTTTTGTCTCTGACATATGTTTAGCAGCTCTGGCATTCACAGTTGTGATTTGCCTGAAGAATACATCATATTCTAGAACACTCCAGAGATTTAAGTCCTACTAGAGGACTTAGGCCAATAAGCCAATTAGATAGCTATGAAGTTCCATAAATACAATTATTTGTGTCTAGGACATTGTAATTTGATTCTGGCATTATTTAAACATAAATGCTATACACAAACTCACACTAATGGTTCAAATTTTCGAAAGATAAGATTATCAGTACAGCAGGATTAGATGGCAAAAAAATTTCATAGATTCATTTGCAACTTTGGATATAAACAAAATGGGAAACATTTCTCTATTTTCAATTGTCATTGTATAGTGGTGACCACAGTAAAATGGAGACTACAGTTCTGAAATATGGGAAGATACTCCAGAATTATATATCCTATGAGAAGAAGTAAAGCATAAGAAGCGAGAAGCATAAGAAGAGGTAAACAGGACTCTCCCTGGTGGTGCAACGGGTTAGGATGCATCACTGGAAGCTAGCCGCTTCAGTGTGAGTTTGATCCCTGGCCCCGGAGGTGATCCACATGGCACAGCAGACCTCTCCTGTCTCACCCTCTGCTCCTCTCAGCACTTCGTCGATCTGCTTGTTCTGCTCCCCACTCTGTCTCTGGTGAATCCTCTTACTGCCCCTGCACCTCTGGCATAAATAAATAAAAATATTAAAAAAAATGAAGAGGTATGGCCCTCCCTGGTGGCGCAGTGGGTTAAAGCACAGCATTAAGAATGTAAAGCCGCTTCCGCATGAGTTCGATTCCCGCCTGCCCCGGAGGAGACCACATGGCGTGGCAGACCTCTCCTGGCCCGCCCGCTGCTCCCCTCAGCAGTGTACTTCGTTGATCTGCCTGTTCTGTTCCCCACTCTGTCTCTGGTGAAGCCTCTCACTGCCCCGAGCCTCTGGCCTGTACCCCAGTTCTGTATGCACAAATAAATAAATCTTTAAAAAAAAAATATGAAGAGGTAAACAGCTAAAAAATGGAGAAGAGCAGGAATTTCCAGAAGAAACTGATAAATAAAATGCATGGTCGTAAAGATAGAAATCAGATTATTTATGCCAACTGCCAGTGGATATAAATGGCATCTCCCAGTCCCCTGAGCCCTGCTCCAGTTTGGTTCTCAAGGGGTCCCTGGCCCTCCAGTCTGTAAAGTTACTGTTATCTAATGCAACCGATCTAGTGTTGGAGACCAACAGCTTAGATAATTACTCCCAGAGGAAAGGATCATAGGGTGAAAGTTACCAGAACAGAGTACTAACGATGAATAGCTTGAATAGAGAAAATAAATCGCTATTTTGATAACTGGGGATGTTTAAAGGAATAGAGATGGAGAGGTTGAATCAAAACCAAGTCTTCAAAGTGGAACCACATAAAAAAAATCTGCATTCCTCAGATGTAGTGAGACTGTATGAAAATTATCCAAGCTTATGGTGGAAAGCTACCAATGAAAGGTAGATAGATGTAAAGTAGATAATAAAAGACATATTCTCACCAGGGACACCTATTTCCAAAGTAAGCAAGAATGGGAACACTGTGAGAAAGGGGAATATTTCTGTTAGACGGAAGGACCATGAGAACAGAAGGATTTTTAGATTTCATAGATTTCATTTTGCTGCAAAAAACCAAAAAACAAACAAACAAAAAAACATATATTTAGGAAGGCCTGTCATACCTTGCTGACACAAGCCATATCTCAGTAACAAATGGAACTGGAATCTCTCAAAATTCCACTTGAGGTAGTGGCTTAACTTCATGAGCTGCAGTGTTTGGTGGTTCCTCTTTACTTCTATTCAAAACTTTCCATTCTCAAATTTTAAAGAGCCACCAGCTTTCAAGTAATATGATATGATGCACTGCATGCTTGCATTGTCTAAACTGTTTGAGATTTTCAAGATTTCAGTTATGTCTGTCTATTGCATTCTCACATTTAGACTAAAGGGCCTCTTTTTCATGTTCAGGCCAACCCATCCGTTTTTACTTCTTCCCTGGACTTTTTGGATTTGGTCATTAAGTATGGGGCTCAGACTATCACATAAAAATATGCCATGATATTGTATAAGTGGCTGGCAATATTCTCCACTTTTCTGGCATTACTTCTCATGAATATGGTCAATGTTTGTAGAAGATCTTGCTACAAATATAATGGATATATCTTCAGGGAAGACATCCTTAAGTAGGAGGGATAGCAGCTCAAATCACGAATCATGACATCAGCGCTTGGCATTTACAGAATGGTAAACAGGAGACCAGTTGTATGAACACAGGTCTGTGGGAAATTTCTCCTCTAACTGGGACACACATACATCTTTAGCTTGAGTAATCCTAAGACATGTGTCTCTCCTCCCCCTCCTACTTCCCTATCCCTACGTTTCCCTATTGCAAAACTAAGTCAACCATAGAAGAACCCAAGTTAATAACTAGCCAAGTCCTGTATACGTGCATCGCTAAATCATTGGCTCTCCTTTAAAGACTAGCAAACTATATCCATTGCTGTGCACCCACAGAATTATAATGTGGCCTTCTCACAGAAGGTATTTGCATTGAGCTGTTGAGAAGTTTCCCTTACTATTCCTGTTTTAAACATTTAAAGGGTGCAGCAGAGACCGCTGGAAAAGAATCTACATTTTCTTTCCAACTTATGTAACTGTCTGTCTAGATAAGGGTCCTTGACCTAGAGTGTGAGGCTTCAGAAGGCTGGTGACCCCTTCAAACTGTATTTGAACACATGATGTCTGTGCCTTTCAGGGCAGAGAATTCAAGCTGTAAGCAGATTCTCAAACATATATGAGGTGAACAGACACAGTTCTAGATCATTTCCTTAAATTTTCATAAGTCCAACTTTCTGAACTTTGAGGAACTTATGACTATTGGTAGAATTTGATTGCTTTCTAGATTTGTCATCTTTTATTAGACCCTGGTTGAAAAAAATCAGCTAATGGCACACAATATGGGATAAAAAAATGCATAGTTTTAGAGCAGCAAAACCACAAAAGCAACCATATTAAATTAATGGACTTAAAGGAAGAAAAGGCCTTTTAATAGGCAAAAAGTTCAGACAGTATAAACATATATATAAGTGTTTTTTATACAATGAAGAAACAAATAATGAACAGGGTTTTATCAAGTAAACTGTGATAGGGAAAAAGACAAAACTATAAGAGGCAAAAGCAAAAACAAACAAACAAAAACCCACCCAAAACGCTCTAAACAAAAAACATTGTCACCTCTGTGCCAGGTTCCTCATTTCTAAATTGTAATGTAGAGCATTGCAGTGCCTAGGTAAGCGGCACAGGGTAAGGACTCAGCAAAAATAACTAGTAGGAGTAGGAGCAGCAGTATATTATGGCAAAGAAGATGCTGAGAAGAAGTACAAAATAAATACAATTATAGCAAGAGAGGTTAATACATATTTTCTATAAGGTATGAGACTAGACATTGCAGAATTATCCCGGGAGCCACAAAGGATGGCATCCTATAGAGTGCCATTTATAGGAAACGTCCAAAATAGGCAAATCCTGATAAGTACAAACTAGTTTAGTAGTTGTTTAGGTCAGCAGATGGGAGGATTAGAGGTAAAAGTGGTGCTTCTTTTAGGCAGATGACAATGTTTTAAAATAGACTGTGGTGTGGCTATACTCTGAATACATAGTAAATGTCACTGAATTTAAACTTTAAATGGGTGATCTGTGTAGTATGTGAATTATATCACAATAAAGCTTTTCTAAAAACATCTGACACTGGAAAAATGCCTTGGCTAAAAAAACGTGAAGTGTCTACAGATTTCCCTAAAGTATTCCTGTATCTTGCATGAATTCTCATTTGTAGATATCTCCTTTGGCTAGCCACATCTTCATCTACTAGAGTTATTTTTTTCAAATATGTGCCTGACAGGTATGTCATACAAACAGCTGAAAACGTGCAAATTATGATGAATGAATGACTTCTGGGTTTCAACATTAAAGTCATTGATTTTAAGCCGATAAGCCAGTGTTTAGGAAAACACTAGAGTCATTTTATTACTTCCATCTCTCATGCCTTTCTTGTCTCCCATTATCCACTAACTTTAATGCAAAGAGCTTGCCTTTGGAAGGAGGTGAATTGTTAGGAAGGGGGATTGCATTATTTTCTAAGATGGTGAATATTTTCTCTTCTACCAATTTCTGCTTTTACTGATTCTTCCCAGATATGCCCTTAACTGCCTATAAATTCTATTTTACAACGTTTCTGCTGCTCCTACTTGCCAGAATTTCATATATACTATATTAGCCATTTTCCCTCAGAGCCCTAAAAGATTTTGAACCTCACAATTTATCCTAACTTTCTATTTCTAATAGCATTGTTGGAGGTGAGGTAGTGATAAAATAATAAAAAGAAAATACTTCATTTTATTCTTTTAATTTGATCTGAGTCTTCACAAATACATCTTTATATGTTTTCATAAGCAGCTCACCTTAGAATTAAACCTGTTTTTCAGTGCTGTTTTTAAATGTTTCAAAATCTCCCCCTCTCTCCTTTCATGATATGCAAGCACAAATAGAACTTTCCTTTCACATAACCATCACAGTGTATATCTCTCACTCTAGCTCTGTAATAACGGGTGGCCAGGCAACAGTTTTATCCAAACAATCTTGTAGGATCTCTATCCAAGAATGAGGGAAGGCAGTGATGAGGTGTGCACAGAAATACACAGAGGAAAACTAAAGCCACAGGACCTTTCTTGTCTTTTCCCAAAGATGTGGCACCTGTCCAAATAGTGAAGGAGACAACTGAAGCAATTATTCAAATAATCCAAGAGAAAAACCTGTGTTTTTGCAAAACAAGTTTTATCAAACTGAATAATCTAGATGAATCTTTTAAAAGATTTACCTTCTAAGTGTGTGTAACCTTATTATGGGTATTTAACCTTCACAACTATTAGTAAAAGAAGGGGAACGGGCTCTTAATGATTTTGAGTTCACCAGCCTTTATAGTAACAGCCCTGCCCTAAGAGAAATCTCAGAAGAAATTGGTGACATAGTAACTCAGTAAAATGAAGATTGAAATGCAGGCGAACAGTAAGTATATGAGAAGAAACAAGAGAAAGGGGCCCTCCCTGGTGGTGCAATGGGTTAGAACGCAGCACTTTAAGCTAGCTGTGGCTGCTTTAGGCTTCAGTGTGAGTTCAATCTGCAGCCTGGGAGGTGACCCACATGGCGCATCAGATCTCTCCTGACCCACCCACTGCTCCCCTCAGCAGTGTACTTCATCGATCTGCCTGTTCTGCTCCCTACTCTGTCTCTGGTGAAGCCTCTCACCACTCCTACACCTCTGGTTTGTACCTCAGTTATGTATGCATAAATAAATAAATCTTTAAAAAAAAGAAAGAAAGAAAGAAAAAAGAGAAAGGGCATGTGAAGTCCCCTGGAAACTAACAATGACTTTCTGTCTTCTACTAGGGTGGTGTACATCCCAACTAGCATCGAGAAGATATGCTATTCTACATCTCAGCACTCAGTCTGACACAGTTTCTTATTTTTTCTTCGATAGACTTTATTTTTTTGAGCAGTTTAAGTTTATAGCAAAAGAAAAAGGAAGAGATTTATCATATATCTCCTATCTCCTACATGCATAGCTTTCCCTGTTATTTGCATTTCCTGGCACCTTTGTTACAATTGATGAATCCACATTAGAATGTTATTATCACCTAAAGTCCACAGTTTATACTGTGGTCCACTCTTGGTGTTGTATAGGTTGGGACAAATGTATAACGTAAGTACTCACCATGTCCCTGAGTGCTAGCAATCCCTCCCTCCCTCCTGTTAACCAATGATCTAAGAGAGTCATATAAATCTGGCTAAATAAAGTCAATGTTAAGAGAAATCCAGGATTATAATCATTACCCCTACATTCCATTTTCCCTTTCTGAAGTACATCTGTTCCCTTAAAAAGGCTGCCTATTTTTAAAAAAGTCTTCTGTTCTGTGTGTGCTTGTGTGTGTGCATGTCAAGGGAAGACTGAAAGTACTGTCAAGTGAGGAAGGAGGCATCCAGGTATGGTGGAAAAAGCATGCATGTCCTGTGGACCAGAGAGATCTGAATTCTTCTGCCTTCTCTAGACACTAGCGTTGTGGCTGAAAATTCCTATGATCTCTGGAAGGTGATTTAATATCTTGGAGTCTCAGCTTCCTTATTTATAGAGTGGGGAAGTATATGTTATAGAAATACCCGAGACAATGATCTAAGATAGCCATATAAATTGTATAGGATGTGTTAATTTCCTTTTGCCTAGGAAATGGGTAAATAAGAAGAAAAAAATCTTTGGGGGTGAACATCTTCAGAACAAAACCAGATGGACTCAAAATGAAATTCATGAATGCTATGGATTGAAGTGGCATGTCAAGATGTATGCTTACTCTGGAAAAAGAAGTTCTCAGCACAAACAGGCATAGCAGGTATTATTCAATGAATAACTGAGTGCTGAGCTCCCTCTACTAAGCTAGATACTTCTTCACTTAGCTCATTCAATACAATTATCCATTAGGCAGCATTTAACCATAATCACATACTGTTCACAACATTTCACACCACTCTTTGTTTAAAAATGTGTATTCTTTCCTTAGAGTTAAAAGTGTTAGTTATTGACACTGAGAACTCAAGAGGTAAGAGGAGCTCTGGCAGAAGCCCTCAGCAGGTGCTTCATACATCTTGTAACTCTGCATTTCAAATCTGTAGCAGGGGTTCTGCTGTCAAGGTTCTCCCTTCAGTTGAGCCCAGGGCCATGTACCTGCACAAGGCACCTGGTTATTCCAGCAGGGCATGGAGATGATTACCAAGTGCAGCCATTCAGTGACATTTCACTGCTTCTCTGTCAGACTTGTCTTTACAAAGCTCTCCTGTCAGTTGCCTGGGGATACATTCACCTCCACAGCTACCACCTCACACTCCCATATAATAACTTCTAATTGTTTGCCTTTCAAAGGAATAGAACCCTTGGTGGCCAAAACTAGCTGTATATTACGTGCTTACATTTGGAATTAGCTCAAAGGGCCCAGGATCTTTCACAGTTATCTGTCTCATTCTGTTTACTTCCTCTTGTTCTTGGTTCAGGAAAATCTGGCTAAATTTTCTCCTAAATTTTGTCATCATTTGAGGGTGAATTAGTGAAGACTACATACATTTTTCCCCTAAGAGGCTGTTCTTTTGAGAGGTATGTAATTCACAAAAAGCTCACATTTGTTAATTCTAGGTGGCAGATAAACACCTTCTCTGTGTGTGTGTGTGTGTGTGTGTGTGTGTTTTAACACAGAATGATTAAAATAAGAAAGTTGTGTGAAGGAAATTTAGTTGTTTTAAGTATCTGTGACTCTGCCCCTCAACATTCGTGGAAGGGAAAAGGAAGGAGGCACCTATCAGGACTGAAAAAGGTACTCTTGAGAACATGGATTCTAATTTGCATTTCAACCCAAGTTCACTGCAATTATCAGTACAATGTAAAATAACAGAATCTGGTCATGTAATTCTTTTTACATGGAGCTATCATATACTAGATTTTCCTCTTCAAATTAATTCCTTACTAGCAGCAAACGGGCTCAAAACAGGGTACCAAGCAGCTCACTTCCACCTGGCGTGGCCATGTGAACACTCGGTTGGCTTGCTTTTTTAATGAAGTGATTTTTAATGAAGCAAGCTGTGGGTTTAATAGATACCTTAAAACAGCTTCTTTGTAACTAAGCTTTAAGTAACAAAGCAACTGTCAAATTAGCTAAAAAACAAAAAAAAAAAAAAGAGAAAAATCCCAAAACTGCAGGATCTAGGATTGCTGGACTCTAGTCATCAGACATGCCAGGCACATATCCACAGGGAGGCTAGGGGGCTGCTCAGTGACCCTGACAGAAGTCAGAAGTGCTTGGCCAGCACAGAGGCACACTGCAAAAGCGACGTATTTGAATCACTGATTCTCATCACTGTCCGTACTAACACAGTGTCTCAGTGGTTCATTTACCTTGTGATTCTGAACCAGCCATTTCAGTTCACTTTTAATGTGGGGACAATTGGACAGAGATCATTAGGTTCAGTCTATACTACCCTGAAAGAAAGATGTTGATAGAAAGAAATGCAACAATATTAGAGAACTTTTTAAATGGTGGGAGAAGTGATCCAATTCTGGAATCTCAAATGTAAATGGCTGGTGGGTCATGCAAACAGGTAAAGACACTTGGGAGAGAATTAAGCCAAAAGGCAGGCCCAGGGAAACTGGCTGTTGCATGTCCCACCTAAAGGCTTTCAAAATCTGGAAATTAAAAAAGTGTTGATTCAATCAAGTACTGCTGTTTTACATGAATAAGGTCACTAGACTGTAAGTTCTGCTTTATTTTACAGATGTAAAAGCTAATGCAGAAAGAGGAAATCATTCAAGTCATCATGTAGGTCATGGGTGGCCAGGGCACCAAGGAATCCAAGGCTCTCAGTGGTCAACTCAGTGGAAAAGCAACTACAGTGGTATCAAGTCCTGATTGGAAAGTCGCTGGCAAAAATTTCAGTGAGGGGAAGACCTTCATCATGTTAGCCACAAAATATGTAGTCTCTCAGTGTATTCCAGTTTCTTATTTCCTCTGTCTTTCATGCTACAAGGCCTCACTCTGTATTAGGAGGCCTTGCTTGCCTGGAGAGGCACAGGGAGGAGGGGGCGGGCAGGTGGAAAAGTTGCCTCAGGTAGCTGCAGCTGGAAAAGGGGGCCCTTATAACCAGAAGGGCAGAGCAGGAAGAACTGTGTTCTTTGCCCTTGAGCGCAGGTGGACATGGGAGTGGGAAGGGCAACTATTAGTAGAATTCCAGCGGATTCTACTAACTCCCTCCCACGTTACACTTTGCAGATGCTGGAATGAGGCCTTCTAGTTCATTCTGTCACTCCAGAACACAATCTGGAACAGGTGAAAAAGGCCTGAATGCGGTGCCAGGAGATCTGACTTCTTCCTCACTGAAGTATCTTCATCTGACATAACCTAAACCTATGTCTTAATTTACTAAATAGTCCATATGATCCTTCCCCCTTCCCTTAAGACTACAGTGAAGGGTTGGTATGCACAGCATTTGGATTTCTAAAAGCATGACAAATGCTGATTTGGCATGAAACTTTTCCTACTCCAACCACACTTGTTTAACTCCACTAATGTTTCTTGCCAAGCCCTAAAGCACACCTTTTCTTCTGATGTACCAATCATCTGCCATTCTTGGAAAACTGACAGAAGACTGACGACTAGGAGGAGTCCGGATGTGTTAGAATCATTGCATTTGCTGGGTGGCCCAAAGTTGTGTTGCTAATTTGTGTTGTGTCAGCCCTGTCCAACTGTGTCTACGACTGTAAGAGCAGAAGGCCTGTTTCTTTGATTTACAACTATGGCCTAAAGATACAAGGCATGGGGAAGGAGAGGTTCTGTATTCACCCACTTATTTATTGAACAGATGTTTCTTGATGGCCTGTCACATGTGGTTATTCTGGACTAGCTACCTTCCTGAGTGGGCAACTCACAAGTTGGAATGAAGAGGGGAGCTTGTCCACCTTCCTTTGAGGCATGAGGTGGTCCTTATGTCTCCAAAGACCCTCAAATGAGTCTATATCCCTTTGGTGTCATTCTCTAATTGCTGCCATGCTCCAACAGTTGATGAAAATGAGTATTATGAAACCAAAAGCTCACCTATTTTTACTTAAATGACTAGATTAAACCTCAAAACAAAACCCACTATGGTCAGAGTTGATCAATGTGCCCACCTAACTGATATATCTACCGTAAGATTTCAGTGAAGTCTTAAATCTGTCAAATAGCAAGTGCCAAGGTGCAAAATAGTTTCTCCATAGCAGCTCAACTCTGCTCCCCAAGGTACAGGTGGAATCACACTGAATCCAGGGCACACTTTAAAACCATTTTCCTTCAGTGACTTAAAAAAAGGATCACAAATAAAAAGCTTGAAAAAATCCTCAATCCTCACTTTCCTAGTTTTACATTCCACTATTTTGGCTAACTGATATGTGTGAAAACACTCTCAGTTTCAATTTAGTTAAACCTCTGACTCAAAGGGAACAGCTTTTAAGTTGTTCATAAAATTCTTATCAATCAGCTGGGCCTGTGTAAAGGAAATAGGAATTCAGAAACCTAATCATTTCTGTGAAAAATCATCATGTTTCCCTGATCAGAGGAAGATCAGATCCTAAGAAGTCTCTCTCCCAGATTTCAACTGTTTTCTCACTGTTCTGTTTTAATCACGGTGTTGTTGAGCTGATCTATTACTTCATGAGTTTCCAGGCAAGGTGGGTGTTACTGATACATGTCTTAGGAAAACCAAGAGCAGATATTCCCATCACAAGAAACTAATGTTGCAAGCTCGCTATTTGCACATAGATGGGCTTCCCTGGCAAACTGCTCAATCAGATATGCAATCATGGCAATAGGTTGCAGTCAAGGCACACATTTTGGGCAACAAATCATGGTATTTTTATTGTTTTCTTTGTTATAAAAGAATGGTATCAGAGTTCAACTTAGAGAGAAATGAGGAAAGCTAAAAATGAGCACAAAGGAAACCATAAAACTACCCATGCTGGACATTCGGTGAATCCCTTTATGTGTTGTGGATGTCTATTTACTGCATCTGAGCAGGTCATTATTCTTGGGGCTAATACACCTGACAAATTGCCACTGGAAATATATTTTCCATAATCAACAACAACAAAAAAAATGTAGCCTTCATGAGGAGCAGTGCTAGCTATAGAGCTATAAAAGGTATGTGTTCTATCTGCTTTTCCCTTTTGCTATGTATAATCTAAATCCTTTCAAGTTTTGCCTGATTGGACACAGACCTTATAAGATTTATTTAAGTTGGATTATGGAGGAAATTCACCCAGATATGAATACACTGGATGAACACAATATAGCCCTCTTGGGTTCAAACTAGCTCTTGTTATACTAGCTTAGAAATACTGGCAAAGAAAATATTTAGGGTATAAAATTGGCCATGAGGCCCTCCCTGGTGGCGCAGCGGGTTGAAGCACAGCACTGAGAATCTAAAGCCGCTTCCGCATGAGTTCGATTCCCGCCTGCCCCGGGAGGTGACCACATGGCATGGCAGACCTCTCCTGACCCGCCCGCTGCTCCCCTCAGCAGTGTACTTCATTGATCTGCCTGTTCTGTTCCCTGCTCTGTCTCTGGTGAAGCTTCTCACCGCCCCAGAGCCTCTGGCCTATACCCCAGTTCTGTATGCACAAATAAATAAATCTTAAAATTAAAAAAAAAATTGGCCATGAACTTACCAAAAGATTTTTAGAGACTTAGTGTGACCAGGTAGGTGGATATTTAAGTACTTACACGCAGTCATGCACACTTTCACACACACACACACACACACACAATTTAAGGCATAAATTGTATATCATACAATGTACTAATTTTAAGTGTAGAATGTAGCTGTGCATAAATACTAAAGTCTTACAGTAGTCAAATATATAATGGAGTGTCTCTAGTTCATCCCCCATACTGCAATTTAGAGAAAATGACCTACACCAACCAGTGATAAAGTAGAGAGGTGATGCCTATTTTGGAGGTGCTAATAAAAATAGGGTATTGATTTGACCATTATGAGTAGAAACTAGCCCTTTTGCAGGGAGGAGAAATAAAAACTTATCAAAGACAGAGCAGTTAGTGTATAGACATGAGTCCTAGTTCCTGACCTGTTAAAAAAGAACAGCCAACAGCTAGCAGCAGGCAGTGGCGGAATGGAAATGATGAGAGAAGTGTCTTCAAAATGGTGGTATTAAGGAGGAAGCAAAGTTAGGCTGAATGAAGGACTGAGAGAATTTACTGAAGAGTGGGGAGTCTGAGGTATTAAAGCAATTTCTAAATGCTGTTAATATCTAGATGCTGACAAATAAAATTTATAAATGACTTTTTCAACTGCTTCCTCTGGAATCAGGAGCTTTTATTATCACATCGATTTTGAATTTAAATGTTATGGAATTTCTAGTTTTAATGAGAAGGCAGATCCAACTGGCAAATAAAAGTAATGGTTAAAACAATTAAAAGACTTAAAATGAGAACTAAAGTAACACTATTTCTAATACTTAACCCAATAAACATGTTTGGCTGATGTACCAAGAAGATTCATGTTTACCTGAGGTAAAAATATTGAAATGCAATATTGAAATACTTTTGATGATTAAAACTGCTCTTTGGTAAGAAGGGAAAAATCAATTAGTAAAGTCATCTGTTTAAAAATCTGCCTGCACCTGGTACTCATTTGTCCTCCAACTGAGAAACCAAACACAACTTCTTTTTACTGCTTGTGGTCAAACAGCAAGTTCACTTTGCCATGGGATGATCAAACACCAGCCCCCTTCCAGCTTGCAAAGTTTTGCCTTTCACTCTCAACTTGTTCAATCATCATTAACTCGAAAAATGTCACATTCCATTTGTGCAATGAAAATTTCACCACCAGTGACCGTTTGGGGGAAGTTTTTGTAGGCGAGGCCCTAAATCTTGCAGAACACCTCACACATTCTCAAGGTCATTTGCCTTGTTTCCTCAGTTTCCTAAAATCCTGAGGTATGTGAGAAAAACTGATGTATTCCCCACATGCACATGTGCACACCCCCAAACTCCCATCCCCTGGATATAAGTTTGCCCATATACACTGGGATTTTTCCGTGCAAAAGTAAAAGCTCTCATACTGGGATGATATTAGCCAAGAACATTGTCTGTAAGCCATTTAAAAGCAGAGTTTCCTTATTCTGGGAAGCCAACTTCCCAGGAGAAGCTGTACCAGAAATTTGGGGATGTACCAAAAAGTTTCTGGAAATGAGAAATAGGCTTCTTTTAAAATTTTACCATTGGACTTGAGAAATCATCTCATTTATTTAATTCTATTTTCCTCTTTTCTGAGAGATTCTGAAATATAAGTCATAATGAATGTGGCATAGGGTCAAGCCTCTGATGGGCACTCTACAAATATGACTTTCTGAAAGTCAATGTCATGCAGCAAGATAGCTAAATTAAGAGGTCACTTAATCCAGAGTATTAAAAAAAAGCGGAGAGCCTATCAGGGCAAGTCAAATAAGTTGTGTGCCATTTGGCAATCAAGTCATAGCTAAGACAGGCCCTAGTTAGAGGTCCTGATAAAAATGTCAGGGTCAAAACCAAGTGAAATGTATATAAACACTCTGCAGAGCCTTAGTGCCCCAGTGCTAACACATTGTCTTACATCATTTCCAAGAAGGGCTTCACAATTTTTAGTTCTTTTTAGTGCCAAAATTTCACTGAATCAACTTTTGAAATGAGATTATTATCAGCAGGTTTCAACTAGCTCTGGTTCATAAGATGATGGAATGTTTACTTTTACTAATATCCATTTTTAGAAAAGACTTATTTATTTATGCATACAAGAACAGGGGTATAAGACAGAGGTATGGGGGGAGCGGTGAGAGGATTCACTAGAGACAGAGTGGGGAGCAGAACAGGCTGATCTACTGAAATGCACTGCTGAGGGGCACAGTGAGTGGGTCAGGAGAGGTCTGCCATGCCATCTGGGTCACCCCCCTGGCTGGGGATTGAGCTCGTGCTACAGTGGTTATGGAAAGACTTATAGTGCTGTGCTTTAACCCACTGTGCACCAAGGAAGGTCCTTATTCCAATTTTTAATGGACAAATAGAAGAGAGGGCAAAAATAGTTTAATGACTTCCTCCCAAATTTCTCTGCTATTTAAAGAATAGACCCTAGACTAAAGAAGAATCACATGATTCGCAAAACATAAAAGAGAATGTCCTGCTATTTTAGTGGAAATAACTTACTCAAAGACAAAGAAATACTGAAATTCAGAAAATCTGGGTCTACAGCCATTAAACTACATAATATCGAGGATACGTAACCCAACTACCCATTTCTCTGTTGCACCAATGTAGGTAGATGGGATGCAAAGAGAAAGCTGTTTAACCTGTTTTTATTTCATTTTGCAGGGATGAAAAATGGAGATCAAGACTCTAAACTTTCTTTGCACATTGGTTTCTTCTACTCTTTTGTCTCTATCTCATGGAGGTCATATTTCTATGGTTGGTTCCTGAGTAATCTAGTGGACTCCACACACACACACACACACACACACATCTCTATGGTTGGTTCTTGAGTAATCTAGTGGACTCCACACACACACACACACACACACACACACACACGAATTTCGAAATTCGGTGAAGTTACACAGGCTTTGTGACCTGGGCATAAAAGCAGACATCATTTGCTCATTAGAGCTGTTTTCTGGAAGTGCCCCAATTACTGACCTCCACTAAAGGCCTGGGTTTGCGCTCCACTGCAAACCTGAAGTGGCAGAGTTCACAGTAGCTGGTGTTTGAGGATGACAGCCAGTGCTCCAGGCAGCTCCGATGAATTGTCCCCAAGGTCCCCGTACATTCACACGGAGAAAGCAAGTCCTCTTGGCTGCTACCCTCGTGGCAGATCCTGCACATTGGCCGGTCATTGAAGGGGCTGCAAGAGAAAGAGGGGCACCAGCTGTCACTGGGCTGGAAACCACCACCACACAGATGACCTTCGGGCTCTGTGTCCTTTGGACCATCCCCTGTGGCAGTTGTTCAGAATAAGCACTCTACAGCTACACTTTTTCTCAGACACAGAGTCAGCGATGGGGTCTTTAGGCATTTACTTTTGCCAACACAGAACAATATGGGGTGGATACTATCGAAGCAGCCAGGCATGGCTCAGGGCCAAAAGTGAACAGAGATGTACTTGAGACAAACTACCAGTTGACAAATAAAAACAACCCCTCACCATTAATAACAGAGATTGTTCTGAAATGACACTGGTTGTATCTTCTAGACAAACTGTCTTTTGAACCAGGTCAGGATTCTGCTTTATATCCAGAGGTTCTTCTTATTTCTCCTTTCAATACAAAGGGAGGAGGTGAGAGGGGGATTTAACTGGCCGTCAAATGTGAGGGAGTCACACAAGACTGCATTGTGAACCAGACCACGAAGGTGGGTGACAGGATGGCCCTCTGAGCTTTCCTAGGATGCTCTCTAGCACACCAGAGACAGTAAGCTGAAGCTAGTAATGAGCAGCCCTATTGAGATGACCTCAGTCTAGAACTCTGCTTCTAGTTTAGGAAAATCACCCTGCAGAGTTTAGTATAGTGGTTGATGAGGCAGGCTCTGGAGTCCAGCAGCCTGGGCTGCAACTCCAATTCTGCTATTTACCAGCTGGCTAACTTTGGGCAAGTTACATCATCATTTTATTATCTTAGTTTCCTGATCTCAGAATGGGCCTGGTACCTGTCTTTTGTGGTGCCTGTGAGGATGAGAAAAGGTGGTCCATATTAGAAGCTAGATAGGGGCTTAGAAGCTTCGGATAGGGACCAGAAGATAAGTGCCGGTTATAGGAGCTATTTTTGTTTGTGAAAAGACTCAGGTCACAAAGAATCTAATAATATGGCCCTTGTCACATAAAGTCAGTGCCCAATAAAAGATGGTACTACTTCTTAGTGGATACTGTGTCCTGTCTGAGAACCTCCCTCTTCGCTAACACTGTACCAGCTGTTCTCCAGTGAACAGGTTTATGACACGTCACTGTTGTATGTATGAACTCAGGGATCAGACTTTTTCCATGTTTCCTAAAGATGACAGTGACCCAGCCCATTCCTCTCATTGACACCAGCTTTGGTTCAAAAGGAAACAGCCCTGGGAACAGTGCTATTCCCCAAAGGTTTTCTAGGGATGCTCCTGGGAATGAGTAAGGGCTTAGAGAAGATTAGAGCAAAATAGGATTTCCTTCCCACACATGCTCAGGGAAGAAAATAAAAAGTTGGAAGAGTTGATTTTTTCCTCTTATTATTCTTGGCTTCCTTAACTCATGAGTCATAAGCATGTAAAACTCTGAAATCTACTTTAGATTACTGCGCGATAGGAGAAAACATAGTAACACCACACACACAAACACACACACAGGAGCACAGGTTTAATTATTTTAGCTTTCCAGCCTGTTCTTTCTCATCAAACAAAGTGTGTGAGGACTTAAGGGTAGTAGGTGTACATACAGTTTATCATCTCACTTCCAGAAGAGCAATGACTTACATGGCCTCACCATATTATGAGTCCTAACTATTGGTGAGAAGTTCTTAGATAGGTGGGAAAAATATATATGATTTTTTTTCTTTCTTTCCTTTGTGATGGCTGCATAAGATGAAAATGGAAGGGACATGGACCATGTCTACAGCATGAGTCCAAGTATGGCGGCCACTAGAGTCAAGCTGAGAGGCAGCAGAAAATGCTGTGGTACCAGCAGAAGTTCTCCCACACGGAATATCTAGAGATCCGTGGGCCTCTCTCTGCACTGGAGCAGGTGTCTGAATTTTTTTGCTCAAACTGAGGTATGAGTGACTGACTCAGAGTTTCAAGGCCAGAGTTTCAGCACTGACATCATGGAGTTGGTGCAGTGTTGGTGTACTTTTATATCTATAGGTCGAAATCCCATTTACCCATTCTGGAAGAAAACTGGAGAAGCAAAAGCATACCTATTGGCTAGACAGCCTGTATTTTTCAATGTGCCACTGGGCAGCAACTGCTTAAGAGGAGACCCCCAGCAATGATGTGCTGGCCCAGGTAAGTCGGCTCTGGGCTGCTCAGCGCCTTCAGCATTGCTTTGGTTCATGACTCAGGAAAGACAAGTTTTAGGACTTTGAGCAGTTACCCTCCATAGAGCTGAATGTGTGTGAAAGGAAAGCAACTCATGGGTATCAAATGTGAGGAGTCAAAAGAAGAGGCCTTCAAATTGGGGATGTGCCACTGAAGAGACTCAGTGAGAAAGTAGCCCTGAACAGAGTTCCTTCCTGGAACATTAAACATTCATACCAGGAATGGCACTTGAGAAGTTTTGCCCAGAAAATCCAATTACTTTGGCCCAGTCACCTGTAATCGTGTTCTTCCTTCATTCTATTTAACAAAGGGCTACCTTTGTTAGCACCTTAGAGACAACAAGAGTGTAATTACCGTAGCAATGTCAAAGTAACAAATGTAAAAGTAAGTGGGTGCTGCTTCTTGTGGAATCCTTTCTTTCCTGGCTCTTGGCAAGAATGACTTTAAGAGGAAAACTTGACCGTGTGAGTTTGAGCTTTGTCCCCCATTGCTATAGAAACGACGACAGAACTTGTGTAGTCTTTCTTTTTTTCTCAAGACTTCTTCTCACCTGACACAAAGACTTGAGCACTAATTACATTCCCTTTAGCATTTTCCATCTGACAAAGAGTTCCTCGGATCAATTATGGATTCGTTTATTTAAACTGTGGTACTACCTCTGGGTGGCAAGAGTCCGAACTACTGTTGACAGCAGCTGCCCGTCCTTGGCTGAAACTTGCATGACATACTGTGGCTGCCCATTCACTAGGCTGCCACAATCCTCCACGGTCTTCACCACAGGCGCAGCTGAGCTGGTGCAGTCTGGCAGCACTTCAGGCAGGTGACTGCAGCGGCTGGTTGTCATGGTAACAGACAGCAATTACTCTGCTAATGGCTTCCACATTCTACAGAATTTCCATCTAAGAGAGATCAGAAAACAGTTTACTTGGGCTGGATGGTTAACAGAAAACGGAGATTAACAGGCCACCAACATCATCATGTCATTATTTAAGGTAAATAATGGGTAGTGTAGACATGGCACACAAGTGCACACACATTTGCACATACACATAGACCACAAGAAACAGTGGATGTGGTTCTCAACAACATGGCGAGCATGTCGATGTACATAAACATTTGGGAGTTGAAGTCAAATCTGATGGCAAGACAAGCAGCTCTGCTGTGGGCCAAAGAAGCAGTAGCTTTTTGTTGATACTCTAAAAGTTTCTAGAATCATTGTGAAATCATTCACAACTATTTTTTTCCTACAAGCAATTTTTTCTTTGTGCAGTTTCACTTGGAGATACTAGATTAAAAAGAGAGAGAAAGAAATTTGATCAGGCAGCCCCTTTTAGAACAACAGTTTGTCAAAAATGAATCATGCAACTTGCGTATCACCTTTATAACTTTTGTTATATCTCTGTTCCCCCAGTCACCTGAAATTAACTTCCTTTAAAAAAAACAAAACAAGGCCCTCCCTGGTGGCGCAGCGGGTTGAAGCACAGCACTGAGAAACTAAATCCACTTCCGCATGAGTTCGATTCCCGCCTGCCCCGGAGGTGACCACATGGCGCCACAGACCTCTCCTGACCCGCCCGCTGCTCCCCTCAGCAGTGTACTTCTTCGATCTGCCTGTTCTGCTCCCCGCTCTGTCTCTGGTGAAGCCTCTCACTGCCCCTGAGCCTCTGGCCTGTACCCCAGTTCTGTATGTGCAAATAAATAAATCTAAAAAAAAAAAAACAAAAAAACCCAAAAACTATTTTAGTGTCCTTCCTGGTGGCTCAAAGGGTGAAAGCATAGCATTGTGAAGCTTATCTGCAGCTACTGCAGCATGATTTAGATCCCCAGCCAGGGAGAAGACCCACATGGTGCAGCAGACCCCTCTCCTGACTCACCCTCTGCTTTCCTCAGTAGTGTTTTTCAGTCCATCCGCCTGTTCTGTTCCCTAGTCTGTTTGTGGTAAATCCTCTCATCCCCTGCATCTGTGGCCTATACACCAGTTCTTATATGTATACATAAATAAATCTTAAAAAAAAAAAAAACTATTCTAGTCTTAAAGTTATCCATGAAATGATGAGTTTGAGGAGACAGTTATACTTTTTCTGATGGACACCACAATAAATAGATTAAAAAAATATGATTTTTTGGCCTCCTTGGTGGCACAGAGGTTAAAGACACAGCACTATCAAGCTATCTGCAGCCACTGCAGCACAAGTTCAATCCCCATCCAAGGATCGAACCCACATGTGGGAGAGCAGACTTCTCCCACAGCCTTGCCTGTTGTTCCTTTCATCAGTGTGTTTCAGTTGATCTGCCTGTTCTGCTCCCCACTCTGTCTCTGGTGAATCCTCTCATTGCCCACACCTCTGGTCTACACTCCAGTCTTTGCATGCATAAAGAAACAAATCTTTTGTGTGTATTACTTAGAGGTGTTTACTACCAGGGACACTGCTTCCTAGTAGGGGAACACACTGGAGAACAGAGAACTGATGAATGAGATCTCTACCCTCTATTAAAAATTATCCATTCTTAGTAAGGACCTTACCTCCCCGAGATGCAATCTACCATATACAATACCAGGAATTCTATTCCTAATTTCTGTGGCCCAGGCTCGGATCATGACTTCGAATTCAAACCATTCAGACTCACTAAAGTGAGTAACCCAATTGCATCCAATATTAGGCCTGTATGTGGTACGCAAGAAACGGAGGCTTAACAGAAACTTGCAGGAGGGAACATTTATGTCTAGAGGTGACGTGACATAGTTTCATGATCTGCATAGTCTGTTTCCACCCAGTCCAAGCTCAGTAGTAGGCAGCAGGATTGGTGGCAAGCTGAGCTCACATCAATAACCCGTCTGGGTGGTCAAGGCCCTAAGTCTAAATAAATCCTTTCTAACCCCAAGAGGATTTTTGGAATTCCTCAAGGGTTATTTTCTACCAGATCTGTGTCTCTACTTGTTACATTTTATTTGACTCCTAGAGGTCTGGAAAACAGGATCTCCTCAACTTCTACAACAATGCCATCAACTGGATGTTGTCAGGACAAGGAAGCAGTGTTTCCAGATGAACTTGAGATGACACCGTCCCTTCCCACAAGCACATGTCAAGCAGCCCTGCCTGTCTGAGACAATTGGATGTGAACGGAATCCCTTCACTGCAGTGAAGTGTCTGGCTGGCTGTAATCCAGCGGGCTTCCTTTCCTGTCCTCTTTGGCTGCTTTAAGTCCGGTCAGGCTCTGGGGTCTGGCCTCTCTCAGGAGCACTGTAAAAACTGGCAGTGGGGAGAGAACTGCAGATATGACAGTCCCGGTCTGAGACCTGACATGAGGGCAGAGGAATGCCCGTTCTATGCCACAGTCACAAAGCTGGTGATACTAGCTACTGAGCACTCAGGAATGCAGTCAACTAATACAGTTTTGATTTTTATATAAGATTTGTTTAATTTTTTTTTGTTTTACATTGCAAAGCAAGAAGAATACCTGTTATACAAAGTGCAAAAAAACACAAAGAAAACAATAAACCTCACTCACAATGTCATCATTGTAAACTTTTTGGTGAACGGTCTTTTTAATTTTGGGTAGGACTGATAGCATAAGGTTGAATTCTAGCTAGGTTTGGGTAGGTTTTTGTTTTTGTTTTTAAATCTCAGGCCACAGAACAAAAGGAGGTTCAAAGACTGTCTTCTAAAACTCGGAGTAGCCCCCCTTCCCTGGCCTGCCTTTATAAAAACCTCATTGACATGATTTCAAATTCTCATAATGCCTCACAGTCACAAAGTGTAACTTCCTGGCACAGTACTCTTGCTTCACAAGGCAGCCATAGATTAAGAGCTAGGGGTGTGTTGGCAGGAAAAGCAGACACAGTGACCTTCTTGTAGCATGGAATCATTATGTCTGGGTGCACTCTGAGAATCTATTTTCGGGTTATGCATAACTCCCAACTCAGAAGGCCAAATGCTCCTTCCCTATACTTGATGAACTGAAGGAGGTGGGAAAGGGTACACAGAGTATAAAGATGAAAGTACAGTTGTCCATGGTTAGGCTGCCCAGAGCGAAAGGACTGTCTACTCAGGCAAATAATGTCCCCAAATTCACAAACTTATAATCTACATTAAGTCCCCTTCAAAGGAGGTAATTCTAAGTGTATATTCTAAATACACAGTAAAATGCCCTTAAGACAATTTTAGAAGTAGAGTTTCCTTTAACCCTATTTTATACCACAATTTCATTTGCAAATGATATACTTCATTTTATTTTTTTTGCCCTCAAAGGCAAAAACGGGTATTATTGGCAACCTTACTCTGCTTTTCCTGTAAGCAGGCACTGCTTTTTCTCTTGTGCTATCGCTATTCAACTCTGCACCAGACTTAGGGTCTGATTGACATGGTCCACTCTAGCCCTCATGCAGAACACACTGGCGTACTTCCTGACCAGTGCAAGAGAATAACCTTGCGATATAATACAGCCATGTCTGTGATGAGTTCTAACACTCCCAATATAGAGCAGACCTTGAATTGAAAAATGGGATGGAAGTGATTACATGGAGCACAGGCCATCCTCTGAACATGGTGGGGAGGGCTGAATTGCTTCCAGCCTAGGAAGGGTGGATCTCATCATTCATTCAGGTGGAGGAGGAGAGAAGGGAGCACATTTCCCCACCCTCAGGTAAAAGGAAGCCAAGAGGCATAGATGGAGTCATGGGGCAGGAGTGGGCCTCAGGCTGCATGCACCAATTGGCATGCACATGTTGCAGCTGGGACAATGACAAATGGCTACTGCATTTCCCAGTCTTGTTTGGAGCCACCTGGGAAAATAGCAGGCTGTTGCCAGGGATGCTAGAAAGAACTGAACTGCTGGTTTGTGGCCTAGCAGTGATCTCCTACTGGTTCTTCTGTAAAATGTTAAGCACCATTCAACTGCTTTCTTCAATTCAGTGCCACTGTGTTGTGGGGCAGTAGCTTCCTGGTCTCCCAACAAGAATTTTGCTTTCTAGGATTTCTCCAGTCTAAACTACAATGCTGGGAGGGAAAGATGTCTGTGTATACTAGAACCTTCAAATTGCACCACCAGTAGGATAGGTTCTTTATTGGCTAGACTTGTCACTTTGTATAATGTCTTTCTCAGGCTGAGAATAAAACACAAATTGACACTGTTCAAATTAACTGCAGGCAGTGGAAAGAGTGAGAAAAGGCAGACAAGAGGGAGGCAGTAAAAAAAGGAGGGTGTGGCGAAAAAAATGAAAGTCTGATTAGACAATTGTTACGATAAAAGGGCCAGTTGTTAAACCGTGACCCCCTTAAAGGACAGAGAACAGGTTTTACAAAAGCAAGTATTCTACCAGGCTGCAGTTATTTGTTGTCTGAACAGGCACCATTGGTGATTGCCATGGGAACATGGCTGGCCTCAGAAGGATGTTTCCAGAGGATGGGGATAGAGGAGGGGATGGAAGAAAGATCTGGTCACCTCTGTAGACTTCTTTCCTTGTCAATGCTCTGAACCTCCAAGAGGATTATGGGAGGTATTACAAAGTCATATCTCCATGGGAAGTATCACAAAGTTATGGAGGAAGGCTCAGTTCTCAGAGACAGGACATCCAAGCCTACACCGTGGCTCACCATTCACCAGGGTAAATCACTCAGACTTTCAGACTTAGTTGAGACTTCTTACATATTTGAAATTAGGGTACAAATGCTTACTGATTCACCTTGTGAGTCCTAAAATAAGGTAATACATGTGAATGTCTTTTGTGATTTGGAAAGGACATGCACAGAGAAGCTCACATTTTATTTCTATTAAACATAATTATTGCTTTTTCTGAGCTGGACTGCATCTTGTTTCTGTCTTCACAAACTGTCTTTCCCTATGGTATCTCAACTTTAATCACACTACCCCTTTTGGATCACAGTTGGGCCATGACATGGTACCATTTTGCCTCTCTAGGCTGTGTACAAAAGTGGGGTTCCTCTTTGCACACTCACTCCTCATTCTCCTTAGCCCTGCTTCCAAATACAGGTTTCATTTGTCCATCAAAATGTGTAATAAAGATATATGATGAAAAGTTGATGAAAAATTGCTATTATGCTCGAGACATTTGGGTCTATTTGTTACAGCAGTTACCACTACCTTTTCTCATATAGCATGGAGTAAACACACAGAAAATAAAACCCAAGTGACTCCCAAGTTCTATCCGAACTGTCATTTCAGTACCAAGTCAACTTTAATCTCTTACATTTAGGAGGAGAAGCTCTTTTGGGAGGAATCTTTTATGCTGGCATCTCTG
>NW_004567122.1:20018830-20066880 GCF_000260355.1 Condylura cristata
CCTGCTGCTCCCCTCAGCAGTGTACTCTATCGATCTGCCCGTTCTGCTCCCCACTCTGTCTCTGGTGAAGCCTCTCACCCTCCACATCTCTGGCCTGTATCCCAGTTCTGTATGAATAAATAAATAAATCTTAAAAAAAAAAGAAAACAAGAGCATAAGATTATTGTGCTGGCTAGCATTGACTTGGTCATGTTTGGAGGGGCAGTCTGGAGAAAGACTGCCCTTCCAAATTCAAACTTAATTCCCAGTCAAGAGATATTAAGAGGCAGGCTCCTTAGGTAGCAGTATGTCCTGAGAAGGTCCTATGTTACCTTCATAACCAAGGTAGTTCAACAAAGAAAACTACAAAAAATCATTTACCCTTTCTTTCATCCAAATACTTTTTGAGACTTTACTAGGTATCCCTAGGAAGTTTCTGGTGGTACAGAGTCTAGCCATTTCAAGTCCTGCTTTAAATTGCAAGGAAAAGTACAGTCTACCAAACTGCTCCTCAAGGCCTCTGCAGGCTGCAGGGCCAAGAAAATAGGACCATTTATGTCCTTGATAATTCAGGGAAAAACACCTCAAGCTCTAAATTTGGGGGGATGATCCCAATGAACTAGGGACAAGTGTATCTCTGCTCTGACGTATCTGCTGTATCACTAACACCGATTCAGAACCCAGAAGCTTGATCTAGCTTTTACTTGAGTGAACTATGCTTCAAAAGGATCTCTTCAAAAAGGATCTCCCAGGCACACTCAGGGAGCAAGGCCTTTCCTAATGAGAACAGTGAATGGGAGATACAGGTGACTGAAATGGGAAAAAAAAATAGCATTAATGGCTTGTCCAGAAACATTCCCCTCAGAATTAGATTTTTGGATTTGAATTCTAAGAACCACTTCAGAATAGGAATGCTCTTTGATAGAACATTTCCCTGGCTTCTCAGGCATGTCATAACTAGACAGTACAAGGCATGGCTAATGACCTGACTTACAGTATCCCGAATGTTCAGAGAAATGAAGGCAGCCAGGAAATCACACACTGACCTTCTTTTCCAATGAGAATGAAGTAAATGACTAATTTCAAAGCTATTAACATGTAAAAATGGCATATTTCTTCTGAGAGCAAGGCACAAAGGCTCTCCAAGGAGATTGCTGGGACATGATTACCAGCAACATTTAAGTTTTCAAAAACACGCCAAGGAGGCTATTCACTAAGAATGTGTAGCAGCAAAGTAGCTGCTTCATTAAACTTAAATAGCCACAGCAGGGCTGTGCTTACAGACCCACGCTACCAAATTATACATTTCTTTTCTGGATGCTTCACTGACCTCATTATGTAGAGCAGAGAGTTTGTCATTCCAAATAAAGTGACCAACCAACTCTTTATAAACATGTCCATCAGGCACTTCATGAGTCTGCAGAGTGTAACACTGCTAGCCCAGTGAATTAAAAACAAAACAAAACTTCTCCTTTTTTCTCTCATTATCTCTGTATGTACCCACTGTCACACTTACAGAACAGTGTAAGCAGGTGAAATGTCTGTTTTGGAGCATGAAGGCGGTTTTGATTTGGGGGTGAGGGAGTAAAAGCACTTTTTTTAAATTTTATTTATTACAAAGTTTATTTTTACATCATTCTGCACATTTTTTTTTTCCATCTCGATTGTAATCCCCGCGGGTTTCCTATCACCAAATCACCCCTGTGCCACCACCATAGTCCCATGCATTTCCCTCCCTTCCTCCCCCCCATTTTTGATACCATTCCCCACTCCACCCCCACAGAATGTCTCTGGTATATGGTTGTTCATTATTTTTGTTATTTTCTCGCCTGGTCCATTATACTCCTGCTCTGAGTGAAACTATCCAGTATTTTTCTTTCTCTTTCTGGCTTATCTCACTAAGCATAATCTTTTCCAGCTCCATCCAAGTTGCTGCAAAAGACATGTGTTTCTCTTTTTTGGTTGCTGAGTAATATTCCATTGTATATATGTACCACATCTTTCTAAGCCAGTCATCTACTTTTGGGCATTTGGGCTGCTTCCATGTTTTTCCAATTGTAAATAAAGCAGCAATAAACATGGGGTACAAGTATCTTTTTCAATCAGTGTTTTTGTGTCTTTTGGGTAGATACCTAGGAGTGGGGTTGCTGGGTCGTAGGGAAGCTCCATGTTTAGCAGTTTGAGGAACCTCCAAACAGTTTTCCATAGTGGTTGTACTATTTTGCATTCCCACCAGCAATGCAGGAGAGTTCCTTTTTCTCCACATCCTCGCCAACATTTGTTGTTGCTAGTTGTTTGAAGATGTGCCATTCTCACTGGGGGTAAAAGCACTTTTTAAAGAACATGTAAACACCAACAATGAACCAAGGGAAACAAACAGACCAGCATAAGGCAAGTTGGGTGGGGAGGAGGACACATTCCCAGTTACTGCTTGGGAAGTTATATCCAGAGTTGTTTATCATTTCCTCATTCATCTTATTCTCAGTCACAGGAAGTACTGGACCATTTTTCTTCACTTAAAATCACTCTATTTTTCTTCAACCAGGTGAAAATCTCCTGGTTCTGCTGCAAGCTAGTCAAGTAACAATTATCATATTTATACATATGTTTTCTCTTCAAGAAGTACTTCATGAAATTAATTCAAATTTTGGAGGCTAGCCATGTTTTCATTTAATTGTAATCATACAGATGAAAATGGCAACTAACCCCCCCCCCCATAACCTTGTGTGTTCAAAGACACTGCAATGGCTGAATTACACTTGTAAACAACAACTGGCTCCTGACCACCGTGCCCTACTGAGCTGGGGAGTGGGTGGGGAACAGAGTTGCACAGATGAGTTCTGGGAGCTCAAGCATAATCAGGGCATGTCACAAAGTTTAAACTGCAAGTTCAAACAGAGAGGGCAATAGGCAAAATAGAACGAGATGTTCACGGGGCATTACTTGCAGATGAAAATGTATTCTACAAATGATACCCATTCTGTCCAATGCCAACCTGGTACCTGTCTAGCATAAGGGAAGGGATAGAAGGTATGGCACACTGCCCAGATACATGATCATACAGGAAGAAAAACATATCTGCTGCAAATGAGAGCTTTTAGCTCTCAAAACTGGAAGTTGCTCATTTGTTGTTAGGTTCACACATACTTTCTTCTACATCCAGACACATGCCCACCATTAAATGGAAGTTGATTTGGGGCTCATTCCAAGTTGTACTTTACCCTCCTCAACACAAACAATTCAGTACTAGCAGTACAGATGTGATAATTCCTAACTCCAGCCCAGCCTCCTGCATCCTAGAATAAGCCAGCTGTAGGTACTTATTTTAAGCCAGGGTTCCTTGGGGTTTCCTCCCCTGCATTTCACCATGGGGAGGTTGCAGTCATGTCCTTTTACAGAAGAATGGTTCAAGTTCTGCTTTCTGCCAGGATTGGAGGGGAGCACATGTGTGTAGGCCTCACTGCAATGCTTATAGAATCATAAGGCCCCAGGAAACATTTGGTTGTATTATCCTCCTTTCACACACAAGGATAACTGGAAAAGTTGATCAGTTTACCAAGAATGTTAAGGCAAATGCACAGCAGGGACTGAAATGCCTTGAATTTCTGCTTTTCAGCCTTTTTTCAATTTTTATATATGTATATATACATAAATACATATATATGTATTTATGTATATAAATACGTGTGTACATCATCTATATATATACATATGTGTGTGTGTATGTATATTATATCATCAGTCATTTTTACAGTTTGCTTTCTCCTCTCAGGAGTAGTCCCCACAACATTCTACCACCAACTCACCAGTGGACCATCACCATAGTCTCTTGTGTTCTTCCCACCACTTTAATCCCTTTCTCTCCCCTCCCCTGATGAATATCTCTGATTTATAGTTGCCTGCTATTTTTACCTTTTCTTTTTTCCCCCCAATCGTTTATTTGGTTGCCCTATATCCCCCCTATAAGTGAAACCAATGAAATTTCCCCCCGCTTCTGACATTTCACTGAACATAATCCCTTCTATGTCCATCCATGTTGCTACACATAGCATGTTCCTATCTTTTTGATGACTGAATAGTATTCCATTGTGTATATATACATATCTTCTTGATCTAGTCATTTGTTTGGGGCATTTCGGTTGCTTTCATATCTTAACCATTACAAATAGTTTAGGCTTATCTTTGGCATTACAGAGGGATACCATATGATCTGCTCATATTACTAAAGGTCCCCCAAAGTCCACTTGTTCTTTTACATGTGGTCTGGAGACCAGAGTCTCTGTGTATTTCTGCATTGCCTTTGTACACATCTGGCTAATGATTCAGGAGTCCTCTGGGAGGCCACAGCCCTAGTTTTAGATCAGCTCTGAACTGCCACTGAGCACTTATCAATGGGAGACTTACAAGGGATGCTCCCTGACATTGAGGACCTAGATAGGGTAGGTGCAGCTGGAGGGCGCTTGGTGGTGGGCAAGTTAAGACTATAGTGCAGCAGGATTATCTTAGAATATCAGGAAGCAGGGTGGGGAAAAGCAGGCCTTCCAGATCCAAGCTCCAGGTCCTCCCCTCTCTGAGGTCTTCCTAGACACCAGTCTCTCCTTTTAAGCAAACATCTCTTGAGGGCAGAACTGCTGACATCTGCATAGGCAGTCTTGTAGAAACACAGGTAAAAAATAAAGAAATATCCCTGGAATGGCTCTTTTCCATCCTTAGACTCTGCTCCCTGTACTTTCACTATGGACACACTCATATATACATGAAAACCCCAGAGATTCTTTTATTGAATCCCTAAAATGTATCTGATCTTCATAAGTTATAAATATACAGGCATGCACAAGAAAATAGCAACACTTAAAGACGGAGTTACCTGAGGTCATTTTATCACTTAATCTTCTCACAGTTGTATATCCTGGATTCTTGTGGACTATGAAATTGGTGAAGAATGAGGCCTCTTTCTTACTTCCTACTTTCCGAAATGCCAAATACTTGCTCAATGTAAAATTCTTACAAACCCCTTCAAAAAAAACCTCTGAGGCATTATTTCTTCTAATCAGAAAAACATACCCTGCTCCTGCACTGCTCTCTTGGCTGCCTATACCAGCTTAACACATACCTTGATTTTGGCATTTGACTCAGTCCCTGCATCTTACACAGGCCCCACCTGGTAGAGTGTTGGGTTCCTCTGATTTTTTTTTCTGCAAGGGGAGCTGCCAGCTCTCCCTGAGCTGCAGGGGTGGTGAGATTTGAAAGCCTGTTAGAAATGTCCCAGCACCTCAGCGTACACAGAAGGCTGTCTTCTCACCAGGACATCCCTTAGGCCCCTCAGACACTCATAAAGAAGGTCTTGAATCACACACCTAGTCTATTTCTTTGTCTATCCAGTCCTGCTAAAAGCAGCGGGAAAGGTTGCCTAACCTGATTCAATCTATTTGGTAGAAATAACTTGATATTGACACTGAATTAAATCCCTTATACAAGACAAACTCAAATATTATACAGAAGTCTACTGTTACTTTAAAATTATCATTTGATAGTAATTTTCCTTCAAAACAGATAAAAAAATACTATTAATAGACATAGTGTACGAGTATTTTTCTATATTCATGACACTATTCACTTCCTATTCTATGTACTTTATAAATACACTGGTCTTTACTGCCTTCTAGGGTGAAAATAACAGTTATACCCCCATGGAGCTCATTCATTTGCTTTATGGGCCAAAAAATCTCTAGTGTGTCACAAATTAACACAATGTTCCTGAGGAAAGTATTTTATTCTTGAATCTCCAATTTCACTAATAAATGTGAAAAACACATGTAGCCAGATAAGTCCCTAGAGACCAGCCACTGCAGATGCTGAAGAAAGCAAATTATTCCAGCTAAGATCAGCACTCACGTTCACACTGGAGACTGTTTGTTTCCCAAATTCTCCTGCAATTGCTTGATTAAGCAATGTAATTTCTTTTTCTAGTCTCTAGCCAAAAAATTCTAACAAAATAGTTTATTTTTACAACTTCTTAAAAATTATTTTATTGTGGCAACCTTAGATTACACATTGTGTTTCAGGATATATATGTATTTTGCTACACCATGCCTACCACCAAAGCACCAATAACCCTTCATCATAATGTACCCTACTCTATTGGAAGGCCTCTCCTCTTTGCCCCCATCCCCCTTTACCCAGTCAGATTTCTAAGGTTTGTTTTGGCTTGAAAACTAGATTTCTTTTATAAAATAAAGACTCTCTTAAAAAAGAAAAACCCACAGATGAGCTTTTTTCTAGTCACAGCACCAATGAAATCTTGAGGGAGGTGGTATTTTCCTTAATTCTTTTATCATGAAGAATTTCAAATAAAATAGAAAGAATATTATATTGAACCTAATATACTCCTTCATCCTAACAATCAATCAAGGTTTTGCCATACTTTTTTCTTTTCTTTCCAACCAGCCCTCCTTCTTTCTCTCTCTTTCTATCTTTCTACCTTCTATCCTATTAAGACTCCGAAGCAAATCCAAGACATTATATCATTTCACTGCTACATACTTGAGTATTAATGACTAAATGTATGGACATTTCTAATATAACCACAAAGTCATTATCATGCCTAATAAATTCCTTGTTATCAGCTAATACCCAATCATATTAGAATTCTTCCTGCTGTTCGAAAAAAATCTTTTGGTTTAAATAATCTAGAGAAGATACACAAAGGATGTTATGTCCCTTAACTGCACACAGCTACCTTCCTTTATGCCCCATACAATTTATCTTGCTGAAGAAACTCTTACAGGTTCTGCTTGAGCCCTGTCCCAACAGCCAAATTCTAAGTTTGTTTTCATGTGATATCATTAAAACTTGTTCCTCTAAATCTTGTATGATCAGAAACCTGTGAATTGGCTTGATTAAGTTCAAGTTAAGTTCTAAGGCAATGCCAGTTCACAGGCGGCCCTGAGAACTTCTCATTGGGTTCAGTGATGGTAGTCTGATTCTTTCATTGGTAAGTTCCCCATCAATGCTTCTACTGGTCTGCTACAATGTGGATGGAACTGGTGGGCATAACGCTAAGCAAAACAAATCAGAAAGAGAAAGACACATTATAAGATGATTTTACTCATATGTGGAATAGACAAAAGTAAACCAAAACAAATCCTAGAAGAGTGTAGAATCAGGGCAGCTTGAGGGGGAGGGAAAGGATGGAGACCTAAAATGGAGGGGCCCAATGACTGCAGTGGAGGACTGCTTTGGTAGTGGGTGTAGTGTGATACTATGCATCTGAAGAGATGCGAAGAACTTAATCCCTTAAAACATATATGATGTTGTAAACTAATGTTACCTCAATGAAAACAAAATGCAATCAGAAACACCTTACTTCTGGGCTCTCCCTGGTGGTGCAACAGGTTAAAGCACTGCATTATGAAGCTCTCTGAAGCCACTGCAGCACGAGTTCAATTCCCCCTCCAGGGAGCTGACCCATATGGCGTGGCAGACCTTTCCTGACCTGCCATTTCAGGACATTTGCCTTTTCTGCTCCCCCCTCTGTCTCTGGTGAATTCTCTCATCCAACCACACCTCTGGCCTGTTCTGTATGCATAAATAAATAAATCTTTAAAAAAAACCTTACTTCTAATGTTCTGATGACTGCATACATTGATGACAGTTATGTGGATCAATTATTTCAAATGGGAACCACAAACTTATACTGTTCTAATTCTAACTTTCCTTCCATCTTTGTAGATGGGATTCTTACAGAAAGAACTTTTTTTCATCAAGCAGTACAATCTGGTTATCCTGAGACACAACTTGTATAAAAAAGATATGGTTACTGTCTATTATTTTCGTTGATTGCCAATTTCAAAATTAAGGATTTAGTGTTTTAGTTATACCCTACACTAACTGAGCCATTTTTATTCTTGTTTTTTTTTTAAATTTTTATAAAAGATTTACTTGTTTGTTTATGCATACAAGAACTGGGGTATAGGCCAGAGGTGTGGTGGGTGAGCGGATTCACCCGAGACAGAGCAAAGAGCAGAACAGGCAGACTGACTGAAATACATTGCTGAGGGGAGGAGTGGACCAGTCAAGAGAAGTCTGCTGTGTCATGTGGGTCACCTGGCTGGTATTGGATTCAAGCTGCAGTGGCTGCAGACAGCTTCATAATGTTGTGCTTTAGCCCGTTGTGCTACCAGGGAGAGCCCTATTTTTATTATTTTTAAAGGCCTACCTGTCTTTAAAAAGTTAAAGACTTCACAACAAAGCATTATTGAGTATCAAAATCTCTACTTGTGAGTAAAAGAGATACAAAATAAGTTGTTGACATGACTCCTGCCATCTTGTAGCACTCTTCCACTAGAAGGTCAGGTCCAGTCTCCTTCACCTGCTTTGGTGTCTGACTGATCCCTGAGGAAAATGACAGGAATTCCAAATATCCCTCTTTTGCTTACTGTGACACTTGGTGTCACTTGCCCCTGTAGACTTCCATTTTCATATTATTTACTAAGAACATTTACAGACACCTCAAGTATGTGGAAGAAGGCTGGCAGCTCTATGCTGTTCAAACTGACTAGCTGAGGTCGTTGAGTTTGTATCAGTTGAAACTTTGACTGAGAACCATCAGGAAGCCACTCCTGTTCAGTGATGCCTGTGGGTGCCATCTGGCATGGCCACACCCTGCTCCAGGGCTACAGGATGACATATTAACATGCTGGGCAAGCTTCCACTTGGGCACGTATTTGCACGCTGGATAAAATACACACATATATGAGAGGGAACTTTATTCTTCTCATTAATAAGGTAGACCATTCATAGGTATTTCCCACCGAGGTATTTATAAAGTCTTCTCTAACAATTGCTGGCAAGCGTCTCTGGGATTGATAGGGATACAGGGTCTTTCTTTTTTGCTCTCTAAGAACAGGGACATTTCCTGCCCATTATCACTTTGTTTTACTGACAGGCATCTGTCAGTGAGACATTAAAACAGAACGATAATGTGAAGATAATATGTTGGCTCTGGCCACATACTTGAAGAGGGGAGCATTCATGAAAAATGTGTATTTTGGGAAACCTAGATGCTTATCTGCCCATCTGCATTCCTATTTAGTTAGAACTTGAGTACAGAATAGCAAAAACAGTGAGAAGAGAAATCACAGGGCTGTAAAAGAGATTCTGGAATGGCCTGCAGACACCAGGGATCCCAGCTTTTAGAGGAAGGAGAGTGAGGGGGATGGGCTAGGAGATGCATGCCAAAGAGGAGGAGCAAAATGGGAGTATATTTTTTTCTTCTGGATTTACTGGAACTCACTCAGAGCTGCTGAATCAAGGAACTGTCAGAAAAAGTCTTCCATGATTTTCACACATTCTCAAAAAAATGCAAATGCTGGAAACAGAAGCAAAAAGGGAAGTGCACACTTTAAATAAACCAATAAAAGCAATTCAACTCCTACTGAGAATCTTTCTAGTAAGTGGTTCTCTGAGAATCATTATTACTAAGATATTTGGATTCCGTGTTGTAATTTTGCACCCTGACTTCTTGGCTAATGCAAATAAAAGCATATCCTTTAAAACACAGACACACACACTTATAGGCCCTCTATAATGTTATCTTTTTAAAAATCCAACAAAATGTCAATTTATTCAGTTAATGACTGTAATACAATACCACCTTTAGGCATGCTAACAATTCACCATAAATCTTACCGTTCTGCACTTAGCTATGGTGGTTAGGTACTACTGAGGTATAATTTCACTGTAAACTTCTAACATGAATACAATAGGTGGTATCAATTCCAGCAGGAATAGTCAACTGATGCAGATGTCAGAAATCACAAGCCTAATTGGTAAGAGCTACATTTTTATTTTAGAAAACAAAATGGGGGAGGTTATTTGCTGCAGTGTTCACCTTTGGTGTGATTCCTGACTTTTCTGTCTACATCTCTTTGAGTTGAGCATAAAATGGTACCCATGTCATTTTTGAAGATAAAGTGAAACAATATACAAAGTGCCTAGCATAGAGATTGACAGCCACTGCTAGCTGCCATTATTGTGCTAGGGCCACACTAAACCCATACCTCTATGAGATACTATTGCTTTTGATATTGTTGTTCAAGTCAACAGACATTTATCACAATACTGACCCTAATATGGTAGGAACATAATAATTTGAGAGGCAGAGTGAAGGGGCACGGACAAAACATGAGCTTAGGGATGAGGAACATGAACACTGCTATCAGTCACTAGGGACCAGATTTTGGTAAGTTACCTGACTTCTCTGCATGTCAATGAGCCTATGTGGGAAAAAGCAACAAGTGACTTCCTTATAGAGTTGTGAAAGTCCTCTCAATATTATCTTGCATTATTACTATATTATATAATGTTGTATAAGGCTCCAGAGCAGGACAAAGGTGCTAATAAATGGCATGATCCTCGACTGGGTGACTGGGCCAGAACATGCTAGCTCAACCATGGCCTAGGATCCAACACACATACTGAGGAATGCTGGGAATCTAAGAAATTAGGTGTTGGCAAAAGGTGAAGTAATGGTTACCAGATATTACCGTAAAACATAGCATCAATACAATAGAATAGGAAATTGTCTGTTTTGTGCCAGGGCAAATCTGGAGCTTTCTTTTTGTCTTCCCATAGTTTGCCCAAGAATTAGGGACCACTTTGGCCCCAGAATAAAATAGCTGTTCAGAGGCATTTAGAGTGGATAGAGAGGAAGGAATGGTCTCATTCTCTTCTGGGAAGGACATGCCTCTGCACTTTCTTGACAACAAAGGGCAGAATCAAACTCAGTTTATAAGCCCACAAGTCCTTCAATACCAGTTCTCCTAGAACCAGGTGCGTTCTTGTTCATACAGTACCCACCACAGAGTCCACTTAGATGTTTACTAGGTACATGAAGGAGAGAGGTATGATCTCTTCATAAAACAGGGATATGGTGAAAGGAAATTTAAAATTTGGGGGCACTTGGGTAGTAAGGATTTGTACACTTCAAAGATGCTGGGATACATGATTTTTATCAAGTTGTTCTTTAAAGGTGACATAAAATATGGGTCCTGTCTATGAAGGTAGAGGAGGCAACCAAACCGAGCCCATGATGACTGCATGTGTGTGTGCCAGTGAGGCTGCTGATTTCTCTAGCTTGATCTTTTCATTAATTGGATTCATTTCTTAGGTTACAAACGATGATCACTACGGTAAATTCAGTAAAGGAACTTTCTGCTCTACACATGGCATTCTGTTTAGTATCTTTTTAGAGTCCTTAAGTGGTTTTGATGTACATGAAACTAAAAGCTGGGGGAATTAAAAATTACACAAATAATGAAGATGAGTTCCTAGGTGAATTACCCATTACTGTGGAGATTTCTGGATATTTTCATTAAAAAGAGTAAAAAAAAGCCATCTAATGATACCTGTGAATCTACAAATGACTGTAAAGTCGTTCTCTTTATTTCTTTCCAACTCCCATTAGCCTCTTTTATTAGTTTCAAGGAATAAAGCACCAATCTGCTTCAGTAAACTGCATTATTTTTTAAAGTACAAAAACATACGTGGTTTCTTTACATGAGCAATTCTCTTTAATAGCAATGCAGTCATTGGGAAGACTGCATTAAAAGGCATGTTTTATGGGTCTTCCCTCCACCTTCCAGTCCCTCTCTACTTTTCTTAAACATTATTATTAAGATACACTGTCTGTTTGTTTTTTTAATATAAGGTCCTGGCATATAACAAGCACTTAAAAATATCTGCTGATTCATTTTATGAATACACGAATGAATACAACTATCTTGATATCATATTCTGAGTACATGTTCTTAAATCACATGATCATAGGGATGATACAGACCTCCTACTTAGTATCTGAGTTCACTTCTAAGTAGTCTAGTATCTTCTCTGCTGTTTGATGGTTGTCTATATTTTTATTTAAAAATATTTGGAATAATCTTTCTCTTCACTAACAAACTTGAAATCAGGCACTTCTAGCTACACAAGTCACTTAGGAGAATTAAAAGTCAGAACATGAATTTGAAACTTTAACCTAGAAAAGGCTAGCAAGCATCTTGTTTCTAATTCCCTTCCCCACTCACCAAAATGCACAGTTTCCTAAAGCTGGCATGAGATCACTGCTGAAAAGAACTGAAAGAGTGAATATATGAATAAATGACTGAATAAAGATCCAAAACATTTCAGAGGTAAAGCAATTCCCATTTTCCCAAGAATTCAGAACACTTCAGAAGTATAGGAAAGGAAGATCTCAGGTACAAAGTTCTCAACCTGTCTATTTAGGTCCAGGTTACTGATTTGCTGTGTGTGTGGTAGTAGCATGGCAGCAGTTATGTATTTCTGGAACCCTGACTTGGAACTTGTGGATACATTTCTTACTGATGGCAAACTGGCAGGTTTTGGTTGATATGGTATCATTACTTTCATACTGAGAAACACTAATAAGTGATTTTGGTTCTTATAACTTGGTCCTGAAATTCAATCATCACATAATCAGGTTTCTGTTTGTCACAATATACCATATTTACAAGCTGAGGAAAGCCTATCCATTCTGTTTCTGAATGATATGAAGTAGCAAGACAACCAGAAACAGCTGCCCTTATAAAGAAAGTCTTGTTGCTGTTTCAAGCAATTACCTGTAGCTATAGGTTGAGGTCAACAGGCAGGCAAAAGTGAGCACAATTTGGTCACATATTATTTTGGGCATTCCTGTGAGGGTATTTTTCAATGAACTGAACATTTTAAATCAATAAAACTGAGTAAAGCAGATTACCCTCCCAAATGTGGGTGGGCATCATCTAATCAGTTGAAGGTCTGAATAAAACAAAAAGCTGATTCTGTCATGATTAAAAAGTGAAACCTCCTGCTTCACTGTCTTTGACCTCACACATTTATTTTTTTCTACCTTTAGACAAGAACCGAAACATTTGCTTTCCCTGAGTCTTAGACCTGTGGTCTATGGACTGGAACTTACACCATCATCTCTCCTGGGACTGACTAAATACTGCAGATGTTGGGATTTCTCATTCTCCATAAGTAAGTGGGCCAATGCTCTATAATAATTCTCTACCTTCCTACTGTCCTACTGGTTATATTCTCTGGTGAATGCTGATTAATACACCAGAAAACACCAAGCTGGTAATCTGAAAAGTATATATGCAATGTACATGAACTTATGACTTTAAAATTCATGAAGTAAAATTTAAGTAAATTTCTGTTTACCTTCTTGATGAGGCTCAGATTTTTATAAAAAATAACCTGTGACCTAGAAGTCTGACCACATACTAAGAGAGTAGATGACTGCAATATGGTGAGCAGCGATGACACAGGCGTGCAAACACTAAAAAAAGCAATTTGGCATTATGTATCAAGAGCCTTAAGATGGTTGTGCCTTTCCTCTTAGGTATCTATTTTTAGGATACAATGTTTGACACTTTCTTAAGGAATCTATTTTAGGGACATAAACAGAATCTGCAGTGCTCTTTTATTCTGTGTAGCATTCCATTCTAGTAGCACAAGAAAAATATCTAACAATTGGGAAATAATTTGAGTATGTCTATAGAAGGGATTATCAGTGGTGCCATTAACATTACTTAATTATAAATGTTTAATAGCACTGGAAAACACAATATAAGGTTATATGGGAAAAGAGTAGACTATTTCATACATCTATTATTTTATGCTTTTTGTATTTTCTACATTTTGTAAAATAAAACATATTCATACATTTAGAAAAAAAGATGAACAAACAGCACTTTACCTCCTGAGAAAACAAATGATAAACTCAAAAATTGAGCCAGCACAAGTCCAACCAAATCTCAAAAAAGCACATGGCCTCATCACAAATAATCCAAAAAGCAATCAAGAGGATTTCCTTTATTCCATAGGTGTAGAAATGACATTACAGATCTCCAGGGAAGAGAATTTAACAACCTTTTTCTGAGGCGGCTGCTCCAGGAAACAGCTGGTTTAGTGTGAAGACCCCTGGGTCAGGCCCCAAAGGTCCCAAATTCTTTGCATGAACTGGTGTTGGGACCACAGTGTGTCATTTAATCTTCTTCAGCTTCAGTTCTTTCATCAATAATATATGAGAACTAAATAAGTCTAGATGAGCTATAAAGGGTATCATCAGAATAAAATGAAGTGGTAAATTTCAGTACAAAGCACTGTACTAAGGTACAAACTGATCATCAATGGTTCCCACCACAGGTTCATGACGGAACCCTCCTGTGGCCCCTCCTTGGTGGCAGCCACAGATGTCAACAGTGATGATACAGAATAACCCAGAAAGGATGCTCTCTCTCCCCAGCCTCCTAACCCCATAAATACATGTGCCTAATTAACAGTTGTTTTACTTTTTTTCTTTTTAACCACAAACTTGCCAATTTAGATTAAAAATCCATATACTTAACATGAGTCATAGCCTTGTTAGAAAAAGACAAATATATAAACAGGAGCTGTAATATTCATGCAAGCTTTCTAAAACAGCAGTTATTATTTCTGTTTGGGATTTATATATCCAAATTCCTTGGACATCTATTGTTTATGTAGCCTTACAAGAACTGATGTATATTCTCACTTTTGCTTCATAAGAATGGAGATCAAACTGAAGGGAATGTATGATTTCTCCCCACAACCTAAAGGCAGTGGAAGAGCCTGATAGTACTATTTCACAGCCAATATATGTATATTGGCTATAATTATAATTATTTTTATATAATGTATACAATTATTTAACACTGATTGAATGCTTATGTTATACAAAGTGTTCTTAGACATCCCGGTTGGGGTGAAGAGTGGTGTGATAAGGAAAAGTAGGGTGGGAGGAATAAAAGAAATAAAAAATCTTTATTCCCTCAAAGTTAGAGTTAATAAAGTTGGTGACTTCTCCAGTGATGACAAGCATATTCCACAAAACCTCCTGATTTTCCCCATAATACTGAACAGTTTCCTTCAACACTGAAGTTGAAAGGAAATGGGCATGTTCTTTAGATAAGAGTCAAATTTTGAAACAGTAAGAATTCTTGGTATTTAATGCTTGGGCAAGACTGTGTGTAGTGGTTGCAGGATTTCATGATTAGATTTTATAATAGATAGCTGAGTGACTATCACTAACACTGACACTGATGCTTCTTAGAGTTTTTCCATCTATATTTAACAACATAAAGAGCAATAGAACATAATCTTCAGCTCTGTTGATTAATTCTATGGAATTTTTTTTTTCAAGGCTAGAAGTTAATGTGTAGGGCAAAAATGTACAAAAACAAATACAAAAAAACTTGAAGTTGAATCACTTTCCTTGGCATTCCCAAAATCTCACTGCTGTTGAAACTTCTCTTCCTATCCAGTAATCACCCTTATTTCTAGGCATCACAGCTCATCCACTTCCCCTCTTGTGCAAAGCTACATTTTTCCCACATTACTTTAGAAGTCTAGGCAAGAAAGTTCTGTGAGATGTTCTTCTGAATTATATAAAATTAGAATCTGGGTTTAAGAGAAATAATTTCATGTGTGCCTTACAATTAGGAAAATGTAGTATTTCCTTTCAGTTTTGCATAGGCCAAAAGAAACAATTTTCCTTATTTTTTACAAACAAAAAAAACCATACACTGTTCTCCTTTGATATGAAAATCAGTTATTTTGGGAGTGGGGAAGGAACTATAAGACTTCCCTTTCATTGAATGAAAGTGGTTTCTGTGGTTATATTAGTCACTAAGGTTATAAAAGGTTCTTTTGCTTAAAAAGCCTTATAAATCCTATCAGAATTTTCCTTTTCTTTAGATATGAAACAGCACATGTACAAATTACTGTCAGTATCTGATTCTACAACAAACATAACCTTACACTAGGGTTGATTTTAACCTATGACCCTCAATGTTTTATTATCATTTATTCATTGACAACTCCAACGCCTTGAGTAAACCTTCCCTATACGAATAGTCTCAGCCATATAGTGCCTACCTTCATGCTCTTTCCATTTCTCCCTCCTTCCTCCCAATCTGAAAGGAAGTCTTACCTAAGTGGTCAATGTAGACAAAGGTCCTGGGAGTGGCTGGGGTAGGAGAACACTCACTAACACTCCCTTGGCTACTACCTATTTCTTCCTTTCCTTCTCATCCCTTACTCCTTCTTATATCATCCACGCTGGGCCAGCAACTGTCAAGATGATTCCTTTTGGAATATGGTACAGTATTAATAAATGCAATATAGAGACTTACAATTATTTTGGAAGAACTAGAAGAAATTCCTGTTAGCACTTTGAAAATAATAGCTGTAATTAAAAAAAATAATAATTTTAACAGCCGGAGACTCTTCTATACCAAAAGTACTTAAGCCCTAAATCTAAAACTTGAACAGAAAGGAAACCTAAATACAGCTGATTCTTATTTTTCAAGGTAGTTATGTTTTTCTGTACAATTCTGTGAATACTGCATTAGTGAATACTGAACCATCTCTCCTAAGAGAGGTTCCTTCAAGCTTTTGGTTACATTTTTGTCAGTCAATTAAAACATGACCTTGTTTATGTGTGTTTCTGAGTACAGATAGCTTATTTACTATATGTTGTTACATCTTTAGCTATCAAACTCAGGACCAACAATACAATAATTACCTAATACATATTTTTACTGTAAATTAGATAGTGAAACTTACACAACTTATATTTCTCCATTACAATTGCAGTGCAACTGTGTTTTATTTATCTGCTATTCACTTTTTTAAGAAAAGCAAATGATCATTAAGACTTTGATTTTTCAAAAACCAATTAACATTACTATGAATGTAGAAAACATAAAATTAGGAATTCACAATATTTCCTTCAATTCCTTTTTTTAGAAACAGAATAAGGAAAGTATCAAGTCTGAGTTATCAATTAAACATACACAGAAGGTGATTTTCATAATCCAGGTAAAAGCAACCATTAGTACATTATGACTTATTTCAGTTCAGGAAAGATATGTTCAGAGTTTGGTGGAATGATGTACAACTACCAGATACACGGGAAAGGGAGAGATGCTTAACTGATCATGTGAAAAATGAGGCCTCTCTCGTCTTAAATTTATTTGTGCTGAACTGCATTTCAGGAACTTCCTAACACTGTAGTTAAGATTAGAAGTTCAAACCTATTTTTAAAAAGTTGCTGTCTTCTCTCAACTGTGGGGGGAAATCTTGACACCATCCACCCAACAGGGAGGTATAATAAATAGAAGAAAAAAAATCAGGTGGGAAAATTCACACTTGTTAGAAACAGTTTTCAGAATTGTGCTTGGGCTGTCAAAACTTAACCTGAAACATATGTTAGATGTGCTAATAGCATTCCTAGGAGTAGAATCTGAATAAGGCAGGGATGACATGCATCTAAGTCTAGGTCAAAATTAAGGTAAGATTTTGGCAGAATCACTGTTTGCATTTGGGTTCCAAATCCAGGACAGATGTATGGGTTGGTTGGTAACGCGTGGAAGTGCAGGGGGCTTATCTGCTGTGAGAACAGCCAGTCATTATTCAGACCCTGTTGCCACTAAGGTTTCCATCCTAGAGGCTGGTTTCTAGCCACTGAGCCAGTTGATGAGGTCTTAGAAGGAAGCAACAGTTAGCCCTTGTAAGTTGTACACAAACCATGAGGGCACTTACAATAACAATGTACAGATTATCTTAGATTATTTTCTAAATGATTCTGTGCAATATTAATGTCATTATTGCTGGTTTATAGAATTGTGGTATTGGCCTGACACTCAAGACTGCAGTCTTCCTGCCTTGTGTTTCTTACTAAAATTAACTTATAACCTCATCACAGCCCTCTGAAAGGAAGTCTTCATAAGCATTTTGAGATATTTAATTAATTCAATTACTCTGTGGCTTAAAAAATGGCATCAAGACACTATTTCCACCATTTCCCACATGGTTTGAGAAGCAATACAAATGTTGAAAGCCTCAATAAAGCCTTTGTAGCATTTAATGATGAGAGCTTAATTTTTTAGAAGATTTAGTAGTTACACTTGGCCAGAAATCAGGAAACCTTTTCTGTCAAAGACTGAATAGTAAGTATTTTAGGTTTTGCAGGTTATAAATCTATGTCATAACTATTCAATTTCTCTACTGTAGCACGAAGACAGTCACAGAAAATAGTAAACAAGTGAACATAACTGTAAAATTTTAAAAAATCCTTTATTTATGGACACTGAATTATGAATGTCCAAAAAATAATAGTTTTTATGAAACAGACATTTAAGATCATAAAGATCATTCTCTGGGTTGAATAAAAAACATAGTCCCAGTCCCACAATTGTTTACCATCTAAACCAAGGACTATGGACACATACATATAATAAACCACAGATAAATTACTATACATCAGAAGTTGTAAGAAAACAGTAGGGAATAAGTAACTTTTATTAGCTGGAGTTCAATGTCTGTAGAGTTTGCTCATGATTGTACTTTGTAAAGCCTGTCTTAGGCTATGTAAGCCACTGGTGAATTTAGGTGGAGAAGGGAAATCATCAGAACTTTCTATAAGAAAAGCCCCAGTGATCATTGGATTTCATTTGAACTATGTGGCTGTCTCAGGACAGTTTTGACATGTTTGAGATTTCCTCAGAAAGACGATTACCGAGACATTCTTGTACTGGAAAGCTGGTGGCACTATATTCCTTTTCATCCTATTTATTGAATCCCCACTCAGCACTAGAAGGCCTTCTTTCACTATGATTAACATTAATCAGGGATACTAAAGTACCTTGGTGTCTTATAGAAAACAATGGTGTGGGAGGAGGGAAGAGAGAGTAATAAAATACATAAAAATAATATTGTATTCACTATATGACAAACATTGTTTTAAGCATTTAGCATGCATTATCTCATTTAATCCTCATAACCATCCTCTTAGGTAGAGGTTTTAAAAAAATATTAGTGGGCCCTCCCTAGTGGCACAATGCAAGTAAGTCTCAGCCTCTTCAGTGCCTGTTCGATCCCCAGTCCCAGAAGAGACCCACATGGCACAACAGACCTCTCCTGTCCCACCTACTGCTCCCCTCAGCAGTACTTCGTGGATCTGCCTGTTGTGCTCCCCACTCTGTCTCTGGTGAGTCCTCTTATTGCCCCTGTACCTCTGGCCTGTGCCCCAGTTCTGTATGCATAAATAAATAAATCTTAGAAAAAACATATTAGTAATATTTAGAAATGATGGCAAAAGGTCACAGAGTCACATAGTGAAGTAGTAAGGCTAAAAATGAACCGAGATATCAGATTTTTGAACACCTGCTCTTAACCACTCAAAAATTCAATATGGGATTTGTCACTAATGACTGCCACTACCAAGTATTCCTCTCTCAAGATGTGTTACAACTGTGGGCTTGTATATACACACATATACACACACAGCAATACACATGGGCAGTCTTAGCTTTTACACCATTACCCTCCACACTCCAATCTCTGCAATACCCAAGTCCTGGCTTTCACATTCAGAGGAGGTATGTTCATTTGGGAAGTTCCTAAGTAGTAAAGGAATGTGGGATTAAAACTCAAGAGACGGCCTTCCCTGGTGGTACAATGGGTAAGGATGCAGCACTGCTAGCGAGCTGCAGCCTTTACAGTGCGAGTTCGATCCCTGCCCGGGAGGTGATCCACATGGCAAGGTAGATCTCTCCTGGCCCACCCGCTGCTCCCCTTAGCAGTGTGCTTCCTCAGTCTGCCTGTTCTGCTCCCCACTCTGTCTCTAATGAATCCTCTCACCACCCCTGTACCTCCTGGCCTGTAACCCAGTTCTGTATGCATAAATAAATAAATCTTTTTAAAAAAACCAATACTTTGGTTTTCAACTTTTTCTTTTCAAGAAACGTTGGTTCCAGCTCAGGTATGAACTGTGTGGTTCTGTATAAATAGATGATTCCATCTCTGGGAGACAAGACTTCTTCTTTTAGTCAGTAACATCCCTGTACCATTTCCACAATCAAGTAACAATATATGTGTAGCTATTTTAATCTATGAGGAAAGAGTAACTGCTGATTAATATTTTTATTACACACAGCCTATTTATTTTTCCCTAGTCATTGTAAATAATATATTGACTATCTTACTATTTCTCAGAATACTGTCCCCCACCTTTTTGTCTGCCCGCTTTTTCCTTGTTCCTCACTTTTTATTTTTAAAGATTTATTTACTTATATAACATAACTGGGGTACAAGCCAGAGTTGCAGGGGTGGTGAGAGGATTCACCAGAGACAGAAGGGGAGCAGGACAGGCTGACTGATGAAGTACACTGCTGAGGGGAGCAGCAGGCGGGCCAGGAGAGGTCTGCCACGGCATGTGGGTCACCTCCGGGGCTGGGGGTCGAACTTGCCCTGAAGTGGCTGTGCGAGCTTGCAGTGCTGTATCCTAACCCATTGCGCCTCCAGAGAGGGCCCGTTCCTCACTTTTTTTATTCACTCAGGAGATACATGAAAGTCCATAATACAAAGAAGATCCCTCTCCTTCCAAATGTCAGAGAAGTCAAGTCAGAATACTGGTGTGCTCAACCCTGCTTTTAAGTTCTCACTGATTTCTTTCCAACTTTATTATCAGTGAAATCCTATTGGCTTCAAATTGGCAACAGAAGGAGCATTTACACCATGAAAATAGGCATATACTAAAATAATTTTTCCTTCCCTTTTTTCCTAGAGAGCTGGTTGTTGAACATTTATCAGCACATCACTGGATAAAGAAACAAAACAAAAGAATGACACTGGTGCTAAGACAAAGAGAAACAGATAGGGAAGCGCTTATTGTTGTGGGGAGCAGGTAGAGGCCTTTAGATGAGGTATCCTGGGGGAAATGAGATTAAAACTGGGACTTCCATAGTAGAGGAACCAGTAAGACAAAGGGGAGGGAAAAGAGGGTCCTAGGCAGAAGTACCAACATGGGCAAAGAGCAGATGAAGGAAGTTTCTTAAGCCTGTTGGGTAAAGTGGAAGGGAAGAAAAGAGCAGAATGAAGCTAAAGAGATAAGAGGCTTAGTTTCACACAGAAGGTGATGAGTGGCTACTTGTGGTTTCAGCAAGGCAAGGTAATGGTTATGAGTGTGCATTGAGAGTCCAAAAGATGGCATTTGAATTCTGGCTTTGCAAGCTGGGTGACCTCAGGCATGTCTTTTACTTCAGCTGAGTTTCATGTGTGCATCAAGGGCAACTACAGAAGGTACTCAGACCTTGTGGGATGCCTGTGAAGCCGCAGATAAATGCTCAGCAAGAGTCTGATTCTGCAGGAATCTAAGCAGAGACCAATCCAGCACAGAGTAGATGCATACAGTATGTAAGGGAGGAGCTGTTTTCCACTTAAAAACATTGCTGTTGTGACAATCTAAGGCAATATTTTTCATACTTCGGGAGGTGACAGGTGAGTGTGGTATGACATTAATGTAGTGAATATTGACCAGCACTTTAAAAAAAGAATTATACGTTCTTAGATTAAAAAAAAAAAAAAGTGGGGTGGCTGAAGTCCACTGTACCTTGCAAGGTAAGTTTTATTTTGTATATGTGTGGGTATAGGCTTGCCACTCACCTGAGGGCTCCACTGAAAGCCCCTTGTGCAAAGTGAAACTTCCAGTGACCTTTGGGGGTTGAAGAGGGAGGATGAGACAAGTAGGGTCATCTGGTTTTCCACTACTGTGGGAGCTAAAAATGTCTCAGGTAGGGATTTATTCCCCTGGGCTTCCAAGGCCTTTCAGCTACCAATAAAAATGGATGCTCCTTGGGCGAGGTGGGACCATAGGCTTTATCTGCCTTCTAGAAGAAAGAGCACCTGATAGCTCAAGAAAATGACCTAGAAGTCAAAGGACAGAATGACAGAGATGGTCTCTTCTGAGTAGGGTGAGAAGCAGTAGAAAAGACTGTGAATACCCTGTTTTTAACTAAGCCCAGTCCCTACTGTGAGCCAAAGTCAATGACTAAAACCCCCAATAGCTTGAAATGTGAAGAAACCTAGTAGTGAAACTGACATTTCATTTGGTGTGTCCCTGAAAGATAATTCTATATGTGACTAGATTTTAGAATAATTTATTTTCATCATATGTCAAGATATACCCAACTTGCCCTTTGGAGTTGCAAAATTTATTTGGCATTTCTATTCCTTTGAGACTTGAAAAATGGAAAGCAATGGCAGATGCATGGCCCATGTTTGGAGGGAAAAGCAAGCACCACACCACTGGATGATTTAGTTTTCTAGAGTTTTTACAGGGCTCACTCCCGGGCATATGCAACTGGCACTAGATAAGCTGCTGACATTTATTGACAAAGGAACTAATCTTCACCAATGATTTTTTTAAAGTCCATTCTTTATAGGAGGTTGTAGAACATGAGAACTCACTCACTTGCCCCTTCCCCCCATCCCGACAAAAGTGGATAAAAGAAGCTCTTAAATCCTTCATTTCTCTGAGGAAAGAGAGGGGGCCGAAGAACAAAGAATAACTTTTCCCAGGTGCAGTTAATACAGGTCCAACGCAGACAGTTATTTAAATCACAGCCACGAGGGGACCACCTTTCACAAGGGATTAGGAGTAAATGCGGATGTGTGAGAGGAGGGTGGGGGGGGGGTGGGGGGATGAGGGCAGGGTGAGAACAAGTACTACAAATATGCTACTTTGTATTTAGATGACACCCACTTCTTTGTTCAGCTGCATTTTCCTACCATGCTTCTCCAGCATCAAAATCATTTTTTGGTGGCGGGGAGAACTATATTCACTTCTGACATCAGTACATAGCTTCCATTATCTGAAGCTATGTACGCCACTGAGAATCCTGCCTAACCTTCTAGGGTAGGCTCTGTTGGCTAGCTTCAATGGAATTGCCCAATTTCTCACTCGATCTTTTAATAATTACTGTTGAGCATGCACGTGCCAACCAAACTAGTAGTGTGAAACACACAAAGGAGTAGAGAAACATTGTCCTTGATAATCTCTGTGTTTTCAGAGAAACAATACATTGAAAGACAGAACACATTTGAGAACTGAGTTGAAAAGCAGCTTAAAGTTGTGGCACTGCAATTTCTCTGTTTTGTGGAGTTCTGCAGAAGGATCTTTGAGTTAGGCTCCAGGGTTGTTTTTTTTTTTTTAAGATTTATTTATTTATGCATACAGAACTGGGGTACAGGTCAGAAGTGCAGGGGGAGAGAGGATTCACTAGAGACAGAGTCGGAAGCAGAACAGGCATGTCTACTGAATACACTGCTGAGGGGAGCAGCAGGCAGGACAGGAGAGGTCTGAGGCACCATGTGGGTCAGCTCCCTGGCTGGGGATTGAACTTGTTCTGCACTGCTTCATAGTGCTGTGCTTTAACCCACTGTGCCACCAGGGAGGGCCCATCCAGGGGGTTATTTTTAAGTGCCCAAGGATTTCATGATTTCTATGTCATCTGTGACATAGTGGCAGAAAGATCTGAATTTGCAAAGAGAACACAGAGGCAACATAGCAGCAATAAGGAACATTCACACATCAGTGCTACTAGAAAATGTACATTAGCCTGAGGTGGTTCAAATACCTTAGCAGTCAACCTAAGTGAACATAAACCTAAGCCTGCAAATCTCAAAGTTTCAGATATCAAAGCCTAAGAGCAATCAATCATAAATAGCTAACTAGGCATTGCCAAATAAGGCAAACACAAGTATAGCTGATCAGATGATTTCCTTGTTTTGTTTCTGCCTCTTCTTTATAAAAGCCTTTTCCCCAATCCTGCCGGTGGAGTGCTACTAGCCACTTTCAGTTTGGTGTTGCTTCCTTCCCAACGATTTTACTGCAAACAAGATCTTTTATCTTTTAACAAAAGGGCTGCTTAAATATCTGTATCTGGCAGGTGTATGATGAAGGTGTTGTGGTGAGGGCACCCTTCGTGACCATGCAGCATTTATCATGCATGTTGCTATGCGTGTGTGTCTTTGTTAGTCTGCAGATATAGGTGGAAAGATGAACCTCAGGGACTTGTAGAGAGGAATGAGGATACTTCCCATAGTAAAGGAAAAATTTCCATTGCTAATCAACAGAGTTTGTGATACTACCATAAAATAAAAAAACAACAGAATTTTGTCTTTGTTATAAAGGAAATTCTAGGGGAGGGACTACTAAAAGACAATGCTTGGGGGAAAATAGCTATAATAGCATTTAAATCTAAACAGCAACGTCTTCATGTGCATATGGTAAAGAAAAAAGGGCACTAGTCAGCTAATAAAATATGAAATATCAAATTAATCCTCTAAATGATTTAATTATTATGTTAAACGGATTTCCCATTAAAGATCATAACACACAGATCATTAAAATTAAGAAAAAGATGGAATATCACAGTGGTTGGTCTATCTGTAACTAACATTTATTGTGGTTCTGATGGAACAGAAGATAATGTCTTTGAGAACAAAGTGGAAGGTTACTTTTTTTTAACCATAAGATTTTTTTTTTAAAGATTTATTTAGCTATTCATAGAAGCCAGAGGTGTAGGGGCGATGAGAGGCTTCACCAGAGACAGAGTGGGGAGCAGAACAGGAGATTGATGAAGTACATTGCTGAGGGGAACAGCAGGTGCGTCAGGAAAGGTCTGCTGCGCCATGTGGGTCACCTCTAGGGACAGGGGTCAAACTCTCACTGAACAACTTGCAGTGCTTGTCCTAACCCATTGTGCCACCAGGGAGGCCCAGCAGGTTACTTTTTTTTTTTTTTTCTTTTAACAGTGAGAGCCACAGACAGGCTAAGGTACACTCAGAAAACCCACTCTTATCTTTTCATTCTGGACTAGAGAGCTAGAACACCAGCTAAGGGAAGAAAACACAGCCCTTTACAAAGTGAGTTGCCCCACAGGAGGATCTTAGAGGGGCAGACAAGTGGGAAATGGACTGGTTTCTCCTCACTTTCCTTCCTGTTCTCAAAGGAACCGCAGAGAGCCCAAAATAATTCAGCACCAGATGTTACAAGAAAATTGGGATTAGAGACACAGAGGTGCCTACAGGTTTAGATAACAGGTTAGAATTAACTGATCTGAGAAGATAGTAGGTGAGTCTTGCAGAAATTCCTGAGATCTCAAGGAAAAACAGCAATGACTAAGAAATATGAGGTGGCAGAAGTCAAGGAGATAGTGTCTGTGGTTCTAAAGGCTTATTTTAGAAAGGAGTCCTAATTGATTCAATATACTCTATATATCCACCTAATGGAATACTATGTCATGTGTCTGCTCTGTGATCACTACTCCCTAGCTTCCAGTTCACTCCCATAGTACATGAATTTCAACAATATTTTTTACTCCCTCAGCACCTCTAATCCCATTGCTCCAATACGTTTTCACTTTCTCTAGTACTTTTGATGCCCCTTCTTCCCTCCTGATCCAGTTTAAGCAAATGCCCTTTTATTATAACCAATCTCTTATACACACCCACAACTCTTGCCTCTCTTCTTGTCTATATTCTCTTGGTGAAACTACGATGCAATTATTTGCCAATTCTATGCCTGCACCTAGGCTGTTGAACAGGGTTGGAGAAAAACCACACACCAACTATATTAAGTGGAAATTTATGTGCACCAGAAGCAATGGGCCCTAAATGCTGCCAAGCATACATCTCTTTCTCCATTCCTGTATGCATTCTCACTCTCTTAGAAGACAACGACTTCATATTGACCTTTCCTCTCTTTATACCACCTCCAACATGTTTCCTATTCTCATTCTCAGCTAATCAACTTGTTTCCACTCTTAAAAAATGAAGCAATGCAAAGTGAACTTCCCCAGACTCTCATGACCCCATCTCCTCCACGACTGTAATCTGTACATACAGACTCAGCTGTCTCCAAAAATGAACCACCTGTGCACCTCATTTTCCATTTGTGCACTGATCTCCCCTTCCTGTGTGTCTTATGTGTATTCACTTTAGCAAATCCTCCTTTAACACTATCAATCTGTCTTTCTCGAACATTCCCACTAGCTATCACCTTATGTCTCTGCTCCCCTTACAGTAAATCTCTTCAGAAGAGGTTTCTTCAGTTCTTTCCTCCCATTATCTTTTTCAGATATATTAGGGTATAACTCAAGTATAGAGATTTAAAGTATATACTCTGATTAATGGTGACAATGAGAAGCCTTTACCACAAGGAAGATAATGAATCTATCCATCACCCTCAAGACTTCCCTTCTGTACCTTTCTCATACCCATTTCAAGCATTACCCATTGCTACCACCAAAGAAAAAGCTTGCCGAGGTCACCAATTAACTCCATGTTGTTAAATCCAATAATCAATACTCATTCCTCATCTCATTTGATCTCTCTGGAGCATTTTAACCTAACTATTTTCTCTTCCCATTTTAACAAATACTTTGTTTTTTGGTGCCAGGACATCATACTTGACTGGCTTTCCTCCTACCTTATCAGTTTTTTTTTCTCATTATCAACTTATGTTAGAGAGTTCCAGTGGTCCTCTTTTCCTCTTTATGTATGCTCACTTCCTTCATAATCTACAACTAGTAACACAGTCAATCCCAATTTATATCTCTCTTTAGTCCATGCTTGTGTACTACAGCTGCCTATTTAACATCTCCATGTAACTGAACAGAGACTTCTAAGATTCAACATGAATCAACCACATTCAACTAAAACCATTCCGCTTGCAGTTATCTTTACTGAAGTAAATGACATATCCATCTTTCCAGATGCTCAGGCAGCAGTTATTCAATATACTTGATTCTTTCTTTCTCCATATCCATCAGGAAGCCTACCATCACCCAATCCATACAAAATTTGTTGATCCTGCTTTCAAAATCTAACTCTTTTTACTGCCTCTAGTGTTTCTACTTTAGCTGAATGACCATTATTTCTTGTTTTACTCACTTTAATGGCCTCCAATTTTTCTTTACCCTATAGTCTGTTCTCCACAAGACAGTCATATTGACTCTTTTAAAAATAAATCAAGGCCTACATCCTTCTTCTCAAACCCCCTCAGTGATCCCTGATTGTGAATATACTAAAAACAATGAACTAAATTCTTTTAGAGTATCATCTCAATTTTATAAGCACTTTCTCTCTAGATAACTTTACCTCTATCAAAGCTGTGCTTAAATGTCATTTTCTCAACAAAAATTTTAATCACTGTACCACACTCTTAGCTTTTCTGATCTCTCTTTTTCTGCTATATTTTAATTCATATAGCATATACCAGCTTCCAACATCATATACACTTCATTTACTATACTGTTTTTTTTTTCTCTCGTGCGTCCTGAAATGTAAGCTCTATGAATCATGGGTCTTGTGTATTTATTCACCTATGTAGTAAAAGTGTCTAGGATAATGTCTTATAGTCAATAAATATTGATTGGATGAATAAAATCATATCAAACGGACATTAAAAGTGATACTGCAGAAGAATGTCAAATCGTATGGCATAATACTCCTTTCATCTTAAATAAAAAAGTGGTTTGTCAAACCATATATAGTACGCAAACTCCCCAACTGGCAAAAAATAGGAAAATGTATTACACATAAAAAATACATTGAAGGGAGATGCCTTGCGCCGTAGTGGTGCAAGGGTTAAAGTACAGCACTATGAAGCTATCATCAGCCACTGCAGCACAAATTGATCTCCAGCCAGGGAGGTGACCCACATGGCACGGCAGAACTCTCCTGTCTTGCCTGCTGCTCTCCTTGGCAGTTTATTTCAGTCAACCTCCCTGTTCCCGATTCTGTGTCTGGTGAATCCTCTCACCCCTCCACACATCTCTGGCCTGTATGCAGTTTTTGGTGTGCATAAATAAATCAATCTTAAAAAAAAGTATACAGGAGGATGAGATACATTCAAATGCATAATATAATCCCTGGGTATTGTGATTATAGCAATTAATAATAATAATTAGTGATTAATTTATTTCTTTAAAAATGTGCTCACATTTGCTGATTTCACAGGCACTGGAATCATGTAGACCTGGGATATAATCTGTGCTTCATTTCTTACTGATTATGTAACTGTAGCAAGTTATTCAACTCTTGGTGACTCAGTTTCCAATCTATAAGTGGGGATAATAACAGCACTATACTTGTGGGACTTTTTAAGATTAAATTAAATAATACATGCAAAACACTCAGCACTGTAGTTGGCATAAACAGGTACTCAGCAAAATGTTAGCTGTTATTATTTAGTATTATCTTAGTAATAACTATGGAGTTCAAACTGTTGTACTACTTGTAAAATTCTTAATGAAATATTGATTCATACTTTGACTACTGTAATTTCCTTTGAGTGAATAATGAAATCCACACTCACCATAAATGTAGAGTCTCACCTTTGTTATACCTTTGTGTACCTCTCAAATCATTTTGAATTAATTCTTTACTACCTGGGTTATAATCTTTTTCCCTATTGATTTTGGGAGACATTTAACTCATTTGGCCTACTACATTTGACGTGCACCAATAGTGTTGTCAATAACGTATTTGGACACTTAGGTCTATTGTTCAGTGTTTATTCTGTAGAGTTTTCTTGTTTTCATTTTTACACAGCTCTCTACTCACTAAGAAGGACACACAAGTTACAATATAAACAGCTTCTACAGCTAGATCTTGCTTTTTCTTCACCTAGACAGATGGAAACTTAATTTTTAAAAAATACTTTTAAAATTTATTATAAAAGTAATATATTCTCATGGTGATACAAATAAACTTATTAAAGGAGGCTATAAATGGATGTATAACACCATAGTTAGTCTACCACTCTTAGTTCCAATAACTGCGCATGATTCTTGGTTTTAGGTTTTTTCTGGCAGTGTTTTTACCAGTTCTGACATGTCAAATTTAAGTATTATCAATTAATTCTCCATTTAAAAAAATAAAAAAACCTTTGCTCATTACTTTATATTCCTTCCTGTCTTCTTTCCCAAATTTTGTTATTTTTTTAACCTTCAAGTCCTTTGCTAACTTTTGTAACTTTAAATAATAGGTTTAAGCATTTACTCCTTTTTAAAAATTAATTTATTTGTTTATGTATATTTTACATCATTGTTCATTTTTGTACAATGTATGTTTTCTTCTTTCAGGTTTAGTCCTGGTAAAATTCCCACCACCAATTCACCCATAGGCCATCACCTTGCACTTCTCCCTCCCCTTCCCCTCCAAAATGTCTCTGATTTATAGACGCCTGTTAATTTTTAAACATTCTTTCTTCCTTATTTAAATATTTACTTATTTATTCTTTAGAACTGGGGTACAGGCCAGAGGTGCAGAGGCAGTGAGAGGATTCACTAGAGAGATAATGGGGAGCAGAACAGGCAGACTGACTGAAATACACTGCTGAGGGGAGCAGCAGGTGGATCAGGAGAGGTCTGCCACGCCACGTGGGTCAGCTCCCTGGCCAGGGATTGAACTCGTGCTGCAGTGGCTTTGGAGAGCTTCATAATGTGGTGCTTTAACCCATTATGCCACCAGGGACAGCCCAAACTTTATTTCTTAATCCATCAATTTGAATTAGTAACTCTTAAATTCCTCCAGTTGCCTAAGGTGAAGAAACTGGCACTATTTTCCCTCCCTTCATCACCCAAATTTTCTCAGTCCTATCATTAATTTTGTACTTTTCCTTTAAAATTTAACCACAATTATCATCTATATGTTCCCAATAAATAAGTTCCAGAAATTGAAAATTAAGAAAGAACATTTCACTCTCAGGATTCTGTAGGTACTATTCACTTCAGAACCAAGTAGTATGACTAGACCTTGACAGAGAAGCTCTGTTCCTTGAAACAGACCTTTGCCACTGTGTGATGGCAAGAACTTTCAGATGAAAAGGGTAAAGTAATTATGAAATTCTGAGCACAAAATACAAGAGTAGATGCTAATATTATTCAGAGGGGGAAAGATGGTACTTACAAAAAAATAAACAGCAAACTGTCATATTGTTCACAATCAATAACACATGAGAAGGACGAGTTCATAGTTGTAATGGGAAAATATTTTGAACCCAGAAAGCTGTTATACATGTATTTTTTAATTTAATCTTAATAGGCCCCACAAGTTTAGTGATGTTATTAGCCCCATTTATAGATAAGGAAACTGAGTCACAAAGGGTTGAATAACTAGCTCAGAATTATATAACTCGAAAGAAATGAAGCATAGATTGGATCTCAAATCCATGTTCCCTGAAAGAGAATGCTTCAAGACTCAAAATCAAACTTTTAAAAAATGTATTATATTACAGCCACTGTTCAAAATTAAAAAACATTTTCAATTGCTTTATAGCTGCACTACTCATTTATTATGGAGCTTTTTATTTTCTCGACAGTTCAACTTGCCTTTGTTTTACTTTCCTTGTTGACAACAGTATCATATTTTTTACTTCAATGCTAAGATCATATAGCTGGTGAATTAAATCATTACAGAAAATCCACATTTATTGAAGTTGTCTTCATGTTGCTTCTTGATGTCATGTAAGTCAGAAATAATGCGTTCTAAACCAGCCACTCTCCTAGGATACCCTAGGATATCTTTTTCATTGTATTCTTTGAGATTAGGGTCAATATTTTGTCAAATGATATTGTGCTTCCTCTGCTAGAAATATACTTCAATGTGTTTTTCTGCTGGGAAGCTTTATTTATGAGACTTCCAAAAAGTCTGCATGTTGGCCTAATGATATATAAATTTTCAAAAAACTTTCCCCTTGGAACTGTGAATTCATTCTTCTAATGTGTTATTGATTGTGAATAATATGACAGTCTGCATTTTATTTCTTTGTTAATACCTTCCTCTCGCCCCATAACATTATCATCTTCTCTTCTACTTTGTGTTAAGAATTTCACAAGGATTTCACCCTTTTAATAGAAAGGCTCTTACCATCACACAATAAGTCAACTTTTGTTTCCCAACTCCTACTTTCACACTCCCATTCCCTTTCCCTTTTTCTTTGCTACCATCTTTCCCTTCTTTCCCAGAGGTGACCACCATTATAAATTTTGTGTGATTTCTTCCAGTCCATGTCTTATTATTTTTACTTTATATGAATACCTATGAACAATATGTAGTATTGTTTAATGTGTGTTAAATTTGTGCCATACTTAACATATAGTCCAAAATAATTTTGTTCACCCAACGCTGTTTCTGAAATCTATCCATGCTGATACATGTGTGTCGACTTTATTAATAATTAATGAGTACAACATCCCCTACATTTATTCATTCAACAAATATTTGTGCAAAACAATATTTATGGAACATTTCTGGTGGCAAAGCAATAGGTCACAGCAATGAAGGAAACAAAATATGAACACAGTATAATTCATTTTATCTTTTTTCCATTCACAGACATTAGGCTTAGTTACCAAACATTCTTTGGTAAACATCCTCCTACAGGACTTGTTCCAACTGCTTTTCCAGGGAATATTTCTATGGATACAAAGTACTGTTTCACAGACTACATTTTAAACTTTTCCAGGTAGTACCATATTGTTTACTAAAGTGGTATACCAGTCTGCATACTCAGCAAGGTACAGAAATACCCTGTCTCTCCACCCTAACCAGTATTTGGATGGTCATACTTCTTTATCATACTGATGGCTAAGGAATGGCATCTCTTTATTTAGTAAGCATTTCTCCAGGTTAGTAAGGTTCAGCATTTCTTATATTTACTGGTCTTTTAAATTTCCTTCCTTGTCTACTGCCTGAAGGTATCCTTTGCAACTTCTTGTTGCAGTCAGTTTTCTTCACACTGATTCTGTAGGAATTTTCTACCGCTATCCTCTGGAAACCAACATATTTTCTGTTTTGTGTGTTGAAAATATATTTTTCTAGTTCAAGATCGGTGTCTTAACTTTACTTATAGTGGCTTTTTCATAAAATAATTTTGCTTAATATAACTTTTCCTTTGTGAATTGTCCTTTTCTGCACGCACTGAGAAATAATCTCTCCCCCATAGTCATAAAAATTTTTTTCTTGCGTTTCCTTCTAAAAATTTTAATGTTTTATTTTACATATATCCAGGACCTTAATCCATCTAAAAATATCCATCCATCTGTATGAAGTGAGTGATACATTTCTTTTTCTATAATGAAGCTAACTCATTTATTAAATAATTCTTCCTTTCACACTTACATTTATTGCATTGTGTACTCTGTGCTGAGTTCCCGCACATATTTTGGGGATTGCTTCTGAGGTTTCTATGCTATTACAATGAATAGACCTGAGATTTTAGTCAGAATCTTTATTAAAAACAATTGTTCTATTCCTTAAATTGACTATATCCCTGCCCCCCTCCCCCGCATACCATGACTTCTTATATATTCATTGATATAAAACACATTTTTAAACCACACCTCTCTGTAGGTGAAGAAACGAAGTTACAGATCTTGTACTTCAGGTTCACCTAGCAAGTCAATTGGGAAGTGTACACTAAGATTTTATTTTACTTATTTTGGATTAGGATTTTAACCTGCATACCAATACTCTGCACTAGCCTCTTCCCTAAATATTTCCATTTCACTCAAATTTTTACTTCTATTAGTAGTGAGTGAAACTACCCATTTCAACAAATTTTTTACAAGACAAGAAGTATCACATATAAAAATGATTCTCTTCTCCCTCCTTTCCTCTATTTTGCTTCTTGCATGAAATGTAGCTTCCAGAAGAATACTGAGTGTCATGGTGAAAGGTAATCTTGCTCCAGATTTTAAAGAACATTACCAGCTTGATTCAGAGCTGTGTCTCTGGCCAAGGTATCATTGACTATATTAAGGTATATGTTGTTTAAAAAATGGTCTCATATACTTATTTTGAATTTTAAACTTTTTAAAAATAGAACTTTGTTTGTATCTCTAAAAGCCCATGTTTCTGCATTTTTTGTTTCAGTCTGTACTTTTATTATGTAATTCTTCACGTTCCATTTTCTGTTCAAATTTACTTCTGATCAAATCTACTTCTCAGGGCTTTTTAAAATATTTCATCTTTGAATACCAAGAAGGTCACGTGAATAGTTAGTATATTGAAAAAGAAGAAAGTTCAAGGATATTGAATAATCTGGTTAATAATAAAATCTGACTGATTTTTTAAAATGTTACTTCACTTGAAATTGAGTGATTACTGGAATACAAAGAAGAAAAGTTGATAACAACCAATTTGACTGATTTTTATGTGCAAGGCAATTAGCTTAAATACAACCAATTACTAAGCATACAAAACACCCACAATCCCCCCCCCACCCAAACCAAAAAGTTATTGCAAAGAAATACAGGATTTATGTGTAAGCGCTTAATGGCTAAAGTAGAACAATATGAGGAACAAGATAAAGTACTATTGTATTACTACCCAAAATATAAAATAAATATCTGTGAGTCCATGTTGATACAAATAAATGATTTAATAAATAAACACAGGGAAAGGAGGAAAAAGAGACATAGCTTCCATGCAGCAGAAACTCACTGACCTGGATACTTTGAACTCAAGGCAGAGCATAATTATGTGTGGGCTAGAAGTAGTGAGTTCTTTTTTAAGAATATAATATGGAGAAGGAAAAAAGGGACTAAAATTACACTGGAGAAATTTGATGCTTCTCCAGCTAGTGCAACATCAGTAGAGATGTCATGATGATGGCATGTATCCTTCATATGTGATGACAATGGTATTTTACTTCTTCCTCTCTAAAATGCACAGCCCCAATGTATTTATGAGAAAAATGTCAGACAAATCCCAGTTGAGAGACATTCCACAAAATACCTGACCAGTGGTATTTGACAACCTGTCAAGGTTGTCAAAAATAAGGAAAAGTCTGAGAAATGATCACAATCAAGAGGTTTCTAAGGAGAAATGACTACTAAATCTCACATGGGAACTAGACAAGAAAGATTATTGGATAAAAACTAGGAGATATGAATGAAGTACAGGCTTTAATCAATAACACTGTATCAATATTGGTTATTAATTTAAGGTGTTAATAAAAGGGGCAACTAAATCTGAAGTATATAGGAACTCTCTGTTGTATCTTTGCAAATTTCCATAAATGTGTAACTGTTCTAAAAACTACAGTTTTGGTTTAAAAAAAAATCAAATCTTAAGTGATCATAGCCAATAATATCTGGGTGTCCTTAAAGCTATGACTATTATAGTTTTTGGGAAAACAATTCAGTAACAGGCAGCTACCCCTGCTTGGTATTCCAACCAGCATCACTTCCTGGATTAATTATCAATGTACCTTTGTCTCTTAGGTTATTGCTTAGTTAGAGGTCCACAGAGGTACTCAGTTATACTAAAAGCTCCTCTGAGAAAATAGCAAGAACAAATGGACATAAATTGCAGCAGGGGTATGGGAGTTTGAGTTGGCCTTTTTGTCCTATGAAATCATGCTAGTCTCTTAAAGGGTGAGTAGACCATATGCAGGTTTGTTGTAGAGTGGCTTTAGACCATAATGGAGTAAATCAGGCAAGGAAATTAATTTCTATTGTTCCCAGGAGGGCTGAAGAGTTTTTTATATCTTAAGTAGAAAATTTCCATGAATTAAAAGTTGGCATGGGTGGTACCACTTGTGTGAAAACTGTTCATCAAATTGTCTATGGTCTCTGCCACTCTCCATTGACACATGATTTATTAACTTTTTTTTACAAAGATTTGCATTCAGGCTGCAAAAATCATGAATAAAGATTAGTTTAACAGTCACAATGCCCCCCGGGATAATGTTTCAAGTGAAGAAAACTCAAAATTGTTGTAATGTGAAAATAATGTGACAGTTGTGTCAATATTTGCAAATTGAAATGATATTCAATACCCTTACAGGCAGAGCATACATTTTTATTTCTGCTTATTTTATGCAAACTCTAAAACTTTTGATTTTAATTTTTAAAAATATTTTCCCATGTAAAAAATTTTTTTTTAAAAAATACAGAGCTAAGATTATCTTGATCTGTCTCCAGCTACTAAGCAACACTAGATGCTGACCTGCTACTGCTTTGGTGACTTAAATACTTTAGACAAACAGTATATTTTCAGGCCTTTAAACCATTTGCAGTAACAGTATCTTGCCATTTTTCATGCATAAAAAAGTCTGACAATGTGGTAAATATCACAGTTTTAATATTTAAAATTGTATCACCTTGTTTTTACTGGCTTATTCTACTTAACTCATTAACCTTTGTGAAACCCTTGATTGTTCACATGTACAAATACGTAATTGTGACTTATAAAAGGGACCAGACAATACATACCCTGGTTAGAAGCTAAGTACTCTCCAGAATGAGGTAAAAGTGGGTATGGAGAAAAGGCTCATTATTCTGGTAACTCAGTTCTCTATGTTTACATTATTCTCAAGCAGCTGGTGGTGTAGTTAGTAGAGCCAATACAATGATGTATTAGAGGCATTTCTAGTTATGACTTGCTACATTCAGTGGTATCTCTTGTTATAAACATTTTTGTCAAATGTCTGAATTCCAGATATTCTGGGTGAAGGAAAGGAAAAATACAACAGTAAGCAGAATGGAGAGAAACAAAGTTTTTTATACTAAATTCCCTCTCCATTTCACTAATGATATTTCTCTGGAAAAATTTCCACACTTTTCTCTGTCAGAAATGAGAACAATGATCTACATGCCGGGCTTTCAGAGGTTATCAAAATAAAATTTTAGAAAACCACTAAGGGCTGAATTCAGTATGCTAAATTCCTAATCAGATGCCAAAATCTAGAGTCAGACATCTGTCTTTCAGAAGTGATCACCCAAGGCTGATAAAAGAAGGTTCACAGGAAGGTCAGAAAAATTGATGCAAATGTGGTAAATATTACAAAAAATATTTATGGTAAGCAATACAATTTGTTCCTTTTTTATCCTTTGATGTCCCCTGTTCCTTTGTACTACTACAATATTTAATTTATTTCATTAGTTAATATTGGGGAATGAACAAAACTTGATTAAAATTCAAATTATAATTTCATCATGATGTATTCTACCCTGGTATTCTCTGAATCTAAAATTATGCATCATCAAACACATATAATTTGCTTGAAGTGGTAATAGTAGGAAGCCAAATTTATAGTCATAATAAAGTTGTCTATGCTGGATATTTTCACTTCAGAGTGCAATAGCATTAGGTAACTGAAGCCCCTGAGCAATCATTTAGTCATTTGGGCTCACTCTGGGTGGAGCTTGTTTACACCCTATAATCATACCATTAACAGTCACAGTGAAATATAAACACAAGGACTGATATTAATGTCTATTTCACAACTTCAGTGATACCACTACACAATTATATTGACTGGCTCAACAGTGACAACACCAAAGTCACCATGGCTATTTTTTCCACAATGTAAATAAACAGGCATCTGTAAAATGTAACAAAAAAGCACTATACTCCTCTCTCCCTTTGAGCTAGGAGGCAGCATCACATGATGGAATAAGAGCACTATGTTGTAAGTACAGTGGTTTTGCTATGGGAGATCTCAGGGAAGGATGCCTTGGGCAAATTGCAAGTCTAAGGAACTTGAGTTTACAGGAGGAACACAATTTATATCTACTGATTGATTCTGAGATTCAATTAACTGGCTGTGCCCCTGTGGGCTAATCATTTCACTTCCATGGATCTTAACTTCTTTAGTTGGAAAATGGGGTTTCACATGTTCCACAATAATTTCCTTGCAGCCTGTTATATAACAATGATGATCTATGCATGTGTATTTATATATGCATGTGCTTATGTTGTATATATGATTTCTATAATGGAAATAATGATAAAATATGAACTTTTTCCAATACAAAGGAATCCTAAAATATGCAATACTCCTTTAAAAAATTATAGCAACTATATATTGAATTTGTATTTTGTAGGCTAAACCTAGACAGTAATAATGGTAATACTCTATAAACCCAAATAGGAAATCTGATCAATCTTAGGTAAAATTATCAGGGAAATAAAATGCTTAGACTGTCACTGCTACCTTTTTTTGTTTGTTTCTTAAAAGAAGAAAATGCTAAGTATAAAAAGAAAGAAAAAATTAAATCATGCACCCTCATTTTCTGTTTGACTATGTGGCATACAAGATGCTTACTTATTAGTTTGAATTAACAAGATAAAGTTGATTGGAGATGCTATGAAATAGAAGCTGACAAAAATTAAATTGTTTTAAAATTGGTAATTATTCAAATAATCTGATGAGTATTTAAGCAGTTGAAGAAAGGCAAGCAGAAAATTTTGATTCTTCCTCAATTGTGTCTAATTTTCTGTCATGAAAAACAAAGAAAAATAGACTAGGATATCAAAATGTCAACAGTACTAATTTCACATGAGAGAAACATATCAAAGTAATCCACTCAAATTTTCTTTCATTCTTTCTCCATGCAACAGATAACCACGGGGCAATATCAGATGCTCACAGAGCTGCCCAAAAAGAGTATTCCAACTTTGGGTGCTATTTTAAACAGCTTTAAAACACAACTTGAGTGACATAATTTTACCAATTCTGGCTAAGAGGACTCACTGAGTGAGTTACCTGTTTGCATGTCAGAGGTCACAGCCAGTCCTTCAGTTGATAGTTTGAAGGGTATTTGACCAAAAGATCTTGAGCAAAGGTTACAATAGTTTAACCATCCTATTAGACAACAGCCTTTGCCGATTGCTATGCCTCACCCATCCATGGAGTTAGTGACTTCTAAAGGTGACCTGGCACAACACCCATAAAAAGTGAGGAAAGGGGGCCATCCCTGGTGGTGCAGCGGGTTAAAGCACAGCACTAAGAAGCTTAAAAAAAAAAAGCCACTTCAGCATGAGTTCCATTCCCGTCCGGAGGTGATCCACATGGCGCCGCAGACCTCTCCTGACCCACCTGCTGTTCCCCTCAGCAGTGTACTTTGTCAGTCAGCCTGTGCTGCCTCCCACTCTGTCTCTGGTGAATCCTCTCACTGCCCCTGAACCTCTGGCCTGTAACCCAGTCCTGTATGCATAAATAAATACATCTTTTAAAAAAAATGTGAAGATAGGAAGGTATGCCTCAATGGCACGGTGCAAATGAATACTCTAACATCATAATGCTGCTACAACCTGAGTTTCCTTTGTTGCTCTACGTGTTAAATACATATTAACATATTTTATTTTTAAACTAACATTGTAGTTCCTTTTTTAAAAAATAGCATTATATTTCTTAACTAACTTATTGGTATGATTCATTCACCCGCTGACAGGCTTTGGTTTCTCCAGACTCAGAAGCTGGGGAAAATGCAATACTGGCTATTCTGTAAAGGTGCTAAAGCACAGTTGCAAAGAGAAACACTTACCAAATGGTCTCTGAACTGAAAACTGAGACTGGGAAGTTTCCATCTTTCTGGTCTATGTTTTTGGAAAACCTAAAAATGATTTTCTGGCATTTTAATATCTGAATCCAGGAATTGTTTCCTGTTGAAGTTGGGGTTTATATAGCAGTTATACATTGATCCCTCCACCCACAGGTCTTATAAGTTTCCTGAGCATACAGAATGTTAAAGTTGAGTTCTGAAAAGAAGCAGGATATTTCAGTGTGAGAATAATTAGCATGACTGAGGCAGAGGCAACATGGTAAATCAGACCTCTCAGCAGGTGAACTAGATTGGTGCTTGCTGAGATGAGAATCAAATCCCCGGACACTAATCAGCTCCAGCAGGGATGGAGGGCAGGGAGAAAATGACCTTGAAGAGGATGGGACTTACTGGAATTTAATGGAATGGGAGTCTCCCTCAATCTCTAAGGGGAAAGAAGGAAAATGTTCCTAATCAAAGCAAAAAGAGAGAATTAAAATTCTAGAACACATCTCTGTGATCCTCTTAATGACTTCTTTCTTCAATAACCTTGGAACACATCTTTTCTAAAGCTCCCACTTGTTGAGCAAAAAATATGGATCAGGAACATTGCCAAAGCTTTACATACAGGAGATCGCTGTATTAAAAAAAGTAGTCATAGGAGATATGTGTAATTATGACCTCCAGCCCCCCAAGATTATACTTGAGGAAACTAAGGCTATTTTTAAGAATGAGCCCATAGAAAGAATACAAGATTCTCACACTGGGCTGACTACCTTTTTAAGCTAGAGCTCTTTATCACAAAACTGTACTTATTCCTCTCTCATGAACAGAGGCACTGACTTCCAAAGGATAGCCCACAAAAATTGCCAAGATACTGAATAGTGAAGGACTCGGTCACTGTCTACCTATTACAAGGGAATATAATCTGTTTTCAAGGACAGTTTTCACTATTAGGGTTAGTAAAGAATATTTTGTACTTAAACTTTAATAGCAGTACTAGTTGCATATACAATTAATTAATAGTACCATATTAACATTACATTAATATTGATGCTAGTTGAAGCCTAAAAAGGTTTCTGAATCAAATGAAGAAAGGTTTACACATATAAAAAGTGCAAACAAAGGAAGGAGCTGGTAAGAGATGAAAATTATTGAGAGAATTTTTTCTCTACTAATTGCTAAGTCAAGGTTATGGCTTTTAATAGGCACTGTCATAAACTGCAAGTTGGAGAATAAAATGGCTCTACTACTTGGGAAAAAGTTTGACAGTTTCTTAGAAAGTTAAATATGTATTTAGCATATGGCTCAGCACTGGGTATTTACCTAAGAGAAATGAGAAACATGTGTACATAAAAAGACTTGTGCATTTTTATTCATAACAGTCCCCCAAAGAAAACAAGTGAATGGATAAATAATCTTTGGTACATCTGTGTAATGACTACTAAGCAATAAAATGGAATGAACTATTACTAATAACATTCAGTAGTATCTAAGCAGTTCAGTGTCACCATAAAAGAAAGAGGATAGATATATAGACAAAATGAATCTGTTATATGATATTCTAGAAGCAAAGTAATCAATAGTGCAAAATCACATCAGTGGTTTTCTGGGCCAAGATAGGTGCCTGTATGGGAGTTTGCAAAGGGGCACAGAATTCTGGAGAAATGGAAATTTTCTTTGTACTGACTGGAATAGGTGAGTGTGTGTACATCTGTCCAAAAATTTACACTTCAAGAAAATATTTTTTTTTTAAAGATCATGGGCTTTGAATAGGAAATGCATTAAAAAACAAAAATTTCTCTGTCTCAGTTTCTCTTCCCCAAAATGTTTTCTTTATCTAAAGTGCCTCTGTTTCAGGAAGTTTATAATCTATTATTTTTCCTTACTTGTGAGGTAGATTGCTGTTTATAAAGGCAAAATGGAAGAAAATGAGAAAAGTTTTAAAATAAAACCATTAAGGATTTTAAAGCTATCTTATCTGGATAATCACATTTCCTCCATATTTGAGGTTTTACCACTCAAGCATTCTTAAAATGCTATTTACGGAAATGAACATTTACCTCCAAATGCCTTAAATAACATTTACCAAATACAATTTAATCCTTTCTGAATACCTCTAGGTCATCATTATGAATATCAGAAGTTGTGCTATTCTGTAATATAGTGATGATTTCAGTTTGGTATGGCACATAGGACTGTTTGCAAAACATAGCCAAGTGGGTTCAGAAGAATGGCCTTTTTAAGTTTTTGTATTTGCATCTAATTATTTTGTATTTGTACCTAATTATTCATGTTTGACTGTCAGCCATCGTTTTCTTTTTTTGCTACTGCCTATTTGTTTCTCTACACAGAAGTTGCTTTACTTTCAGTCATCTTTGATAATCAAATTTACAGAATGATGTATATATAGCAGTCAGTGGTCCCAATTATGAACTTTCAAACCAGCAAGTGACTGGTTTCAAAGAAACTACTGGGAAACTTGTCAAAACTACCAATGTTCAGGGAGAAACATTGGTATTTCTAATATTTAATTCAATATACACGAATTTTAAAAAATATTATATATGTGTTTGTGTATGTCTGAATGTACACAAAAGTAGAAAAAGGGTCCTCCATGGTGGTACAACTGGTTAAAGGGGAGCACCGTGAAGCTGGCCCCTGTGGCTGCCGGGTGAGCTCAAATCCCAGGATCCCGAGGTGACGCACATGGTGCAGCAGACCTCTTCAGTCTCGTCCACTAAACCCTTAAGCTGTATACTTCGTCCATCTGCCTGATCAGCTCCCCACTCTGTCTCTGGTGAATCCTTTCACTGCCCCTGTATCTCTGGCCTGTACCCCAGTTGTGTATGCAAAAATAAATAAATCTGTAAAAAAAGCAGAAAAAAATAGTTCCAGGAGCCACCACATACGCATTACTCCCTTCAACTACTCTCAACATTTTTCAGTTTTCCCTCTGTATCTCTTCCTCCCTTCTTTTAACACTTGCACTGTAATTGGCAGATCTAACTTTCCTGTTTTTTTTTATTTTTAAATGAGATATAATCTCATATACCATAACAATTCACTCATTTAAAATGTATGATTCAGTGGTTTTTACTATTTCACAAAGTTGTGCAACCACCACCATTATCTAATTATATAATGCTCATATCATTGCAAAAGAAACTCTTTACACTTTGTCAGTTATTTATTTTCCAATTTCGCTAGCTTGTGACAACCTTTAATCAACATTCTGTCTCTATGGCTTTGCCTATTCTAGAAATTTCATATAAATGGGATGCATGATATGTGGATTTTTGCGACTGTCTTCTTTCACTTGTTTAGAAGGATCATCACACTGTTGCATGTATCAAGCAGTACTTTACTCTGTTTAAAGGTGAATAAGACCCCACTGTATATATGTATCACATTTTGTTCATTCCTCAGTTGATGCATATCTGGATTTTTTCCCACTCTTTTAACTGTTACGGATGAGGTACATTTATATCTTCAACTTTTTTGGGAATAGACCTAGGAATGTAATTGCTGGGTCATATAACTCTACCAGGCTGTTTTTTATTCCCACCAGCAATGTATGAGGATTCTGACTTCTCCAAGGTCTCATGATACTGGTTATTGTCCATCTCTTTTATTCTAGTCATTCTAGTGTGAAACAATAGATCTCACTGTGGTTTAGATCTCACTGTGTATTTCCCTAATGACAAATGATGTCAGACACTTCTCCAAGTACTTAAAATCATTTGTGTGACTTTTTTTGAGAAATACCTATTTAAATCTCTTGTTCCCATCTTTCAATGGGATTATTTGGTTTTGTCATTTTTTTTTAATTATGTTGAGCTGTGGGAAGGTTTTAAAAATACGTATATTCTGAATTCTAGACTCTTCACATACATATATGATTTGCAAGTATTTTCTACCATTCTTTTCACTCTATCTCAATAGTGTTCTTTTTTTTTTTTAAAGGTTTATTTATTTATGCTTACAGAACTGGGGTACAGGTGTGGTGGGTAAGAAGATTCACCAGAGACAGAATGGGGAGCAGAACAGGCAGACTGATTGAAACACACTGCTGAGGGGAGCAACGGGTGGGTCAGAAGAGGTCTGCCATGCCATGTGGGTCAGCTCCTTGGCCAGGGATCGAACTTGTGCTGCAGTGGATTTAAAGAGCTTCATAATGTGGTGCTTTAACCCACTGCACCACCAGGGAGAGCCCTTAATTGTGTTCTTTGATGCTGAGGTTTTAATTAACCTATTTTTCTTTACATTGTCCAAGATTAAAGGTGTTATCTAATCAAAGATCATAAAGATTTAAATTTATATTTTCTTCATATATGTTGAGCAGTGAGAGGTCTTTTTGTTTTACTCAACACTCACTGAAGCTGGTTGAAGTGTTCAGAAAGCTGACTCAGGAAAAGTGTGTATTACTATTAATGTGTCTAGTCAGCAAACTAAAACAGTCCACATTTAAAAAATAGACTATCCTCTTTACCAATTTCACTGTATGGTGTCCCTCAATAGTTCTGATTCAGGTATTTGAAAATGTTGTAGAGAAAAGAAGACAAAAACCAGCAGCTGGAACCTAACTTCCAACCAAAAGAGGTGAGCATGAATGGCTATATTTCGTTTATCTGCAAAAAGAAAGATGTCCAAACACAAGTAGAAACCACCAATTGCTAGCTGACAGTTTGTTCAGAGACCTTGAGGTCAGTGTATCTCAAAGATGAGTGAATATCAGAATCACCTTAAGAGCTTATAAATACCCAGATTCACTCCATCTCCAGAGATGCTACAATAATAGGAGGCCCTGAAGGAGGGCCATGATTTTGCATTTCTAATATGCTGTTATGATGATGATACTGGCTCTAAAACTGCACTGAGGGTACATGGGCTGACCATTCTACCCTGATCCTTAATGAACACTGATAAGCAGGCAGTAAGCCAAGAGACTCATCTGGTGATGAACATGCTAATAGTATACTAAGGAAGTCACAAGGCCATAAGTACAGTTTCCAAATTTGGCTTAAATTCTTAGTCACAGATAGCCTAGGAGTATGGTCATTTTTCCAAATGCCATGTTGTTCCTTATCTTCATTTTAATAAAATTATCAGGGATTATTTAAATTGCTTTGTTTTTCTAATACTTTTTGGTATTTGATTGGCTTGATGCATGTAGACATCAGTTGTGGTTAGGAATGCAATTCAGAAACATTCACTGTGTTTGTGATAATGGATTTGACCTATGGCCAAATGACACTCTTGAGGGATGTGGTTGTGACTTTGACAGATTGAGCCAAAGTAAAATTCTGATGAACTGCAAAGGAATTTTATCAGTCCCAGGATATTTGCCAGCTGAATTGAGCAAAACAGTGACTTTCTGAAACATCCTGAGCAATCCACATTTATTCTGTCACCTCGACTTCCAATTTTCTCAAAGGTCAGCTAAAAACTTCATTTTCCTACTTTCTATCATTTTCAAGACCACAAGCCTAAATCTGAAAACCAAATGTTAAGCTGTGTTCCTGCCTTTTACAAATCAGCAATAATAGACTCGGCAGGCAGAAGGAGTTTATAGTTCTGCTGATGGGACAGAGGTAGAATGAGACCTCAGCTGGCTTGGCTAAGGTCTTCTATAGGGAAAATCGGTATAAAACGTGTCTGTTAAGAGGAACTGAGAAACCTGTGTCTTTGTGGCTGGCCACACTGAGGCATTTTGCATTTAGGGTCTGTTAGCCATATCTGAAGTGAGCTAATTATTTTTTGAGAGAAGTACAACATGGGCTTTGAGAAGCAAAAGTTCGACATCAATATCCTTGTGACAGTTCCAGTTCCACTCTGCCTCATCACTCACAGGAAAGATTTGGCACTCACTTCACAGTAGCCCTGACAATGTTTCAGAGGAAGGAAGCATTTTCTATGAAACAGACTGCAACACACCCCAAAGGAAAGCCGGTTATCTTAGTATCCATATGTCCACAGGAGGAAAACGTGTGTACAGCACATTACTACCATGAGTGATTTCCGTCAGCAGGCTTCTCAGAAGTTTGACTCTGTTATTTCTCCCTGACTTTTGTAAATTATAATGGCAATAACTGCATTTACACAGAAAGTGCCCTAACTGGCTAGCTACTTTATTACATTATCACATGATTCCTATTTTATGGGTACAAAATAGTTGATCTCTGTGAACTGGCAACTTAGAAACTTAGGAGGCAAATTAGAGCAATTACTAATAAATTATACATGCGGTAACTAACAATTTGTCTATCACCTAGAAATATGAGGAAAAACTGCCAGACTCCCTGACCCTACAATTATGAACAGGTCTTTTCATTTTTTCCTCTCTAAGACCAAAAGCTTTCATTATCCATAACGGTCCCACCATGACTGTTGCTGATTTTGCAGAGGGGGTACAACAGGTGAGATTTATATTCTGTTTTGAATAGAGGGTGTGATTGCTTGACATTAAAGGAACAACAAGAAAAAAAAAACCCTAAAAAATGAAGAATGAATTTCATGTCAGCTTCCGAAGTTCATAGAGGAAATAATTGCAGGAGATAAAGGCAAAGTATCTCCTTTTCTTATAATGACTATTCATAATTACTACTGTGTTTCTGGGTGAGGCGGTCCGATGAAGTTGAAGGAAGTTTTGTGTTATAAATCATTTACAGATCTGGGGGAGGAGGTGAGATTAGGTGAGTTAACAAGGTATGATCTTTCTCTCCTCCTCCTGCTTGTCTCACCTAGCCCAGGGGTGTGCCATTCAACATGAAAGGCATCAGTGTCATTCATTAATTGAGGGCTAGAACCCTCCATCAGCACAGTCCTCCCACCTCCTACCTCCTCACTACCATTTACTCACATGCCCAGCAGGTTTCATCTCCTGTGGCTGCTGTCAAAACTGAAGTGGAGGGAGAGAGGCTTGCACAGCTGTGTGCTTAAATTCATTCCCACTAGCCTCTCCTTCAAATGAGGGGGGAAAAAGTAACCAAAATTTGGGGAAAGGAGGTCTAATGTCTGAAGTTGAGACAGTGAAAAGCAACAGTGAAAAACTTGCAAATTCAAGAGGATTTAGATGCCAGTTCCAAATACCATCTGGCAATGAAGAAAATTGTTTTCTGCATAATTTATACACTGTGTTCCCCACCATACCCAGCAAAAATTATATACCTATTTCTGTACATCACATGATATTATGTCAGTTTGAAAATATTTTCTCTCCTTGCTTTTTACACTGAATACAAATGATGTCTTTGTATTTTCACATTTTACTTTTATTTATCATTTCAGTATTTTTTCTCAGGCTATTTTGTTATATTTTGCCATATACCTGGTGGTAGGACCTAATTCCATGTCACCACATCTCACAGGGACTGTCTTCCTTGAGAGGCACTGATATTAGGAAGAATAAAGAGCAATCAACACACATTGTTTCCCACTAGGGCGATGAACTGAGTTCAAAACAAAACCTACCTCCCCATGAATTCTAAATGCCCAAATGCCCTTTTAGATAACCATGGGTACAATTTCACAATTTGACCTGCATACTTCCTTCAGGCTACTGTGGGAGCTGGAGCTACATTGTGTGCACATGTTTGCGAGCTGGGTCACACTAACCTAGAAAACATACTGCAGCAGCCCCACAGTTTGTGGAGGCTTGAGATAATGGCATTCCACCTCTCTGGGGCACCTGGCAGGTGGAGTGAACCAGAGGAAGTAAAGCTTCCACCTACAGGGAATTCACCTGTAAACCTGGCACCCGTGGAGATCACATGGCTTCTGATTCTGATTTGTGCAGTGGCCTCTAAGTCTCATCCAGAAAGATGCCAAAGCAGGCAATCCGCGGAGTGCAGAAGGTGGAAGGAGAATTTGGCATAATAATCCTCAGCCCTCACATCCCCTTTTTTTTTTTTTTTTGCCTAAAATACATTATAATGACTTCACTCTGTTTAGTCATACTAGGAACAAAGTGCTTGTGAATTATAGCTTCCATTGCAATTATAAAGTAGTAAATTATTTCTATTCCCCAGAACATTCAATGTACACATTTTGCAATGTAACATCATACAAAAAGTGCCTAAGGTGATGGCAGAAGAAGACATTTTTTCAAACATTCATAATTGGGAGGATTAAAGATACTGTAGAAGAATGTAAACCTCAAGTGAGAAAACTAGGAACAAGTTATTTTGATGGCAGGGGCCCAGAATGAAGTAAAAATGTATGTGGAACCTACTTTCTCCCAAGAGGGCTTAATTACTGGGGATGATGGTCCAGTTCCCTGATCCTTTGTTACAGCTACATTCAATTTAGAGGGGGAAAATTCCTGGTGACCACCACCTCAGGAGAAGTCCCACAAATGTGTTCTCCTTCTGAAATCTCTTGGTTTGGCCTAATGAGCCCCTGTTCGCCTCCATATTTTGGCATTGTTGCTGGATAATCAGAGATGGAGGAAAAATAAATAACCTTTTTATGATACACTCACTCTTGTGTTTTGTTCAAAACTCTGGTGCCACTGAAATAATTAAAGAGTTTAATTGGAGGTTCTGAAATAAAAATCATTACATTGATGAAAGGTGATATACACATGCCTATTGCCGTTCACTTGAATGAATCATGTAAAAATAGATTGCAGTGACTTCTGACCAAGATTTCAGTGTACCACATAAAATTTATGAAAATGGGGCCCTCCCTGGTGGCGCAATGTAAGGACGCAGCACTGCAAGCTGGCTGCCGCTGCTTCTGTGCAAGTTCAATCCCAGCCCTGAAGGTGGTCCACATGGCATGGTAGACTTCTGACTCGCCCACTGCTCCCCTCAGCAATGTACTTTGTCAATCTGTCTGTTCTACTCTCCACTCTGTCTCTGGTGAATCTTTTCACTGCCCCTGCACCTCTGGCTTGTACCACATTTCTGTATGTATAAATAAACCAACAAATACTTTTTAAAATTTATGAAAATGGTGGCTATTTAGACAATAAAAATTGCATCTGTATGTACCTGGAGCTCCATTTCTTATTAAATTTTCAAATATTTAATTATATACAGAGGATTACTTTATTCCAATAAATTAAATTTTATCTATGGCCTAAAAGTCTAATGAAAAGTGATTAAGTTACATGTGAGAGCTACAGTCAAGTGGCTAATCTATTCATTCTTAAATCTATTAAGTAGAATATAATATTTTAACACTGAAGTTGTAATATTACATCTTCTTGTTACCCATTAGTTCACATTATGTTTTCACTTGCATAAATGCCTGATTAGAATATACCAGAATTACACCAGAACCTAAGCTGGGGTCCTATATCCTCATCAGTCACATCTGACCGGTGCAATAAGCCAGGCACCCTGAGAAGCTCCTGACTGCCAGCCTGGAGAGATGCAGAATGTGGGGATGAGGAAGTGGTTATGCCAAGTATTGCAAAAGCAGGGTGATGGGAGCAAAACAAAAACAAAAATAAAAACAAACGAACCAGACCCGTGAGAAGAGCAGTTTAGCTTTGAACTGTGGCTTAGGGCCCATGTGGGTGAAGTTAAAATCCACAACTGGCTCTGCCAGGATATATTGGCTATAGCTCATGATGATTCAAACCTCCTTCATGTGGATGCACCAGAAAGGAATAAGGAAATTTAAAGTCCCTTGAATAGATAAATCTTTAGCCAGAAAATGCACCTCATTTTTTCTTCAGCCATATCATATTCCCAGTAGGCCTGGTTTCTTCAACTCTCTTTTGAGCTGCCTGCTCTTTGCTTTCTTTTGTGGTTCCCCAGGCGGACGCCACAAAAAAAAAAAAAAAAAAAAAAAAAAAAAAAAAAAAAAAAAAAAAAAAAAAAAAAACCCTCCTTCATTCAGGTCTCCACT
>NW_004567122.1:20066980-20073214 GCF_000260355.1 Condylura cristata
AAACAAAAAACCCTCCTTCATTCAGGTCTCCACTGTATTTTCTTTCTCACCCTTAGAAAACTTTTTCCTACTTTTCTCCTGTATCACCCAGGGAATGAGAAAGGAAGATATTTCCCATTTTATATTCATGGAGCTAAGCCACATGTTAACTTTTTTCTTCCCTTGCTCCTGATACATTCTCAACACATCCTTGATAGTATGTATAGGTGGGTGCACAGACCACACGTGTGGGGCACCATGAAAATAAAATATCTGCTGCTCAATGAGGTTTGGAAATTAACTTTTTTGTGACACAATCAGTTTTTGTTTTATATTTTGCAGCCCTGACCCTTTCTTGTTAGTTTGCCCTGTTTTCACACCCAAGTCTACATCCAGCTCTTTCTTTGCTCTTCTCTGTGTGTCCAGGTCCACTCTCCCTGCTTTAGGTCAGCACTTTCTTCTAGAGTCATCTGACCCTCTGCTGGGAAACTCAGCCCCTCGGTGATTTCTTCAAAGCCGAGCCTCCTTTCTCTCTGTTTAGATTTGTTCACATCCTCTACCAATATGCTCCCTTGCAGCTCCAGACCTGGGTGGGTGGGCGATCCCCCGGTTTCCCAAACCAGCTCTCCTCTCTCTCCTCAGTTCACCTCAGTTAATGTACCCTAAGCTCTTCTCCAGAGCTCATTCTTCGGCATCTGCAGTTTTCACAGGTGGTTTCTGGGTCTTCACTCTGTCAGAGGATGCTTGCCCCCAGCCCTGGGCAGTGTGGAGAGCACATCTGTTTGGCCATCTGCTCTTTTACCTGTAGGCAGTCTGCACATCCTGCCTGGGGATGCCCCTTCAAGAGTCTCCTCTTGACCTGACTTTTACATCTAGGACCTGATTTGCTGCTGGTCTCATTCTCCAAGGCAGAGCAGCTTTTCGGAGAAAGGGAGGCTTGTATGTTCGGGTAAGCACGCTTGCTCTGAATGCCCTGCTATCTAGCCACATTTGCAGGGAAGGGGGTGGTTTATCAGTCTTGGCCAGGCTGCTCCCCACCCGAAATAATGAGCATGTGTGCATCTGATGACAGAGTTCTGCCTCGGGCAACATGTTTTGAGGCTGAGAAAAATGGTCAGACACAGGGGTACTGTAGGGTTGATATGAGGTCACGCTGCTGAGGACACTGCTTCACTGCACAATGGCCTTACATGAGGCCGCCAAGCTTTGTAGTCATGGAGTTTATAATTGATTAGTTTTCCCATAGGCTGCTGGAAAGCTTAGTGACAAACCTGAGAGTTGCCTGGGTCACAAAATGAATCAGAATATTTATAAAAATCTTACTCACCCACCTATTTCATGACCTTCTCTTTGTTTTCCACTTTTCTTTCCCATCTACCTCTAGTTTATATTTCCATGCCAGTAACCGTAAGTCCTTCATAAATCAAGGTGGTACATGAATAAACAAAAACAAAAGATGAGGTAATTTTGTAAGAAACTGAAACAGAGTCTCTTCTACATAGCTAGATGGAAGGACAGCAAAATCTACAAAATGTTACAAATTACATATTCATGACACAGCAATACCAGGCTCAGGAATTTATCCTACAGACATATTCGCTCAATTGGCAATATGTTTGCTGTAACATTGTAAAGAAGAGAAGAAAAAGAAATAAAGTAAATGGTCAGTAATGGCTAAAGACACCATGTTACATGCATACAAGGACACGCTACATAGGTACTCAAACATGAGAATTAAGTTTACATGTTCTAACATCAAGGATGCTGTCAATGCATTAAGTGAAGAAGAAAGAAATGTGTGGTTTCTTATGACAATGGAGAGAGAAGGAAGGTTTTCCCAGTTCCACCACAAATAATATGAGTACTAAGGAGGGTTCAAGGCTGGTGGCTTGGTATAAACATCAACATCCTCAGAACAGAGGCTGAGTCATAACTCAAGGTGGTGTTAAGTAACAGGTATGGGGAAGCAAAACTACAGCTGCCTAGTAAGGAGTGACAGTCTCTGAATTACAGAGCACATGCTATGGAATGAGAATGGGGTGGGGATAAGAGCAGAAGAAGACAGTAGAAGGTGCTGGCGTTTGAAAAAGTTTTGCTAACTCTGTGATTAGCAATTGCTAATGTAATATAAAGACCCAGGGGGAAAAAAAAAAGCTTTGGCAGTTGAGGGTTGTCTAATGGGAATTCTGGTATAAAGTGCAGTGAATATTCTTTTTACCTTGTCCTACAAGCCCTACCAATTCCCCAGTACTTTTGCAGTTGAATCTGTTTTGGAGAGAACATAACAGAATATTCCATCTGACCTAAAGGTGAGGGAGGGTCAAAGAAGAGACAGCCTGGAGTGACCAGCCCCACCAGGTCTCATGTGCATCATTTTTGTACATACTGGGAAGTGCAGGCTGAAGATTAGCAAAGACCAGAAGATGGGAAAAAAGCACAATAAGCCAAATCAATCCCATGCAATGGTCTGGTGTAATAAAGACTGAGACTACTTTTCATAACAAGGCTGACGGCAATTTAGGGAGGAAAAAAGGTGAAAGGCTCATGGGGGGAAGATTATTGTAGAATTTAACATGTATCAGAGAAGCTGCAGTTATATATATGACAGATGTGCAAAGTGCTAGCTCTGACTACTTTAATTGCTATAGGAACATTTTCTTTACCTGAAAAAATCAAAATGTTCATAAAAAAAAACCCTCGACTGCCCACTTCACTTCTGGGCACCTCAGCCCCCTGCCCTCACATAGAAATGCCTCTGCCTGACCGTACTATGTGTGGCCCTGGCTCTTCACTGACTGACTTGCTCTTCTGGAATGAACCACTGCCTCCATGTGGATCCGCATGACCAGCCAGGTGAAGCTAATGGAGCAGATCCCATGGATGGCCTTCAAGGGCTCCCAAATCACTGGAATGTAGTTGAACTACTGTGGAAATACATTTTCCTGAGGAGGGGGTGATTGTGACTCTAATTCAACTATCAATGGGATAATCTCCTATATATTAAGATCTCTGATTAAGAGTCTGATGTCAAATGCCTCTAAAAACATAATTACTTTTCTTTGTTATGCAGAGATATGTTTATATATATCATATGTATATTACTAGAAGTATATATGTAAGTATATAAGGTACACCTAAAGGTACATATAAAGCTTTCTTTAATTTAATATTATGCTGTAATATGTCTGAATAGCACATTAGTGGTTCAACAGTACAGTCCTTCTGAGTAGTTTATTCCCTGTTACTAATTAGATTCACTGGGTCAGACTTTTCCTCCTTAGCTAAATGGGAACTCTTTTAGGACCTAAACATAATGTGTTTTATGTTTCTAAGACCAGGCCACAAAGCTTGGCAAATAGCTGGTACCATTAAAAAAAAAAAAAAAAAGAGAGAAGTCACAATGATTTAATCTGGACAATGCCAGACACCAAGGTGTTTATGATGATGACCATTATTTTATAGATGAGCATGTTCAAACACACTCTATAAATTGTGTTAAATGAAGAATGCTCAAGGAGACAACACATGATGGCCATTAATACTTCCATTGTGCAGGTAAGGAATGCTGAGTGGCACTGCATCAAAAACTCATTACCTACTTTCACTTAGGTGTATTTTTCTTTATACTTCTCTAATATGGTTTCAAATACTCTTTAATCCTATTAGATATATTAAAGTGAAATCCCGTATCCTAAACTGAACTTTTTGCCTGTCTCTGAGTTCAGGACTCCGGCAAGTGAATTATAACCTTGTTCATCAGTAGATTGAATTTTGTATTGGCAGGAACTGTGTTTGCAAGGAAAAGTAGAACCTTTTCTCCTTTGTGTTCCTTCTCTTGGAGCATTGCAAACCTAAATACCTACAAAGAAGTGATCCATGTGGGCATGGCAGGCACTGGGCAGCCAGAAAGGGAGCCCACATAAGGTCTGAAGGGCAGAACTGCACTTAGCCTCACCACATCATTACACTTGTGAAAGTGGGCTCAAGAGAAACCAAAAACATAAATTTTATGTGGAATTTCCTGAGTTTCATATGTTAACAACTTATTCAAATATTTTTTAAGCCCAGAGGGCAGGCCAAATAAACCATATCATCTAATACTGGGTAGGCCTGCAGGGCACCAGCTTGAACACTTAGTTTTCATTTGAGGGACTTCCAGAACCATCTTCTGAGCCACTCAGGCACATTAAGAGTATAGAAGAGGGGTGACATCAATATTTTCAGTTTTGCTACTTCTTAGCATCTTTACGGAAAGGTCTGGTGATTGAAAGAAAGGCTAAACATGTTTTCAGACTATGTATGGATTTAAAGTAACCTAGTCATGGCTCCAAGCTGAAAAAATAAGAGCCAGTAGTAGCAGTTACATGTGACTTTCTCCCTTAAGCTTCCAGTTAAGTTCTCTGCTGCATAAAGAATTGTCCTGGTGTGCGTTGACACATGACTTCAGCATTCTTCAAGCTGGTTGTTAGTGTGCAGCGCTCTGCTGAATCGGCAGAAAAATCCACAACCTGCCGCATGTCTTCTCACATTGCATGTGCTTCAGCAGGGCAACAAATCACTCTCCAGCAGTGAACAAATGGCTGCTTCCAGGGCTTTTCTGGATAATCACTGTCCACTGAGGAAAAAAGCCTTCTTAGAAGAGTATAATCTCTAATAGGAGATTCGACTTTTTGCTTTTTACTCAAGCAAGCAAGATTACAGAAAACACACAACAAATCAGGATCCTTTTGGGGAGAAGCTCTCCAACATATAAGCACTGTGAATTCTCAGTCAACTTCCTGGACAGTGCAGTCTCAGAGAGTTCGACGGAGGAAACCACAAAAAAAAAAGCAGAACTTAGTAAGATGAGACTTTTCAGACCTCTAAGAATCAGCTCTAGTTCCATATCTAAGAAGTATGTTTGTGGAAAATTTCCTCAGATCTTCTTTTTTTAAATGCATTAATGATGCAGAATATTAACATATTTAGCAAGACTTTGGGAAATAATACTAAGTTTTTGCTTTAAACTGAAGGTGTTATGTACATGTTTAGTTTGGAGAGAGGTCTATGTGCATGCACGTAATTTCACTCCCACCACACTAGCAAATTGAGAATTTTCCAACTTTTTCTCTCTAAACGCCAACTAAAGAAAATATTGCAACAGATACCTAAGCCAACAGTAACAGAACACTACAGTGTGGACAACATCAAATATTATGTTTGGAGGGAGGCTTAGTTCTTTATAGGTTGCCAGGCATGCTTTCATTTTATAAGGAGAGCACATTATGTCTACTACTATGGTGTTGAGAATCCCTACAGTGAAGCATTCCCAAGGTTTTTTTTTTTTTTTCCAAACTATCTAAGGTTGTTTCCAAAAAGCACTTTATTCTCATGTTAACTCTTTTTAAGTTAACTTGATAAGTTTCAGTTTACCTTGGATTTTTCAACATTCAGTACCAGCATGTTATAAGGACAACAGAGATAATCATAAAACCTGGTATCACTGTCCAAACATCTATCTTTTTTTAAAAATTAGCTGATTTATTTTCTTACATTGTTGTTAATTTTTGTGCAATATTAGGCTTCTCTACTATGTGTAGTCTACATGGTTCCTCCACCACCAAAGCATCTGAGATCCATCACCATAGTCTCTTGGGCTCTCTCCCCTATCCTATTTTGGCCCAATCCTTCCTCCTCCCTGCTGGATAGCTCAGATTTATGTCAGATTACAAGTTTTATCTTTTTCTTGACCCTTTAAGGTTCAGTTTCTCTATATTTCACATATAAGTGAAACCATCTAGTATTTATCTCTTTCCTTCTGGTTCCCACAAACTCATTTTGTGGCAAATGGCATGAGTTTACCTTTTTTGATCACTGAGTAGTATTCCTCTATCTACACACACACACACACACACACACACTACATCGTTATCCATTCACCTGTTATGGGGCATTTAGGTTATTTCCATATCTTAGTGATTATGAATAGTGCTGCAATCCACACAGAAGAGCAGGTTTCCTTTTGTATTAGTGTTTCTGTGTTCTTTGGGTAGATCCATAGGAGTGGAATTGCTGGATCATACAATAGATCCATTCTTTGTGTGTGAAGAATTTCCACACCGCTTTCCATAGTCTTTGGATGAGTTTATATTCCCATCAGCAGTATAAAAAGGTTCCTTTTTCGAACAAGACAAGGGTGTCCACTATCACCACTGCTCTTCAACATAACACTGGAAGTTCTAGCCAGAGCAATAAGACAGGAAAAAGGCATACAAG
>NW_004567122.1:20075479-20096622 GCF_000260355.1 Condylura cristata
TTCTCCACATCCTCACCAGCATTTGTTGCATCCATTTTATTAAATAAGAGCCACTCTTGTCCATGTGAGATGGTAATTTTATAATTTTGACTTGTATTTCATTGATAATAAATTATGTTGGGGCACTTTTTCATATATCTGTCGGCCATTTACATTTCTTTGAAGATGTGTTCCACTTTGTTTTGTTGCCTTGTATAAGCTCCTTGTAGATCTTACCAGTTGTACGGTGTATGATTATTTTCTCCTATGCAGTAGGATGTTTTTGTTTTGGTTACTGCCTCTTTTGCTGTATAGGAGCTTTTTAGTTTGCAAACAGTTATCCTTTTTGGGTTTAAAAATTGTGGACCAAGATCAAACTTGTATCTCAAAGAAAGACTCTGTGTTCGATCTCTCTTTTTCTAACCTACTTTTTTGATTTCTAAATATATAAGAGCTGATAGATTAAATAGAGGCCAAGGAAAATGGTTCTCTTGGGGAAAAAAAAAACAAGGCAGCAAAGGATCATGCTTTTTTCTCTCCTGCAAATACACATAGTTCTTTAAATAGAGAATCTATTTCTTAAAACTGCTCTCCCATCCCATAGGTTTTTGTTTCTTGGCATTGGATGGTAATGTAACCTATGAAGGGAAGCTGAATAAAGTGGTGTATTTTCCCTGCCTAATGAGCCAGCACTCCCACAAAATATTCAAGATAAAGATAAATGATAGAATCAACATGCCAGACATTCATCCATTTAAAGTGGGCTTTAGCATATTCACAAAGGTGTACAATCATCACTGTATTCCATTTTAGGACATGTTCATCATCCTAAAAAGATACCCTATAGTCATCAGCATCACTTTCTAACCTTCTCTTCCCCCAGGTCCTGGAAACCACTAAGCTATTTTCTATTTCTATAGATATGCCTACTGTGAACATTTCACATAAGTGGTATCAGCCAATATATGGCCTTGTGTGTGTGTGTGTCTCTCTCACACACACAATGCACACACGACTATTGTTTGAATGTTCCAGAAGAACCTGGGTAACACTGTTGTGATATTAACTTTCTTATCTTCTTCAGAGACTGCATCACATCTTGATGCATTTGGGAAATCAAGCAAGTGCTACTGTCTTTCATCTCAAATCTTTTCTTGTCAGTAGACATTTCCATGTCAAGTTCTAAGTACACCTCATGTATATATGACCTCAGCCTTTTCCTTCTTCTAACATAATACTCCTTTTCATTTATTCATTTTTGTTAATAATAAGGTCATCTGCCCACACTAACTTTAAAACTAGTCATTTACCTAACACAAGTCTTATTCATTAATCACATGCTATAAGCTGGTTCTCTCTATTCTGCATGCAAAGTGTTTCTCACCTGCTGACTGCTGTAACCTTAGTGACACACCATGGCCCAGGCCCAAGTCACAGCCTACCTGCTCAACTCTCTGTCTACAATCATTTCCTTTTCAACCTTCCCTCATCACGGCTGAGCTCTAAGCTGAAAGAACTGCAGTGAACAGCACTGTCTTGAGGGCAAGGATACAGAAGGAAGGGCAGGAGAGTTGGTGGTTTTGTTGGAGTCCACAGAGGGCCCAGGCATGATGGTGAGGCAGGAGAAGGGGAAGCTGAATGCTTGGGCCCCATCTAGGTACTTGAATCGTTTGCAAAGTTCCTCAGATAACTAATGTGCAGAACTGGGATCTAACAGGAGCATGGTGGAAAAGGGTAAGGAAAGACCCTGAAGTCGAAAGACTTGGGTTCCAACCTTGGTATGTGAAATATCTAGGTTTTGCAATACCTCGGTTACATTAACTCTTTGCCCACGATTTTCTCACCTTAATGTTCTAGGTATTAAATAAATCATATGTGAAGTACAATGTAGAATTCTGGTCACAGAAGCTGCTCAGAAAGCAGGGGTATAATGTAGGGTGGTATCTTGACCTTTTCCCAAATTATGTACAATTCAATTGAATTAAATTCTAAGTCAATTGATTTTCAATATTTTATAGCCAATATGGCTAAATGACAACCAAGAACCATTTTTGTTTGTCTCTCACAAGGACTTACATTGGGGTGACTCCTATAATAAAAGGCTTAAATAACTCAGCTGACTGAGAGTATATGTGGACCTTACAATTAATCCTGTCAAGGTACCTAGCCAGGTTATAACCAGGCCGTTTTTTGCTGTTTGGGTTTCTTAAGATGTAGGAAGGGGCACTGATGCATACAGAAAGTAGGGCTGGCTGGGTTGGAAGCCAGGCGAACCCAATGTGCTACGTGATGGGAGGAAACTTCTACTGCGTACACATGGGTTTAGGTTGATCTTGATGTCCTACGCACACAGCCAACTGAATGCTAATCAAGACTTTTTTCTCTTCTCACAGGGTCTGTGACAGATTAAACTGATACCTGGTAGCAATAGGCTCTAATATGCTTTACAAAGCCTCCTTGAGATTCTTAGTCATGAAAAGGGCTTCTGGTAGAGACGGGTGTGTGCGTCTTCATTATCTTTACTCTGCAGGAGGAGCACTGGATTAAACAACATGTGGAGGAATCTCGTGGCTGGATAGCAGGTATACTACCCAGCAGCCTTCACAGGCCCCAGACAGGAGTTGGCTTCTACCCAAAAAAGCTGCTTGTTTTTTCAGCAACAAAAGGACAGATGGTCCCTATGAAAAGTGGGATGGGAGGAAAAGGATGGGTAAACTATCTGGCAGGGAGGTGCCCCCACCCTCACCCTGTCCCTCCTTATCTGAGGACAGGAACTAACTCTCTGTGCATGACCAGCTTTCCTGTGAGTCTGGGAGGCCACAGGCTGGTCACTTCCTCCGCTCAGGATCATGTGTCAGAACAGCAACAGAGCAGCTCATAACTCTGACTTAGGGCAGGGATCTAAATGTGGCAGGGCTTGAATTCTCTGGTTTGGATATCAGCAAAGGCTATCGGAAGTGTCAGCAGACTCAGAATGCAGAACTCGTGGGGAGCTAACTTTGGACTGGAACAGCAGTTTACTCAACGGCCCAAATCTACCCTCGCCGCCAACTTGTGATTTATGATGCTGGCTGTGGTCAGTCCACTGAGATGCCACTGGAAAGTAAGCTGAGGGCTCCAGCTCCATGACTATCTGAGGCAAATCAGAAGCACAGGTTGCAAGAGGTTTTCTTAGAAGAGATCCAAAACAACACAAATATTCAAACCAAAAGAAAAACATTGGACATCTGTTCTTTTATTTTTTCTTACCTTTTATCAACATCCAGTTTCATTTCTATTTTTCATATTTTATCAGCATTAGATGCCCACCCATCCCCCAATTCTAACACTGGAAAATTAGAAGATGTATATGACTGTCACACAAGTGAGAGAGTTCTTTATAGTCAGGTGTAGCACAGTAGCACCCGGTTATAAACTGCAGCTGACTCTAGATGAGATTGGGGTGGGGGTTAATAAGGGTTCTTGCAACTTTAGGGGGTTGAGAGGGAAGACGGTGTCAGGATTCCTCAGAGCACAGGGATGCTAGTAGTCTTTTGAGTGATATGATTCCCTGAGAAGGGAATGTGTTACCTCTGAAGGGCAATGGCTCTGTGATGGGTGGGGTATGTTGATGAGGGGAGTGGGTCTTTGTATTTAGAAAATAAGCTGGAGGATAAACCAAACTGGAGTGAAAATGCTAAGGGAAGAAATAGGACAGGGACATATTTTATGTCAGAATCGGGAATGTGGACAGAGTAACTAAGCAGGGGTTAGGTCCAACCAAGAGGACAAAAGCCTGGAGAGAACACAGGGATAAATAAAACCCATTAGATCAGGGGAGGTCAACAGGGAACCAGATGCGAAACCCGCTGCCTCCAGGGCTGGTGAGATCCACGCCAAAGCCCAGCCCAGGCCTCAAGTGAAGACAGAAGGAGCTGGCAGGCGCACAGGTCCTCTGAGAGTCAGTGGTGCGTCTTTAAACATTCTTGGATGATGGGTCTCATTTAGGATCTGAGGGAAACTATAGTGCCACTTTCCAAGAAAATGCACAAATGTTCGTATTACTCCACTCACTTCTGAGAATTCACAGGCCAAAGCCAAGTTACAGACCTGAAGTTATGAAAACCAGGCCCAAAGGATGCTCTCTTGCACTGAAAGGAGTGATAACAGGAAATACTTGAAGGATTATTTAATCCTTTAAGCCTCTGGCAACCCAAGTGGAATAATATGAGACCTGGACTGAAATAGGTCTGGATAATACGTAATTTGCCGTGAAGATTAATTAGGTACTTGAGGTGACAGTGGAGAGAGGGGGGCTAGGTGGTTAGAAGGTCTTAGGAGCGTCTTAAAAAAAGAAATAAAGAAAAATTGGGAAACCAGGTAAGGAGTGTTTGGCAAGGAAAATACCCACCAGTCATTCCCAGGTGGTAGTGGGATAGTTAATTCATGGATTTGGTGAATGTCCCAGGATGATAGGGCCTTGTTTGGGGAATATTCTTGGCTTTTGTCACATGTACTTTATTGACACATTTCTTGACACCATGTTTCTATATAGACACATCAACATCAACTCTTCTCTAAACTGTCTGCCTGCCCTCTGGATTTGTACTTCCCTGTCCAGATAATCATGAGAGTCAGTTTCTTAAAATCAGTTTCTCTCTGTGTATATATGTGTGTGTGTGTGTATACACATACATACAATATATATACTCTCAAACATACAGATATAAAGCTATAGATATAAATAGACACATAGATATGATAATCTATAAGCTATCAACTGATTGGATGAATCCTACCCCCATTATGGAGAGTAATATCTTTACTTCATTAATGTTAGCACAGCTACAAAATACCTTCATAGCAACATCTAGACTGGTGTTTCCCACCATAGCCAGCCCACAATAGCATATAAATCATTCTGCTGTTTGCTTGGCTATTCTTTCCTGACTCTGGGAATTTATTGACATCTCTTTTCTTTTCCTGATGTCGCTTTCCAAGTTGCTTCACTAATGTGTCCACCCTCCCCTACCTTTTTAGTTAAAGTCTAGTGAAGCAAATGCTTATATTCATTCTACCATCTTCTACCAGTAGAAAATTCAAGTTTATTTGTTAAAAAGAACATGACTCTTGGGGGCACTCCCTGGTGGCACAGCGGGTTAAAGCACTGCACTAAGAAGCCTAAGCCACAACCTCATGAGTTCGATCCCCGCCTGCCCAGGAGGTGATCCACATGGCGTGGCAGACCTCTCCTGACCCGCCCGCTGCTCCCCTCAGCAGTGTACTTCCTCCATCTGCCTGTTCTGCTCCCCACTCTGTCCCTGGTGAATCCTCTCACCCTCAGCATCTCTGGCCTGTACCCCAGTTCTGTATGAATAAATAAATAAATAAATCTTTTCAAAAAAAAAAAAAAAGAACATGACTCTTCATGTGTTTCTCTAAACCACTGGCATGTCAGCAGAAGTTAGAGTCCTTCTGAGATTAACAAAAGCATCACATGACTGAAGTGGATAAACAGCAAAAAAAAAAGTGAATACATAACTGACACCATGAATAGGGGTTGTATACCCTTTCAATACCTGTATGTATGTGTAGACCTCAATACCTGCATATTCAATACCTCAATATATTATTTCTGCATTTGCTTTTTAAGTTACACATGTCCTACTTTCATAAAAGCTTATGAGAAAAAAGAATTCTCTCAAAACTATTCTATCAGAAATGAAAAATTTTTAGTTAACTCCTACTCAAGGAATACATATCCCTAAAAAAGGAATAAACCTCTAAAAAATAGGACTACACAAGAACAATATCTAATGCAGTTTTAGAGCCTCAAAGTGCTATGTAATTTGGAAATGTCTGAACTGTCCTCTTTGTCAGTAAGGAAGAGAAGATTTTTAAAAAATAATAATGTAGTAATCTCCTGTCCCACTTCCCAGATGCTGTGGATCTTGTCAATATAGGTGCCAGTTCACTGTAAGTATGTAAAAATAAACCAAAAACTTCATGAGCTGGGGTGCAGATGCCTTCCCTTGGCTGGGAAGTGACATTTGTAGAGTTCGGTTACTACTGTGATCTCACAAATCATAAATTGTAGCACACATTTAGGAAAGGACTATTTTACTGATAGTGTCACTATGAATATATTGATTGCAATACTTTAAGCACATAAAAATTATCAACTTGGTATCTTCTGCAAAAATACCCAACTTGTCATATTAAAAATAAAATTTAGCAGCCAGAGAAACTAGTTTTTTCTATTACTCTGTTTTCTCCTGCTTACATCCTCTCTACATATTCTTTTTCATGGCAAATATATCCTCTGGCCTGATAAAATATCTGGTTTTGTGAACCTGTAGTATGATTAGCAAGTAAGGATCCCCAAAGATATTTCCATTTACTGATAGCCTTTTTGAAGTGATATGTATGATGTGCCAACGGGTCTTCTTCAGTCCACATGGAATAATCAAAGTTAAACAATTGCAAATGATGGCAGTTCTGGGAAAGCAATTTCCCATGAGTTTAGTTAATGACAAGTGAACACTCACAGAACTGCTGGTCCCTCAGAGCATATAGAACAATCAAAACCTGTGAGTGTTGCCCCATTTTCCTGCTGGTTCAACTTTTCTTCTGCTCTTAATATTTCTGATTGTGCAGTTCAAAAAGCACACCTGCATTCAAATCTATAGCTGTAAACAATATCCTCTTCCTCTTGATTCCATAGGTATCATATTTATTGATCTTTATCACATTGTCCAAATTGACATTCATAACAATGTCAAATCAGGCCAAAACACAAACCTTCCCAATGCTGCTACAAAGACTCCATGGCATCTCCAAGGACAGGCAAGAGAAGGAAGGGAAGTTTGCAACTTTGGAGCTGAGGTAGGTACTGAATGGACATGCCTATTAAGTAAATTCATACAGAAAATAATTTTTATTTGTTTACCTATTTCCTTTCCATTTTGTTAAAGTGGAGGTCTATTTTGTTAAAATGAATAAATACAGAAACACCATTGAATTTGGGGCCCTTAGCTGAAAGTTTTCCTTAGTCAGGATCATTGAGTTAACTCCTATTTAAAGTCTCTGAGTAATGGGTTCCTGAGGGTTACTGGTTTGGTTTTCAAGTCAGGGTGCTGATACGATTACCATAGAACTCTAAAGTTCACAAAAGAGGAAGTCCGCAAGCCACTGATTTTTTTTTCCTTCCTGTTTTTGATATTCAGAGACCACCGTGATCCACAACAGGCTATGGGAAGGCAAGGACTCCAACCCAAATTGCTTTTCTGTTGTGTTAACTGCACTGATAAGCAAAAAGGACAGGCAACAGTTCTCCTGAATTAGAGGTTCCAAGGAGAGGTGCAGAGGCCAAGCCCATAATCCTCTATTTTCACTATATGTGATCTAGATGGTTAGAAGCCTATGAGAAAAGTAGCTCTAATGGCCAGAATCTAAAAACACTTAGGTGTGGAACTAAAGAAAAAAAAATCAGTAATCAGACAATCAAGAATTTGAACACAAAAGAAATATCACCCTTAAAAGATGTTCCATCTTAAGGCTCCCAATATTGCACATTATCAGATGTCATGAACACACAACACTTGCACTGCCTGAAAAGGCCTGGAAAATGGCTTTGTGGTCCAGTAGATTTTCCGAGCTTAATTGCAAAGCTGCTCTAATCTCCTCTGAATATCAGGGAAGAGTCTTGCCAAGTATCAAACATTCATTTTAATCATTTTGATGTAGAAAAAATGTTCTGTACATAAATAAAAACTGAGCCTTTTGAGATGGGGTCTACATCTCTATTCCACTTCCTTCCTCAGAATACCCCCATGGACAAGGCAAAAAAAAAAAAACAACAAACCAATCAACATCTTTAAACACTTTTAATTTACATGAAATATAATTCTACTGAAATGTTCTAAGATGGTGTAGAGGTAAACTTAATTCTAGATCTTCCCCAGTGAATATTACAGGAATGCTATGTAAAACAGCTACTTTGGAAAAATAATTAGGCAGTTTCTTGTAAGTATTAAACACACACCTGTCATTCAACCCTTTAACACATGTGATTCCATTTATATCACACCCTGTAAAATGCAACACTAGTGAGTCAAAAAACAGGTTAGCGGTGGCCAGAGGCTGGGAGTGGAAGGCAGAGTTAACTTCTTAAAAGACATAAAAGAATTTTTTTGTGTGATGACACTATTATATATCTTGACTGTGGTGATGGTTACACAATTGTATTTATTTGTTAAAGGCATAGTGTTGTACGCTAAAAATGGGTACATTTTACTGCAGTGATACCTACAGAAATGCAACTTAGAAATAAAATCTCAGGGTCAAGTGTTCAATGATTAAGAAACAAACTTCAAAAAGAGCTGACTAACTTCCCACCCTGGGAAGCCATCTCCTAAACCAGAGCTGGTAGCACTCAGAAGCCAGCCACTCACTTACTCTTGGTCACATAGTTTAAATAAAGCACTAACTTGTAAATCAATAGTGTCAACGTGTAAGCATGTCAGTGAGTGTGGGGTTACTCATTTGGGATGTTTCTCATGAGAGAGTGTTTAACATTCTGACATGAAGGTGTTTATTTTGCAGGATGCTGCATAGGTTATTTGCCTAGACTTCTAACTGTCACTGCTTTCATAATCATTGAAGTTGAGAAATTATTTCAGACTGAGAAATCAAGTGCTTTTTATGATGGAAAAATATGATCTTTATTCCTCCAAATAGCAATAACATGGAGAAAAGGGATTTCCTTAATTCAGTATATTCTTATAGGCTATTTGCAGAATTATTTTTGATGGAAAAATATTCATATCCTGGACATTCAAACGTTTTAAAATTTTTTTTCCACTGGGAGCCATGACCATAATATACTGTCTCCATTTTAAATGGCTGTGATTTGAAACGAGGGTTTATTTTCCCCATCTCCTTTTCCCAATAAAAATATTTACTGAGAATCCATTATATGGAAATAAATGCTAAGAGCAAATGGAATAAGAAACTAAGGACCCAGTCTTTCGGCGACTTATTATAGCTACTTGAATACCTCCAATGAAAGGCAGAGTGTGATTGATGTATTATAAACAGAGACATAAACATAGTATTAAGGCAGCAAGCAGAAGGAAAGACTGGAACAATCTAGGAAGATGCAGTTTAAGCTGAGCTCTTGAAGGATGTAAGAGATGAGACAGGAGATATTCCAGGTGGAAGAACATCTTTATAATGGACCTTAGCAGTATACAAGGTATCGCTTGATGGCATTCTAGAGCCTGGAAATCATGAGTATTTTCTTTTTATTTTCAATATCTTTCTACCTCAGTGTACTCTAATTCTCCCACACGTCATATTGTCATATATTTAAGGATCACACTATCATAAAAACTTTTCAGAAAGGACCCTGGTTAAATGGATTCCTTGCGATCAAAAGCATGTTATAAAGCATGGGAAAGGGATTTTGCAAAAAACAGAAACAGGAACAGAAGAGGGCATAGTGGCAGCGTGCTGTAAGAGAGTTAAAACACATGCTCTTCTCTAGTGGACTGGGAATCCAGGATTTATAATGATCTTGGGGTAGTATTATCAAAACACTTAGAATGAATGCAAGAAAACCTTCACTGAAGCATTATCACTACCACTAATAAAACAAAAGTATCTAAATGTTCATCAACAGGGAACTTCTTAAATTAATAATTGATTTACACAATGGGATGTGACAGAGCTAGTAAGGGGGGAACAATGGAAAAGATAGAAAGATCTCAGGGAGAAATCACTTTATTCAAAAATCAGGGTGGTGCAGAAGAGTATGTGTAATTTATATGCATGTGCATACAAACTTCTAGGATACTTAAAATTTGCTAACATTTGGGTGTATCTAGGAAGTGAAAAATGAGGTAGGAGAAAGGGAATAAATTACTATTCAATATGTATCCTTCTGTAAATGAGGTTATTTTTAACCACTTGTGCAGGTGATGGTGATGATGATGATGACATGAAGTATTAAATAATATTTATAAAATTTCCCAGGTCCCACCTGCAATTTGGTATGAGGACCAATGACTACTGTTTAAATGAGCCAATAAGGAATAGATGCTCAATTCAACAACTACTGAACATTTTAACTTAATAAGAGGTTGCCTTGAGTTGTCTTCATCCTTGCACTGTTAACTATAGAATTCAATGACAAGTTTAGACAAAGAGAAAGACATGATGTAAATATCTGAAGGTGTGAGAAGACAACTCCTGCTACAGGAAAGAGTGTAGACCAGTGAAGCAGATGCAGAAAGGGCATCAGAACGAGAAACGGTAAGCCCCTTCAGTTGTCAAATAGACATTGCCTTTCTCAAATCCATTTCAGATTTAGTTAGTACTGGAAGCGAGAAAGAATTCCAGAATCTGAAAATCCTGACCTCTGTGTCACAAAGGAGATCCCTTTTTATAACAGACTTTAAAGACAGAAGCTACATGGACCAAGGCCCATGAACTAGATTTAATAATGAGAAAACACAGGAGGCATTTTCTCTTTTCCATTCACCCCCCATACATCCCAAGTGTGTACACACACATGCTCAAAACAAATTTTGATCTCCCTTTCTTTGTCAGAGGTAAAAGGTTTTGTCATATATTTGAACAGTATCTGTACAGAGCAGTCAGCCTCTTTTTAAATTTTATTTTATATTTATTTGTTTTTATTTTACATCAGGTAAAACCCTCAGCCTTCTTTTTAAAGAACTGTTTTTATTATTATTATTTTAAGGATTTATTTATGCATACAGAACTGGGGTACAGGCCAGAGGCACAGGTATGGTGAGAGGATTCACCAGACAGAGTGGGGAGCAGAATAGGCTGATCGATGGAGTACACTGCTGAGGGGAGCAGCGGGCGGGTCAGGAGAGGTCTGCGGCACCATGTGGGTCTCCTCCGGGGCGGGATCAAACTCATCCTGAAGTGGCTTTAGCTTCTTAGTGCTGTGCTTTAACTCACTGCGCCACCAGGGAGGGCCCAGGACTGTTTTTATTTTTAACCCAGCTATTTGCTTAGAGTTCTATCTAAAGAAATTTCTTGAAAAACAGTCTTTTTGCAAGTATGGGAATAGGAGTAAGAAGAGGAAAACTTCTCACATCCCCATTAATAAGGTTACTTACCTTCACTGGTACCTCAAAGTAGAAAGGTTAGAGACCTTGAAATAGTCTTTACTCTAAGTTCTGCTTTTATTTCTCAGAGATAGTGTAATAACCTATTCAGAGATTAATTTTCTAAAAGCCAGCTACCCAAGATGACTGTTTATTTGCTGGGGGGTGGGGGTGGGGGATTATCCTTTTTTAAAGGAGTTTTTTATTTTAATCAAAGGCTTGAAGATAATATAAGAAATTTACAAAAGAGAAAAAACTCTTGACACTGCTTATAATATGTGAGAATCCTGTACTTTTCATTGAGACATTCTCTCAACAGGGATGTTGTGATACGTTCCTCTTGTATAAAGTACTGGCTATTTCCAATACCTTCAAGTGATTGGTGATTTGGTGTTTTTCTCATTCTCAATCTCACATTCATGTCTGGGTCTGCATAATTGATAAGATTATCCCTCCCTCCACCCCCATACCTTCTTCCTCTCTTTTTTTAGAAATTCCATTAAATCAGTAATAATTCTTAGTACACCTGGTAAACCTTGGCTTGACTATCACCATATTTGGAGAATTAGCAATTATGCTATAATATCAAAGTAACAAAGGATCACAATCTGTTTCTTTTTTTTAGAAAATGGACACAAATAATCTGTGGATTGCTTATCACTAGAGAAAAAATATGGAATAATTTTTATCTCAGAAACCCACTAGAGGCATTTGGAGATCTAAGAATATCTGAGGAAGAATGGCAAATCAATAAAATTTGACTTACAAAAAACTGAGGAAATAATGGCAAGGGGGAAAAAAAGAATAAAGTGAGTTTAAAAACCTCACGTGCAAGATAGAGGCATACATCGTGCAAGTTCAACTGGCCATATGGCAGTCAGAGAGCTATATAACCAGGAATCAACCAGGCACAGCTGCTGACCAGAAAACAGAAAGAGCTGACTTATGATGTGCCAAATTCTGGTCTAGTAGCTAAGAAAAAAAAAAAAACACAAGGCTCCTGTTCCCTTTCCAGGTCATTTCTTGACTTTCCACATTTTGGAAAACGTGTTCCTGTTGGACTGGGTGAAACTAGAGATGCTACGCTAGATGAATGTTTGGCATCATACTACCAAGCTTGATTCTTGACTTGGCTCTCAGGGACCCAATTAAAACTTTTAGCATTCCATGGCTAAGATCACACAGAGAAGCCATCAGGTGAAGATGGTCACAAATGTACTGTCTCTCTCTGTGTATAAGAGGCAGGGGACTGGAGTGGGAGAAAATCAAGAATAGGAAGAGGAAGAAGGAGTGTCAAGAATATTTTAAAATCTACTGCAAGAGAAGGACAACTCACAGATATTTCTGTGGATATTAACCTAAGAAAAATCATCTTTGGAACAAAAGTCTCTCTCTATCCCCTGCACCCTCCCTCCTTGCCAATCGTCAAGTCATGCCAAAACAAACTGAAAAGCTCTAAAGATTTGTGGTTAAAATATATGTGGATATTACCTGAAGAGATCCCAAAGTGACAGAATGAAATAAAAAACTAAGAACAAGAAGAAATATTGCCACATGCCACAAGCTCTCAGGAGGAAAGTGTACACGCCAAAAAACCAGAGAGGCTCCCAGAAAGTTCCCTCTCAGCAGCCCATCTCAAGGAGAACTAGCACATTGAACTTTCCACATAATTGCTTTTCAAGTCTGTCTCCCAAATAATCCCTCAGTGAATACCTAAGTCAGCAAAACAACAGGAATTTTTATATTGATCCTGTAATACTGGCAGGTCTGTGAGCTCTGGGCCTCACTAGGGGCAAACAGAACACATTGCTAGTCGGCAAAAAAGTTTCTATCTAATGTAGATGTTTCAAAAAATGGGTTCATTTTCTTCCCTTTTCCAAATGGCAAACTATTTTATTTTACTTATATAATGACTACTTTTATGAAAAGTATGTCCAGACCAGCTTTCAGTGAGTCTCTTATAGAACCTGCCTGCCCAGTGACCTTCCTGGTGACACAGGGATTAAAGACCCGGACCTCAAGCTATTGCCAGCCCCTGCAGCATGAGTTCCATCCCCAGCAGTCCAGGGAGCTGACACAAATGGTACAGCAGACCTCTTCTTGTCTAGCCTGCCTGCTGCTTCCCTCAGCTGTGTATTTCATACATCTGCTGGTTCGGCTCCCCACTCTGTCTTTGGTGAATCCTCTCATCCCTTCTTGTACCTCTGGCCTATACCCCAGTTCTTGTATGCATAAATAAACTTTAAAAGTAAAAATAAAAAAAAATTTGCCTGCCCAATACAATTTCCTGGGGACCCTGGCTATATGGAGCCTAAAATTTATAAGGAAAATCTTTAATGGCTTTAGCTGTGGGCCTCAAAACACCAAACTTTAATCCTTATTCTTCCAGTTTACATTCTCACTGATTTTCAGATTTGACCCTCACTGTTCTATTCCCAGGCATAAATTTATCCAACCACCATTACAGTCTTTGCCCATCCAGTCATCCTGGTAATGTCTCTCAGCTGACTCAAACTCTGGTACTCTGGCACCTGCCACTTCAAGAGGGTGACATTCCCCCACAAAGAGAGATGTACTTTCAAACCATGGCTTTTGTTTCTACATGGTGAACTTCTCTATAAGTCTAATAATCAATGTAACTTATTTATTCAACACACACATCAAATACCTATTACTCTAAGGCTGTTCGTGCCAAATTAAAGCAAATAAGGCCTTTTCCCACACTTTAAGAACCTACCCAGTACCAGAGTACCACACTAAGTAGAAATCAGTTTATATTTTTGCAGCCATATTACTGAAGCAATGATACTTTGCAATCATTTTAATTTTATAGTTTTCTAAGGACTATTGCATTTAATATTATTGATTTTTTTTAAAAGATTTATTTTTTTTATTCATACAGAATTGGGGTACAGGCCAGAGATGTGGAGGGTGATAGGATTCACCAAAGACAGAGTGGGGAGCAGAACAGGCAGATCGGCGAAGTACACTGCTGAGGGGAGCAGCAGGCGGGCCAGGAGAAGTCTGCCACGCCATGTGGTCACCTCCGGGGCAGGCGGGAATCGAACTCATGTGGAAGTGGCTTTAGATTCTCGATGCTGTGCTTTAACCCGCTGCGCCACCAGGGAGGGCCTAATATTATTGACTTTTAAGTCAGAATCTGACTAGTGAAATGAAAGAGATCCTTAACATTATCTAACCAACTTATTAACCTGTGTCATTTTTATTCCCCATTCCTTTAGCATACCATACTCATTAACATCCCTCTTTGTAGCCTCAATAAGTTTCTTTTGGAAATATGTTTCTTAGCATTTTTTTTCTTAATACCTACTTTTATACTCATCTCTTGATACTAAAAAGAAAGAAAATTTTAGGGGCCAACATGATTTGACATATCAGAGATTTCAATGGGTGAAATTTCATTGGCTAAGTGACCGAGTTAGCTAGTGCTATGATCCCCTACACTCCAGATAATTTAGAGTGACAGAACCAAGTCACCTAGTGGAAGGAGTAACAGGTGGAGCAAAGGAAAAACTAGTGCTACTGAAATAATCTCTCCTCACAAATTCAAAGTTAGCAACCGACACTTGATAACCCATCTAGCTTTATCTCACCAATAGGAGAGAACAAAAGGAATTTGTAGCCACCTCTGAATAAATGAAGTGATGTTTTAGGGCTCTGAGTTTGTACTTTTAAAAAATTCTACTGGTAGAACTAAAGAGGGTTTTAAAAGCTGTTTGACAAGGAAGGTAATTCAGGCTTAAGCCTGCCATCTTACAATAATAGATCAGAAAGCAAATTTTTTTTTTAGACATCTTAGTCTAAGGTTTTTGAACCAAATTCTATATAAAATTGAATCTCACTGTTGTTTAAAAAATGCTATAACTCAATATGGCCAAAATTTATTTGCTTTCACCTACAAAACCTGTCCATCCACCATGGTCCACTATGAACCCTGCTGCCTAAAATGTAGAAGCCATGCTTACTTTCATTCTACCCCTTATTCCACAGATTTAATTTATTACTAAATCCTGCTTGTTATACTATCTTAAAATTATAATGTTTCTTTTCACCCTACTGCCATCAGCTTACCAAGCCATCATCAGATCAGATCTTACCTGAATTAAAACCTCCTAATTACTTCTATTTTTGCCCATGTATGATGTGCTCTGCATACAGAAAACAGGGAATTGGGTGACAGAGCATGCAAGTAAGTCATGGTAAATCTAGTGTCAGTAGCATTTATAAGGCTTATAAATCTGGATAGTGAGAAAACACCAAATTTGTATTTGGTGGTGCCAGTGACCTCACAGCATCACTTAATTTTGAAAAGACATGAATGAATTACTTTATATAAGACTTAAGGAAGATAGCTGTAATCATTTGGATGTATGCCACTTAGAGATATTACAGAATGGACACTATACATGGTGACACATTCCAGAGGCTATGGAATGAGTAACTGGGGAAGACCAGGGATAAACTGAATAGACTCAGTTAAGAATGACATGGCACAAAAGGATTTAAAGAATGATACCCAGACAGCAGGAAACCAATGATACCCAGACAGCAGGAAGACATTAACCCGTCATGAGTGATGAAACCAGTTAAAAATTCCATCCACACACCAAGACCTTGAAGAGAAAAGACCTCACATTATCTCAGCTCTGAGACCATTTGTCTGGTAGTTATCAGAAGTCTGAGCAATAGACATGAGTTATATTTAAAATATTTATTAGTTTTCAAGTTTCTTCCCCACCGCTTGGTTTAAGTCTGACCTATATACAACATGGCGCAGCTTTGAGGCTATAAAAGATATGTCTGCCTGTTACTTTTCTTAGTGTTTCTTTCATTGAGAATAAATGAATGCTGTATTTGGATCAGCAGAAGAACATAAACGTTATCAAAGATCTAAAGGGAAGAGATGGGCACAGAGATGAAGCAAAGCAATTTCAGCAGTCCAAAGGAGTGAACCATTACTATTGTTGGGCAGAGTTGCTTTGACAATCTATTTTCTGTACTGATTTTAAAATGGTTAATTATGTTAGCAATCCAGTACTGTATTGGCACTATGACTACAGCATCACTGGCACAACTGCCAATAAGCAACATCCAAGAGGCTAGACAGCTATACTCTTAGATGAAAGAACATCAATGCACCATGTCCAGAAGGTGGTCAGTCTGATAGTGTCCTTTTAGCAGTACAGCTCATCTTTGTATCATATTTCAGGATAAGTGAGCCCCTTACTGTAAGTGCAGGTCCTTTCACAAATTAGATGTTACTAGGGGTTAAATGGAATTAATTTGTACTGAACCAATGCTTAGCTATCATCACAGTGGAGTAAACTCTGCCTGGAGGGGGAAGATCAATAACTAGAACAGAGAAGAGGGCAGAGCACCTACCACAAGTCCCACTGGATTGAGCAACTATAGGATGAAGATTCTGCCTTATTTTGTCTCCTTAGCCCCAAACCTTGCAGGTGCCCAGCATTCACTAAATGCTTGTTGAATTGAACTGACAGTTGTAAAAAAGAAAACAACAACAATAACAAAAATTTAAAAAGAATAATGAAGAAGCTTAGTGAGTGTGATGGGAAGGAAACTGAAAAATATGGGCTTGGATTATTGAAGGCATAAATAACCCAGAAAGGAAATGAGCAGAGAGGAAAACAATTATCACGAATTAGATAACCAAGTATCAAAGAAGGATCCCATAGAAACTTCCATTCATACAGTGTACCTGTGTGCACATATACAATTGCAATAAACATGGTCAGTACCAATGGGGAACTAAAGCTCATCAGAGTAACAGAAGGGGATTGGGAAGTAACCCTAGCAACTAGGGCGGTGGTAGGCCATGAGCATATCCATGGGCGATACAGTCTCTCTCCATACACTTCACTCCATGTTCTTTTCTTTGTTCTACACGTACACAATGGATGAGCCCTCTTTACTAACTCCAAAGGAGATCCCTGCTAGTCCTGTTTCCTGATATAAAGCAAAATTTACCTGACAATCCACCTTGCTTTATCATCTATATTTAGCAATGAAATAGCTATTCTCTATATATAGGTTTGCAAAACTGGGCTGTGCCTTTTGCAAACATTAAAGTGGAAATGGCCCTGACACAGATCAATAATGCTTGCCTATTTCCCTGTGCTATACTTTGTTTATTTTTAGCCCCTACCCAGAGCCCAACATTTGCAGGAAAAACTCTACATCACCTTCAAGAATATTACCTACTAATGACCTAGGAAGAAACAAACAAACAAAAATCATGTTTACTTTATTCCTATCATGATTTTTTTTTTATAGGAGTAAATTCAGACTTGGCAGGAATCTGTTCCACTATCTTCTTACATAGATTCAGGCCTCTGGGGACGGAGATCATGAAACTTATACAGTTCTATCCTCCTTTATTATTCCCCATTTCTTCCATTTGCCAATTTATCTAAGAGTTCAGCTCTTTAGTCTACAGACAAAGAAGTGCATGATAGTGCACATACACTCAAAGAAAGAGCTACAGGTTCCTCAGGAATAGGGAGAGCATGAACCCTTGGCTAACCCCTCTCTACTTGTGTTTAGTGCATGAAGGAAACACTGCAAACTACAATGAGGGTCATCATGGCTTCATCAATATAAAATGTGTATTAGAAAAAGAGGGAAGTTGAAGTCAGTAATTGGGACTTGATTCTCTACAAGGTTGCCTTACCCATCTCTATTTCCTGTAGAGTTCCTCATAATACTCTCACATTGTTTTCGTCAGCTAGTGCCAACTGAATAAACAAGTTTCTCCTAAACACAGATCATTTTGTGGTTACTTGTTGAACACAGGCCTCTACAAAGAACTTGTGAACTTCTTGGGGATCCAGAGAGAGTTCCCTCCTCATTTGCATGCTCAGGAATTAGACCAAAGCCTGGAATCACATATGCTCAGGAAGTCTTGATTGAATGAGCTGACTATATTTGTGACCCTGTAAATTTACATAATTCCTTGGGGGGCATTAGAGTATCCCTTATGTAGGAGGTATCAGTCTTCAGGTGGGCAAAAGATTTCCCAAATATTATTCTCAACTTAATAAATAATGTATGGCTTGGACAACACTGCAAATTAAAGTTTTATTTTTGTAAAATTAACTACAAAGTAACAACTTTCAGCATTTTGTGTATCTCTTAGCTTCTACATGTTAGTTACTCCTACTTGCTTGTGAGTTGATCTCTTATACCCTTCCTTGGAATCTTTCACTAAGAAACAGTTGCTTCTTAAGAAGAAACACGCTAGCTGCTGTTTGGTATTTTTGCAAAGATTATGAATGAATCTCCTTCAGTGATGACTCACCAAAAAGAAATACTGTACTTCACCTATGAAACAGAAATTAGTAAGTAACTTGTTGCAGCTTTTCTACTTTTACATACAAGTAAAAAACTTTTAAAAAAAGAAAAAACTTTTAAAGAGGCTTCAGAATATCATTCAATTTAGTGAGATTGTATAATAATTAGTGAGTAAATTAAGCATGTATAGAAAATTGCAAAGGTTATTCATCATGTTTTTCTGATTACAGTGACTTCATATTACTAGGAATTTTTTCAAGGCAAAATATAAATTTCCTTCCAATATGTTCATTCTTAATGATTGTACTTGTAAACCCATATTTCATTAAGTTGTCTTGAAATCATTAGAACTGATTATATCATTGTTTTTAACTCACAACTCAAACTGGCGACTCCTCCATTTTCATATTGTTCATTTGTGCTTATCTGCACAATTAGTGATTACTTCAATCCACATTTAGTTTTGATTTTGCCAGTTACCTTGTTTTTGTTGTTATAAGTTTAACTGAAACGAATAACTATTCTGCAAAATAACTTGTTATATGTAAATTACAAGGTAACATGCTATACACAAGCTTCAAGACCAGTGCCAATTCCTATAAACAGAGGTAAACTTATCCTTCCCTCAGAACTCAGGGCTTTCTGAATTAAAGAACAGGAAATGGTACAAATATCATTCACACACTATATATTATTTAAGACTTGACTTTTCTCATTTGTGGAAATACAGGTTCCAATATTTTCTTCCCACATACCCTTGTTTACCTTGCACACTCCCTAAAACACAAAAATTAAAAATTAATGAATATTCTGCTAGAAGGTAACTGGCAGTCACTGACTACTCAGAAACTCCTGAATGATCCCTAAGCTTTTTCTCCTGGAAGCTCTGTAGAAATCCTTTTTCTAAAAGCCCACTGAAGTTAGGAATTAAAGACAGGTTCCTGGGATGAATCTTCTGCTGTCACTCAGAAGAGTCTGACTGACTCCATTAAGCAGAACTAGGCAAGGTAGATAAGTCTCTATGTGCTCAGCCTATGCACAGCCCCTTCCAATGGACTAGCAGTTTTTAGCCTGCACAAACATTAACATGTGACTGTGCTATGTCTCAAAGCAAAATTATTCAGCACATTTCACTTGGAAGCCTTGACAGCTGCAAGTAGGAGGGATGTGGCAGGGTCATGTGTTTTCATGGCTGTTCTTCTGGACAGCTTTATTTCGTGTGGGAAGAAACAACTTGCATTCTATTATATGGAAGGGAAAAGTTTTCTAAATTTAGTCTTTTATCACCTGAATTATTTTCTTTGAACAGGGCTTTCTACATTTGCCATCCTGGAGGCAGGAGCTCAGGAAGTCCACTGTGCTGACTATAATCAGTGGTGACAAAGTCACACACTGTGCTGTGGCCCAGACAACCCAGTTCAGTGACCAAAGCCAATTCCAATAGTCTGAAAGAACAGTCACATGCATTTAAGAGAAATGATTTGTATAGCAACAAGACCTGGTTACACATGTGCAGAATCTCTTAAGGCATTAACTTGACCACAACATAGGTAGGTTTTAATACAAAGACAAGACCAAAACATGATCTCCAGAATTTGTATAGTCTTATTTCCTCCATGAAAACTAACTTCTCTACTGTTTTGAGAACTCCTAAGGAGGAAATGCTTCAGCTTCAAATTCTTTTCAAAGATCAGTCACTCTTCATAACCAGAGTCCTTCACAGAAGCTTAGATTAATGCACCTTTAAGAAACTATTTGGCTACATCTGTATTTGAGAAAAAGAGAAAAAGCAAGCATACAGAATACAGATGTTATTCAGTATCTTTCTTTGTGGAAAAAATTAACAAAAAGAAAGGCAACAAGAAAAAAATGCTATCTAGGTTGTTTTGTTTGTTAGGCATTCCACCAACCGAATCATTAGAGAAACTAAAGATAAGGAAGGAGTACTTGTATCTCACAAATATACTGCCCTTTCTACTAGGTCATTTAGATTGTGACAAGATGGCTCTTACAAATGATGTTTTTATTTGCTACTCCCTAGCACAGGTTTATAAGCAGTGGTATTGTTTTTCCTGTAAAAAGGGACACAGGTTGTTAAGTATGTGACTCCTGACTGGGTTCCTGTTACATATTTATATACTGGATTCTCTCTCTCTATTTTTCTTTGAAACTATACTCTCCATGCCCCACCAACCCCAACCACCCTAGCCCCTGAACTCCAAGACTCTTGCTTCTTTTTACATGAAAGTATAAAACCTGGTGGTTTCTTTGACTTAGAATTTGTGATCAAATTGTATTTGAGTTCATCTACACAACAGAGGTCAAAAAAAAAAAAAGAAGAAAACAAAAAACAAACAGCCAAAATAGTAATTTAAACAGCCTAGTAACCTGATATTATCCTTAGGACTAAATGTTAAGACCAGGGGGCCCTCCCTGGTGGTGCAGCGGGTGAAAACACAGCACTAATAAGGTAAAGCCATTTCAGCATGCGTTAGATCCCCGCCCTGGAGGTGACCCACATGGCTGGGCAGACCTCCCCTGACCCGCCTGCTGCTCCCCTCAGCAGTGTACTTCGTCCATCTGCCTGTTCTGCTCCCCACTCTGTCTCTGGTGAAGCCTCTTGCGGCCTCTTCACCTCTGGCCTGTACTGTTGGGTCCTTTGCCTGGACAGACCTCCCCACCTCCCCCACAGAATCATATGCACACTGTTGT
>NW_004567122.1:20098447-20102236 GCF_000260355.1 Condylura cristata
GGGGCAGGCGGGAATCGAACTCATGCGGAAGTGGCTTTAGCTTCTCAGTGCTGTGCTTTAACCCGCTGAGCCACCAGGGAGGGCCATTCCTAAATATTTTACATAATGTTCCCATCACTTCTGTCAGGGGACTTTCCCTGACAGAGGACTAGAAAATGAGCTAACTCTTTAGCTCACAGCGAACTTGCTTCATGATGAACTAGAAGCAGACACGTACATGTGTGACCAGATCCAAATGCCACACCTCTTGCATTTTCTATAGCCAGAAGCCAACAGAATCTTACTATCGATTGGAAGCCATTCTCAAAATTTTCATTCTGGAAGGATATCTATGAGAAACATTTTTCCAGCCCCTTTTCCAACACAAAAGCCCTAGGTAAGGCCTAAAAATATGCGATGTGTATAAGTTGGAGAAGGAATAAAGATGAGCCAAATACTATTTCCATTGAGCCTCCTTAACACTTGTCTTCCTTCTTGAAAGGTATAACTTGCACGAAATAATCCTACTTTAAATTATAGAATTTTAATTTGCATTAATGACCTTTGAAAAAGGTGAGCTAGGAACATCTCTGAGATTCTAGCAATGAAACTATTTTCAGAGTGCACAGAATCCATAAGCCAAGGCATTTCTGTGAAGGACTCTGTTTTGGAAGTGAATGAACACTAGACTACCTGGTGCTCTAACGACAGATTCAAATTCAATCAAGCTAGCATGCCACCCTCTACTCATCCAAGTAACTGCCGGCTCTCTGGCATGTGTTCAACTGCTTAATCCAGCAAGAGAGGGTGACTTCTCTCAGAATCAAAGGCTCCATGTTGGCCTGGACCCCCCAAATTATGTATTGTGTCTCTTGGTCTTCTCCTCCCTCCCACACTTTTAATGTTAAAATGATAATACGGAAATGTATGTAAATTAGTCACCTCCTGGGGTGAAAATTCTCACATATAAATAATAAACCTTCTTATATTGTTGAAAAAGAAAAGGTGACTGAGTCCTTACAAAAAGTATTGTTCCCCATTATCCCTACACTACCTCACATTCAAATGTGCCAATAAATGAGATTTTAAAACATCTCATTTTTAACTGTTGCTTATCCTCTGTTGTTGAATTCAAGCACCTGGAAAATCTATAATTTTTAAACATATTTCATATATATACACATGTGTGTGTATGCCTATGTATGTATAAATAGTCAGAGGGAGAGAGAGAGGGGATACCTGATTATGGCTTTCCAGTTACACTTTTAGAATGTAAAGGCTGCCATTTTAACTGGCACTCAGAGAACTGCCAATGTTCAAACCCAAGCAGTTTTCAATTATTTTGCTCAACTGGGAAAGTGAGTTATCTAGAAACAAATGGGAATGACAGATTAAAAGGCTATCCTCACTAATACTTTCAAATTGGGCTAAAGTTAGTTATACCCTGTTGAGTCCTTCTATTTCTTAGGATGAACAGTACAGCAAGCATGGCAAGGCAAATTGCTTGGGCCTCTAATCTTAGTTGTGACATCTCCTGTCTCATGTCCTACCATCAATAGTGACCTACTTGCTGTACCATGTGAATTTCCAACTGAGATTTTTGATGCTCACACACAGGAAACACAATTATTTTTATATTTAGCACAAAGAGTAGCCATGAAACATCTAAAATGATTTCCAGTTCAAGAGAGCCACACTAACTTTGTTTTGCTGTAATCTTTTTTTTGCTTTGTCATTTAGAAACATAATAACAGTTATGATCCATTAAAGACAAAGTTTTCACCTTTTAAAAAACAATCTGAAACTGCCACATGAAGTCAGTATCTAATAAGTTGAAAAGTAACTAAGAAAAGTGAAAGAATCATACCTTGGTTACTTGTCCTGTTTGAAGAACTAGATATAAATGACTTTTGTTGAAAGTGATAAAAAAACAATGCTGCAGGTATAATTGGGTTTGAAATTATTAGAAACATGAAAATAACTTATTAATAAAAGAGTAGGAAAAAACTAACACTCAAAATGGAACAGAAGTGTACAAACAGAGCTATAGGATTTTTTAGGTAAATTATGAGCAAAACTAAAAATACACACAAAAAAACAACACAATAACATTACAAATACCTAGCAAGAAAGTCTCAAAGATGACCAAAGATATCTGGACTGACTCAGGAAAGTTAGCAAAGTAACTTTGTAAGGAAAAAAAAATAGGCAAAGTAAAACTGTCATTCAAATAGTTCAAAATTAAGAAGAAAGCTATCATTGCAAACATGTATGTAAGCAAATTAGCACAGCATATGTTAAACTCTAATTAAAAGGATTATTCAAAATTTTAATCTTTTTTTTTTATAGCTCTGATCCACAAATCCTAATGGAGACTACTTGTGAATAAGCAAATTCCCAACACTTAACTAAATCTTCAAACAGATGTCAGGAGTTGCAATACACCTACTTAAGTGAATTTCCAAAACTCTGTGGCTACACCAGCTGACAGCAGCTGCTTTTGTGAATCATAAAGGACCTTTCAAATCACAGTGTTCATATGTTGAAAAGCACATGTTCTACTCTGTTTCTGCCAAAGAAGCTTCACTACCACCCCCTCACACCCAGATACTTGGGAATATTCCAGCAGTGTGTGTACCCATTATGAAGTCTTTCCATCAGTACTGCTTTTGCTATACATTTTCTACAACCTCATGCTGCTTCCCACCCACACAACTTAGAATAATAAAAAAAAAAGCCTTTGGCTAGCCAAAAAAGGGCCAATCTACTGTATATGAAAACTACCCTGTCAAATGCAAGCTCTCAAGAGTTTACTTGGATAGTGCAGGCCTGTCTAACCTAAATGATAATGATATCTCAACCCATCTTATGCCATGTAGATACTGATGGGCTCTTAAGATACCTAAACACCCAAATCTACCCAGTTTACAAAGTGAAGCAAAAAAGGGTCCCCCACCAGCATACATAGGTGAAAAGTACAATAAGAAAACATGAAAACATCCTCTTCTCTTTCTCCCCCTTCATTATTTTGTGATTTATCTCTGATGAAAGCCTAAATATAATGTGGAAGAAAAAGGATAAAAATTACTCTCAAATACAGATGAAGTTTATTCACCATACGATTTAGATCAACTTTAGGGAAACTGATACGGTAGTTTAGTTGAGAAGTATATTTCATAGTAAGTGACTCTAATAGTTTTTTATGATACCTAGAACCCCAGAAGGCAAAAGATAGGGTCAAGTAGGTTTAGACTGATATTCTGCAAAGAGAAACACATTATAGCATTCCAGGTGACCTCAGGAGAGATCAGGGGAAGATGAACAGGTAGGAGGGGAATATGAAGTTCTTGTCAAAGTTGGAATGATGATTTATTTACCAGAGTGATAAAGTCAGAGGTAATAAACTGTAATCCTCAGAACATAACAACTCACAACATATTTAGCAACATGAAAAGAAAAAACACAAAAAGCACATACTTAAATGCGGAAGACCTGAAAGACAGTGAGAAGGGATTTTTTGAGGAAGGTACTCAGCTTCATTTCTGTCAACGTCTTTACTAAATTATTAAGTGAAGTAAAGGTATTTTTCAATTTGTACCTTCATAATTACCTCTGAATAATTAAGAACATAGTTCTAAGAATAAATCATTTTAGTAGTACACGAGTTCAAATGAAAAATTATGTGTAAGCAGAAGAAACAAATTTTTTTTAAAAGACTTATTTGTGCATACAGAACTAGGGTACAGGCCAGAGGCACAGGGGCGGTAAGAGGCTTCACCAGAGACAGAGTGGGGAGCAGAACAGGCAGAT
>NW_004567122.1:20102514-20135262 GCF_000260355.1 Condylura cristata
AGCAGCAGGCGGGCCAGGAGAGGTCTGCCACGCCATGTGGTCTCCTCCCGGGGAGGCGGGAATTGAACTCATTCGGAAGTGGCTTTTTAGCTTCTCAGTGCAGTGCTTTAACCCGCTGCGCCACCAGGGAGGGCCAGAAGAAACAATTTTAAGTGAACTTGCTACTGTAAAATATTATACAGTCATAATTCTCCCAATTTGCAATTTAGTCTTATATACACACACTTACTTTTAAAGGGTTTATGCTTAATTAAAAGAATTGGCATGCTTAATTAAAAGAATTGGCATCCTTAAAACTATAATTAATATAAAAAATAAAGTTGAACATTATTCAAATTTCCCTCATTATACCAGGCTTTCTTAAACTCTTACATAATAATACTATAGCAAAAGCTTCTTTTCTTCAAAGAATTTTGATACCTGTATCTTATTTTACCTTCAAATAGAAAGAAAGGCAGGCAGGTTTTATCAGCTTTCAAATTTTATCGGGGGAAAAAAACTCAAAGAAATGTACATACTCAGCACAAAAGACAACTGGCATCCTACTTTATTCCTAGTGTTATAGATAATCACCAACTGTGGGTTATTAGATGTCAAAACTTCTAACTATTCATTTCTTCATTAACTTATTCACTTGATTATGAATTCCTTATTAAAAATACAGTCATGGTCGCTGACCTCACAGAATTTAAATTAGAGGGTGGGGGACATAGACAAAACAAGTAGACACATAGGTTAATTATAGAGGATTGCGGCAAGTACCATGAAAGAAACAAAAATGGTAGACAATTGGCAGGGTCCCATGAACAGAATAGATGGGATAGCCCTGAGAGATACCTGTGAAGATGAGCCCTGAAAGGAAAGAAGTAGCGATAGGAACTTGGATATGTGAATCAAGTAGAAGGAATTACAGATGAAAAGGTTCAGAGTTTGGGAAGAGACTGGCTTTTTTTAGACAAACAACAAAGGCAACAGAGTGTTTGGAAACTTAGTGAAGGTAAGAAGTAATGAGTATATACAGATGGCGAGGCTTTATTACTTAAGACATAGGCTCTAATACCTTGAGACTATCTCCAAGGTGAAAGGAAGCCACGAACAGAGAAGGGACAAGAGCAGATGTACCTGAGTCTAAATCTTAGTTTAACCAATCAGTAGTTATGTGACCTAAGCAAATTACTACTCCTCCTGGATGCTAAACTCCTAATTTACAAAAAGGCACTCAATTAAATAATAGTCAGTTACAATCATCTGTAATTATCATTATTGTTAATTCCATGATATGTAAATAAGGTTAATAAATTCTTTTACATTCAAATAGACATATACTGCCAAGTAATATATCAGAAATATGGAATTATTGAGAAATAAGTGGGTTATTTTAATCTTTTTTATTCAGCAAAGGTCAGATGCTTACTGAGTATAAAAAGACATAAATTAGTGCATTCAAATTCATTAGGGTATATTGTGGTTCTAATCAGAATAATTATTGATCCTGGCTCATTCCTTTGTCCTTAATTAGTCGATATTGTGGCTTTCCTCTCTCTGTCAACCTAGACTCAGAATTTTGTGTCCATAAATGTGTAGCAACTCTGTGGTTCCCACCAACTATTCAGCAATCATATAGGGAATTTCACAGTTACTTTTCAAGTTACAACATGTAATAGCCATTTACAGTTGCTATCACATCTACTGGTCCCTCACTTCCCAATGCATATTTCTTTCTTACTAATAGGATTCTAACTTTGTTCAAATTTGCTTCCTCACTCCCTCAGGCAATGGCAACCCCCTTGCTAGTGAATGATTTAGAGAGGGCCATGTGACCCAGCTCTGCTCAATGAGGAGGGAGGTCTTCTTGGCGTCTTAGAAATGTTTTCACATTCTTCAAAAGGAGAACAAAGATGGTGTGGAGGGTGGCAAATCTATTTTCTGTGTCCTAGATATTTTCATGCGAAGAAATGACATCTGAAGGACTGCAGCAATCTTGCAAACAAGAAAAGAACCATTTGTATGTAGAGATGAAAGGAACTTACATTCTTGATGACATCAATGTGCCACTGAATCAACCAATCCTGTCACTGATGCTACTTCTCAATTCCTTACTGTTAGGCTCAATTTGAGTTGGGTTCTTGTGTTTTGTGTAGAATGTGTCCTAGTGGGTGTACCATATTATCTCCATTTCATTTGGAAACAGCACTAATTTCTTTGTCTTTGGGAAGGTCTAGGATTGGAACTAAGACTTCTGACTTTAGCTCAGTGAACTAAATCTCAATAATTTTGGATATGAGTGGGTATAGCTCTGTATTTTACAATGTTGGGACAGTGGGAAGTCCCAAGATTAAAACACCATAGAAATCACAACAGATAGCTGTTGCTTTGGTAGGGTTACTTGTCATAGTGGTCTCTCTGTCTTTGGTTCTCTCTGTTTAAAACTTTGTCTTTCACTTCTTGCCCAACAATGACATGTTTTTCCCCCCAAAGCTAAAAGAAGCACACCTCTCACTGGTCTCTTGTTCTATAAGGTTACCATTTTGAGCCCTATTCAATGACAAAAGAATTCAATAGAGACTACATCCCAGCACAGGCCAGATGTTAAGGAAGCTGAAACAGCTTCACACTTCACTAGACAAGAGGATTAAGGGGCAGAAGTACTCCAGAGAAGAGATGCAATATTGTGATTTGTAGTCAGGAGGTAGACCTGCCTTAAGACAGGCGGAAATATCAAAAGACACTAGATATTTTTTTTAGCTATATTGAGTTACTTTTAAATGGAAAATATAAGAGACCAGTCAAATAAAATATCTATCTTACAAAAACAGATAGATAATCATTGACTGTGGAAGAAAGGGATAGAGAGGAATTATTGCTTGAGTAACTGCTAATGGGGACTAGGAATGAAGTAAAATAAAAATTACATAAGTGTCTCATAGTTCATAATAAACAAAAAACAATATGTTAGAAAACAAATTATCCATTCCAGTCTAATAAGCATTTTCCCTACAAGAAAAGTATAAATTTAACATATAATGGTGGGCAGAAAATGTAATGCACACAGGTTTCATAATTTTGTACAGTATTTGAAAAACATCACTTAGAAAATGGAGTGGAAGTTGTAATTGGTGAAATCTGCTAAGAGACCATAATTAAAAGAGAATAGTAAATGGTGCCTCAGCTCTTGAAAGGGTCACTATCAGTAATGTCTTCATTACTAATTTGTAGTGAAAATAGAAATTCATTTATAGTGAGGCTGGTATCTAACTGTTGTCAAGGTGAGAAAAATACATGGAAAGGTTAGAAGCAACACAACTTAAGTAGGTGTATCAGGAAAAGCAACCTGATAGACCAAAAACTAAAATTAAGAGAATGGAAGTTCACTGACAGTCATTCTGAAGGGAGAGAAAAAGTGACAACTGTTAACATCAGCTAAGAGGCAAGAGGCTGGTTAGTTAAAGCAACAAATTAAGTCATCAATAAAAGGCACTTTGATTCAGATATCCTGTTTTTAAGGAAACTGGGGTAGCTCTGACCCTCTTTTCCTTATCCTATATATACCTGCTTTGATTTTGGACATAGGCTAATCACTTTGGTTTTAGTTAACATGTCTGTTGCTAGTGGGACCTTGTGACTTTGTTTCTTAGTGTACAAAAAGTGAGCAGGTGGTGGTTAGAGTGACCAGGCAGGTGAGGGGTCAAGTATGGTGAAGATTAGTGAAAACTGAAGTTTAGTGCTACGTAAGGGTGTCCAAGTGGGTAGTAACCCAAAGAGGAGAAGCTGTATTATTGTGGTCTCCCTCTTTAGCATTAGAAAGACATACAGGAATACTCCAGTAAAGTTCTTTAAAATGATTAACAATGAAGTTACTCCCACAGGGTAAGACTAGTAGTAGCTGATTGTAACAGGCTTTTTATAAAATAAAACTCTTATCCAGGAAGAAAGGAAAGGGATGCTAAAGAAAGGAAAACATTAGTGGAAGATGGGTCTACATGAAGGAGACCTGTTGAAATCAAACAATTATAATTAAAAAAATTAAAAAGATCAAGGGATGCGAGGTTTCTGAGAACCTGTATTTCATATAACATAACTGTCAAGTATAGGAGGAATCAAATTTGGTATTTGTGATGCTGAAAAACAGATCTGAGAAAATGCCAAAGCAGAGCATCATTGTTGGGATGGAAGGGAAAAGCATTATGTTCCACAGACTACCCCTTCCCAAAGCCTCCACAAATCATCCAGGCCAGTAGCTCTGGATATGCAGGGGCTGGTGTGACTGAATTACATGCTTCGAAAGAAACCAGTCCATGACCTAATCTAGTGTTGCTCATCAATGTTGCCTTGAACATCTAAATACTTTTAAAATGTTATCATTCAGCTTTCTAATGACTTCTGTTTTCTTGGCAAGTAGTGAGGAGAGGGTGCCTAAGTGAAGTGAGGTTTAATTTTCCAGGAGAGACAGAAAATGAGGGTCCTTGATCTTCTGCAGTCCATTTAAGTCCCTTAAGAACCTAATATAAAAGGGTCAGTTAGCCTAATGGCCCTAACCTCAGGCAATTGATTATGTTTAACTTGTGTGATCCATAACTCCATCTAGACACTTGGGTCTGTACATGACCTCAATACCCTTGATTTAAGGTAAGAGCTAGTAGTTACCAAAGCCTTCAGATTGTATCATAAACATGACAATGTGGGTGGTGCTTCATGAACAAAAAGGGATTTATAAATTAAAAAAAAACATGAAAGTGGGGCTCTCCCTGGTGGCTCAACAGGTTAAAGCACCGCTGTTTAAAGCATTGTGAAGCTCTCAGAAGCCACTGCAGCATGAGTTCAATTCCTAGCCAGCTGACTCACATGGCATGACCTCTCCTGGCCCACCCCCCACCCGATACTCCTTATAGCAGTGTATTTCAGTAGATCTGCCGGTTCTGCTCCCCACTCTGTCTCTGGTGAATCCTCTCACCCACCACACCTCTGGCCTGTACCCCAGTTCTGTAAGCATAAATAAATCTTTAAAAAAAAAAAAAAAACCATGAAAGTAACAAGTTTCTTCCTTATGCTGAGCTTTGGGAATCAGCAGTTTCCAGGCTCAACATCACCTTTCTCTTCTAAAGGCCATGACCAAAGCTAGCTAGTTCTCTGCACTAGATGGTAAAGGAACCAAATAGAGATTTCAAAAGGTAAGAGTGAGATTGTCAAAGACTCTATATGGGGCCCATTTGTCAGCTTCTTTTTCAAGGTATGACAGGAGGCACGGAAACAAAAAAGAAATAGGGGAGATGGCCTGTGGACTGAGAATGGGGTAGTTGTGAAGACATCATTGAAGGAAAAAAAAGAGAGATGGTGAGAGAAGGTGAGGTAGGAATGAAGAGGAGGATTTTAAAGACAGAGGGGGCAGAAATGGGTGAGATGAAAGTTTTATCAAGTACTGAACTCATGCTAATATCCAAGACTGGTACTAAAATTCAGTTATTGCTACCATCCCAACTTTTGGTGACCATCTTTGTTGTGCCATTGTTTGAAGACCCTGTAAGAGTGCACCTGTAATTCCCTGGAGCTTCTGGGACAAGGAGCAATATTTCTTGAGTACCTGTTTCTAAGGCACTGCAATATGAAAGGTGTGATCAACTGGTGTGGTCAACCCTCAACTGGCTCTCCCAGTCTGGAAAGGAAGCTTCGAGAAGGGAAGGACTCCATAACTGGTAAACACTATAGAAGGATGGACTATAGAAGGACAGCGAGAAGCTTCCCAAATGCACTAATACTTGAATTGCAGTTTGAATTAGTTAAGCAGAAGAGAATTCCTAACCAAACTCAATTACTATTTGTTAAGAACTTTTAGTCATTTCAATTTGTGATGATTACCTGGAAGATCACTCAAGTACTGGTGATAAGTACCTAGGCCTTATCACCACCAATATTGTTAACAATCAATGTTCTTAGCAGTTTTTATTATTTTCAATAAATATATTCATTCTAGTATCCAGAGATAAAATCTGAAAAAATACTATATTTTATCTTTGGCTGAGATGGGAATGCATTCAAACTTTTTCCAATTATGAGGCATGATTCTTGTTCTACTTATTTCATAGCAAAAGTTTTAGAAGCTTTCAAAAAGATCACATTTTGCTCACTTGAAATATGTGTATATATCTTAGCATAAAATATACTTGGCAGCTGCTAACATAATTGGATGGCTACGCCTTGAAGAAACTTGATTTCTTTTTAATCAAAATTTTAGAAACATACTGGGTTTCTTGCCAGTGCTGCAATAGTGAGCAATAAATACATCATTAGATCAATGGTGGTCTGATGATGGATTACTCAAAAGATAGTTCCAGCCAAGTAGAATAAGCCCAGAAGTCTCCTTGTACAAAGATTAATAAAATATTGTTTAAAATATAGATACTGAATTAATATAACAGGGAAGAAAACACTGAAAAACAGAACAGTCATGGGTTTATAATGTAACAATATTGATCCCGGGCTTTCCTAAGTACTCTAGAGCAGCCACATGATTACATATGCCTCTGATTAGACCCAGAGATAAGAAGAGAAAAGTTATAAAAAAAGCAACTAACCAGAGGAAGGCCTACTGCTATAATAAATTATTTAAAGCAAGCAGAGCGAACAGGTTGTGAAGACAATATAAAACAGAATCAATGCCCCAAGAAACCCCAAGCCCTCAGCACCTCTATAATTTGTTACCACCCTGTCTGGCATTTTACTGCAGATATTTCTCTCCCACCACTTTCCTCATCCATTCTACCCTTAGACCCTCCACTTTTTTTTTGCCAGCTCAGCTTAACATTTGTTTTTCTTCTGTAACCCAAAACTCTGCCTTCAGTTCTACTTCTCAGCTGGTATCAGGAGAGTGTCTGTAAGGCCACAGACGGGGACATCTGTCACTTCATTCATTTGGAGCTTAAATTTCTCACAGAAACTATAAGCTGGCAATATCTAGTATGATACATGAATCAGCATGACTTTAACGTTATCCTTCTTCATTTTCTTTTTCTACTTTTGTTATAGTTATATCTACAAAGTTACAACATTATAAAACTAGTATGACATTTTTTTTAGTGTGCAATTTTTATAGCTCATTGACTATTCTATTTTAGAGACTGCTGTTAGACCCAAACAACTACAGTAAAAGTATGAGTTTGAGGGGACATTGTAGTAAGAGAAATGTAGTAAAAGTAGCTAAAATTTAAGTTCTAGGGGATATTAAAAGGACAAAGTGACTTGAAAAATGTATTTTTATCAATAGATTTGCCAAGGGAATAAGGGTAATGAAAGATAGGTTAAAAACTTGAAAAGAATTTGTCAAATGAAAATTAGACACCAAAAGTATGCCATGGTTAAGAAAAAGAAGAAAAGTAAGAATTGTTGCTGAGAAGCTTTCATGACCTATGGCCCACTTTCAAGAACAGTAACATTCTGCAGTTTTTTAAAGTAGGCACACATCTGCCTTATTGTATAATTCGAGTCTTCTAAATTTTTCTAGGTCCATCTAATCAAATACAAGCAACTCTGTCTTGCTAGTGTAAAAACATTATTATCAGTACTACATGACTCAAATAGGCAAACAATACAGGTCTAAAATATTAGTCTAATTAATTCTACCTATAGGTTTTACTGCCATTGTATTCCATGACCTATAGCAAATTATTCACCATTCTGGGTCATGGTTGTTGGTTATGGTCAGCTCATTGGACCAATTAATATTTATGGTTAGCTTTATAAAGAAAATTGCTTCAAGATCACATGCAATATTAAAAAAAAGATGAAAAATTGTTGATGTTATGCATTACCCCATCAAACCACCACACCACTATATAAAAACAATTCAAAACACAAGGCCAACCTCTCCGTTACTGGTGCCATCTTTGAATATGAAAAACGAATGTAAATAATATTATCCTTTTGTGGCTGCTGTTTGTTCATCTGTAACAATGCAGGGGTAAAAATCATCCCACTCAAAGGACTGTTAAGATAAGTGACCTATAAACATGACTGCCAAGTGCTCCTTAGAACAGAAATTACTCTGTAATAGTCCCAGTAATGATCCAGTGGCCTGGAACAATCCAAAATCCAAGTTCAGTGTCCTTGCCTATCTACATCCTTGTATCATCAGGGAGGTATATATTCCCAGTGTACTTTGGACCACTAAGAAATCATTTGTTTTTAGGATGGTAGAGAGAGGGAACAACACAATTTCTGGTAGAGTCTTTTTCCTTTAAACCTCATAAAGGACTCTTAAATTGAAAATTAAGCCAGTATGAAATAAGAGAAAAATATCCAAATGTTAGTATTCAAACTATAAATAAAAATCCTCATTTCCAATAATGAATAAATCAAAATTTACATAGATTTGAGAAGTAGCAATCAATTCTCAACCCATCACTCTGTGATGTTGAGAAAACTACCTAAGCAAATAATCGAGCAAGTTAAAATACTTCTAAGAGAGGTTTTGGTATAATGGTGTGGATAGAGGCCTTCCAAAAATACTTCTAAACTGACTTTCTGAAAAGGAGACTCTCTGGGTGGCATGGGACACACATGAGGCCAAGAAGCTACCACTACCCAAGGAGATCTGTGACTTAGGATGAATCTATGAATCTACTCCGATGGAGGTTCCAGATCCCAAGCATGGAAGGGCTTTAAAATCAAAGATTTCCCCTAAAGACTGAGATTCTCCTACCCTTCAGGGAGGAAAGCCCAATGATATGTTAGAACTAGCAAAGGCATCACAGAAGCCCACTGGACTGGGAGGGAGTGTTCAATTACCTTGGTTTCCCAGATTTCCTTTGAGTTGGGGGTTCACCTAGGACTCCAACTGAAGCATCCAAAAACACTTCTGAATACAGGACAAAAAATGCCACTGTCTTGGACAGCGTGCTAAAGCATTACCTATAAATTTTATAAGGCCAGTAGGTGCCACCCAGAAAATTTGGAAAAATTATGTGTTAAATCAACTCATAGACTACAGTTGTTCTTTTGTATTATAAATACCATACCAGTGATTCTTCAAATACAATGAGGGAATCCCTAGCATCAGAATCACTTAGGGATGCCTGCTAAAAATACAGATTCCTACACCTTACCCCAGACTCCTAAAATGAATCTCAGAGATGAGTTCTGTTCATGAATTGAACTTTAAGAAGCAACCCACAGTTGAGTCAGATGATGTATAGCGAGTCAGGGAAATTATTGTTTCTAATTTTAGCCCATTAGAAATTTAAAGATATTTATAGATTAGGGATTTACAGATATTCCAAATGTTTAAGTACCACAGAAATAAAAATAATATTTCTTTTGATGGGTTCTTAAGAAACTTCCCAGTTCATTTCTGCCTACATATAATGAACACCATTATTAAAATATAATTATAAGCATGAAATTACTGGGGAAATATCAACTATACTTCTCAAAAACAAAATACTGCTTTTTTTGTCACCAAAACTAATTATGCTATTAAAGGAATTTATAGTTTTTTTAAGTATCAGTCACTGGCTGCAGGAACTTATTAAAGCTGTTATAATCCTCCCAGACCCTTTGAGTCATCAGAATTTTTGTGATAAAGGTTTTTTATTATTTTAAAATTACAGATTGTGAACCATTGCAACTAGTGATTAGGTTGAATATGAATTTGCATCCAAGTTATAAATTCCTAAAAAATATATTTCATCAAAATTATGAAGGTAGCCTTAAATCTAGTGGATTAAGTAGCCTCTACAAAGTCCTTTATTTCTATTAAGGCTTGTGTGGGTGTGTAAAATAATTCAGTTTGAATCCTTTTGCTTAAGAAGTAAAAAGAAACAGTTTTTGATATACATGCTACTGCAAAGCAATAAACCAGTATTGCATGGTTTTGTGACAAGCACCACATTTTTTATCTAGGGTGTTTTTTCCCTCCTTTAAGCTCTGCCTTCCCAAACCTCGGCTATCATTTCACAAAATGTAGCTTGCCATTTCTGAGGAGTTAAACACTCCTTTTCTCCTTTACCAAAACCACAATTTCAGGTTGAATGAAAATAGAACTTGAGAGGCAGGCAGGCTTTGTTTGTAGCATGTTGTTTCTACTAAGGGTTACCCCCTACCCACGCTCTACCCTAGCGCTCTGACTGAAGCCTACATGTTATGTTTTAACAGATGGGCTGGCTGGCGGCTGCTGGGCTGTAAAACAGGAACGCGGAATCTGCACCCACTGGTATTGAACTGAACGCTCGTAAAGTTCATGGACATACACTGACCCAGACAGAGCAGGCAGATCCAGACATACTTACATACACACAGAGTCACTCACCATACACCCCACAGCCTAGAAGGGCCATCTCCTCACCCTGGGAAAATTCAGCCTTGAATTTCTATTTCATTCATCTAGCAGATATCATACAAGTGCACACACACATATGCACATGTATATGTGCATAAAATAGCGGCATGTCTCAACGTTTTCAAAGATAAAAATAACCTCAAATTCTGTACCCAAATCTTACCAGGCACTTTCAATAAGTTCTCATTCACATCTAATGAAAATCACAAAGGAAAGAAATTGCATTCAATTCTAATTTTCCCAAAACTACACGTAATAAACTACACTATATGTAATGGTACACAGAGGGAGAGAAAACAAAAACAAAAACAAACCAGCTGCTTTTATCCTTATCATTGAAAGGGGGGGCTGGGGAACCTACCCCAGACCAAGCCACAAACGAACGGTGTCAGGTTTAACCTTGAGTCCTCTGTTGTCAGTTCTTGTCACAACTTCATCACTTACACACGCAGATGCTCAAACAAAACACCAACAGATCGGCCTGGTTGTTCCTTTCACAACTCGTCCTGAATTCTCCCGGGCTCCGGTAACTTGAACAGATAGAAGGTCCCCCCTGGTCCGAACAACAAAGTCCTTTGTACACACCTTGCGGATGGCTTTGGAGGTCTGATCTCATGAGAGAAGCAATTACTTTACAAAGTTTAATATCCGTGCTGTCAATGGTTTTCACTGCCATAATTGTACTGGAACACTGAAGCTCCTGCTGTTACAGAACCCGACGGGTCACTTAAGTTCTCCGACCAACGCAGTCCCCCCGCCCCCCCTACATCCCCCCGGGACGCGGGGATTGCTGGCTCAGACTCAGGATCAGACACCCCCGCCGGACTATCCTGCCGCACCCGCTCCAGCGCGGGCTAATTTTTCAGGAACCCAGCCGCAAGCCATCTAGCAACTGCTGTCCGTGCACCACTGGGCACTGAGGCCGCCCCCAGCGCGCGTGTCACGCCGCAGAGGGTCAGGGGACGCGTCCCCCGGCCCCACCAAATGAAGGTAATCACCATACGACAAGTTCTTGCAGACAGAGAGCCGCGTCCCGAGCTGAGTTGCGACGCTTCGAAACAAGAAGTTCGGGAGTGGGTAAATACTGCCTAGCCTTGACCTCCCCACAGCGGCCACACTCCCACTGACAGACCGACTCGTACCCGGACGCGTCTGACTCCCCGGCTCCCAGGCAGCCCAACAGCGCAGGGAACAGCCGCTCGCTCTGCGCGCCGCCACTCACCCTTCGCGCGGAGTCCAGGTAGCAAACCGACGCCCCTGGTGCGGGTACCGAATCCCAAGTTGCCCCGACTGGCGGCTGTTCTGGCCCCAGCGCACCGGGGCACATTGACTTGGTCTGGTACCTCAGAAGAAGCAGGGCAAGCCCGGCGGCAGCCCTGGCTCAGCAGCCGCCTGGAGCGCGACAACAATTCAAGGACCTGCTCAGCAAATGAGGCGAACTGCCGGGCTGAGGCGACCGGCTCAGGAGGGAGGCGGGGTCCGGCCGCCGGAGGGGGCGGAGTGATACCGGGGACCGCCCACAAGGGGCGGGGCGCCCCACCACCTGTGACTGACTGAATCTGCCGCCAATCGTGGTGGCGCGTGGTTCCAGGCGGCCGCAGGCGTTGCCAGCCGCTCGGGTCCGCCCCATAGCCGTGGTCCAATAGTCCGTGGCCTTGGGCTGGCGGGGAGACGCGCCGGCGGCTGGGAAGTTGGCGGCTTTGAGGAGCTGGGGTTGCAGCTCGCGCTGTGAGGGCGGCTGCGGCGGGATTCCTGCGCCTCAGGAAGGACGTGGCGGTCTGGAAAGGCCCGTGACTGAGAGAAACCTGGTGCTTGCGGATCCCCCGGAGCCGCCGCGGGTCGTAGATAGCGGAGCTGCAAGCCCAACCGAAGCGCGTCCCGAAACCGGGTGACAACGCCCGCACCCGGCGCCCGCCTGAGGCGCACGACTTGGCTCCCCAGAGGAGCTCGTACAGTCCGAAGAAACCGAGACTCAAAAGAGGGTGAGCCTGGCTCAGGACTTGGAGCTCTGGGCGCCCCGGTCTCCACAACCCTCCGGCAAAGTTCCTTCCTCACCCTTGCCCTGACACCACCGGCAGCAGGGGACTTGAACCGGCGCCTATGCTCCCGGGTGCTAGCGAGACACTCCCCACAGGGAGCATCCCCCCGCTGCTCAGTCCTTTTAGACTCAAAGGCCGGGCCGGAACCGTTCCTTCTATCGTTGGTCTGTCCCCTTCGGCTTTCTCTCTCCCCGCCCCTTCCCTTCAGAAGTCCCTGTCTTGGAAGGGAGGCGATGGGCTCAGAGGCCCCCGTGGTGACCTTTATGGGTCGGTCTCAGCGGAGTGGCTCCTGAAGAGCCCTTCCTGGCGCACTGCTTGTGTTGTTAATGGGTGACTGCTTCAGACCTTTTCTCCTGGCAGCAGCACCCACTCCTAAGGATCTGTGGGTATGTGGACTCCAAAAGCAGATTGGGGGTTGTTTTCCACCCTGAGGTCTAGAATGTAAACAAGTCCTGGACTGTAAACGCTGGGTGGGGCCGCATCTGCCTTAGGTAGTACTCAGCCCATGTTAGCAAAATGAACTAACATGTCAGGAACTCGTCAAGCATCCTAGAACCTGACACTCTCCTTCACCACTAACCTTATTCTCACCTAGATCCCTGAAGTCCTAAAGGTTTTCGGCACCTGTTCAGCATATCATGGGATTATGGACCTCTACAGATGTTATTTCAGTGCCTGCCTAGCCCCTAGAAAGGCCTGCATCAAGCTCAAACCTCCCGCCCCTCATGAACAAGTTATGAAGATGGTCACTAGCAAGAAAACAGGTTACTGTTCCATGACTGAAAAGGCCCAAGATGCAGCTCTGAAGTGAGCTTTGGTCTGGATTGAATTTCAAATTATATCTCCTCAGCCCCCTTCCTCATTGGGGAGAAGTCTGTAAGATAGGCTGTCAGACAAGAAAATCAGGGTCTGGATAGTCATTAGTAGGTCCTGAAAAATATATCAGTGTTGCAGAAATTGAATATATTTAAACTGTTCCTTATCTCATGAGCCAAAGGACTGGTATAGGTGAGGAGGCCAGTTTTTTTGGATTCAGTTCTAACAATTGCTGAATATGGTATTGAGTGGCTTAGGAGAATAGCCTTTGCCCAGAAAGTATTAAATATAGACAAGGTGAGTGGAATATACGCCAGGTCTCTCCTCAGGTCAGGATGATAGCATAAGGGATAAGGGGAGAAATAAATTTCCTTTTTTTTTTTTCTTAGTTTTTTAATTTTTTTCCTTAGTTTTTTTTCCTACTCCTGGGTGAAACTAAAATTTTTCCCCAACAATTTTTATCATATAAGTACCTTGTGAAGGCTTTACACAGATTCTAGTAATTATTTTAAAAATCATCTTGGTGATAGAAGCCAAACACTGGCTCTTGACTGTACTTTCTGTAGTAGTTGCTAAATGATGAAAAAAGTAAGTACAGTTCCTTTCATTTCAAGTAAGTTAGAATTAAACAAGTGGCTTCCATGTTCTGATTTCTAAAGTTTTCTGTTTTTCTCATACAGACATGACTATCCATGGCTGACATGGGAGAGATGGGGATATATTTAAACAACACTCATGTCCATGCCATCTTCTGCTATAATTGTTATTTGACATCTTCCAACTCAGACACAGAATGACTCCTTTAGTTGCCAGTCCACCTAACAATCTGTTGAGTTTGGACCATGCTATATTCATTTTCTAAGGAAAAACAATAAGTACTACTTGCTAAGAGCTTATTATAGTCCTAGCTGTATGAAAAAAGAAAAGAAAAGAAAGCCATGGAAATTCAGATATGGAAATCACTTGTTTAGTTCTAATCTATTAATATGAAAGCAGATTTTCCCTTAAATTGATGTTTAAACTGAGGAAGTTTGGGAATCAGAAGATTTTGAGGAGAGCAGTGGAAGCAGTACCGGTCCCTATGGGTGGTGAGCAAATTTCCATCAGGTTTTCACCCAACTCTGACACTGAAACAATATTTTGGAACCTTCTAAATCTCAATGGGATGTGATTGATAGGAGCCTTGGGTTCTAATGTGAGCAGCTAGCTGCCTTGGTGAGTGTTCCTGGCAGTCACTTAACCTCTGTTTACCCTTGCTTTCCCTGTCATAAAACAGCAGTGGCAGAATCATCCCATTATGTTTAGCTGCTTAAGGGGGACACCATGATGATAGTTACAAAGCACTGGAAACGTATGCATTTGTAGCAATACTAACTGTCAAAAAGAAAAAAATGTTGAAATAGGAAAATAGTGTGATCTAAACAATTGCTCTTTACATTTACAATTGCTATTCATTTTAATCTCATTAGATCTTTGGCCTTTTTTTTTTTTTTAAAATTTATTTATTCATACAGAACTGGGGTACAGGCCAGAGATGTGGAGGGTGAGAGGATTCACCAGAGACAGAGTGAGGAGCAGAACAGGGAGATCCACGAAGTACACTGCTGAGGGGAGCAGTGGGTGGGTGGGTCAGGAGAGGTCTGCCACACCATGTGGTCACCTCCAGGGCAGGTGGGGATCAAACTCATGCTAAAGTGGCTTAAGCTTCTTAGTGCAGTGCTTAAACCCACTGAGCCACCAGGGAGGGCCTGGATCTTTGGCCTTTTATTCTATCAATAGAAATGAAGAAAAGGATCATCTTTGTTAACTACCAAATATTTTAAAAGCTTTACTGAAATGAATAGTAAACTTCCACCTGTGCCATTTCTGTCACCTCTCTGGACATATATTCACTTTAAAAATTATTCCAAATTTGGCCCTCCCTGGTGGCGCAGCGGGTTAAAGCACAGCACTGAGAATCTGAAGCCACTTCCGCATGAGTTCGATTCCCGCCTGCCGCCTGCCCGAAGGAGACCACATGGCGAGCCAGACCTCTCCTGACCCGCCCGCTGCTTCCCTCAGCAGTGTAATTCGTAGATCTGCCTGTTCTGCTCCCCACTCTGTCTCTGGTGAAGCTTCTCACCGCCCCTGAGCCTCTGGCCTGTACCCCAGTTCTGTATGCACAAATAAATAAATCTTTAAAAAAAAAATTATTCCAAATTTGAACTCAAGATGAGCTAAAGTCCTTAGCAATGATATATAATCAGAAAAGCACATACTGCTACTATCTGTGCTGTAGACCCATTCTGAGACCTTGTGCAAACCATTAACCTTTCCGTATACCTTAGTTCTCCAATTGTGATAGTTCTGATCATGTTCATGAAGTAGGAAATAGCTAATGATCAGACACTTTGAAATATGATTAATGTATAGACTATAAGTATGTACGTGTTTTTGGCAAAATAAAGTATGGAAGTTAGTTTGTAAACCACAGCTAGGAAATACTTTTGTAACAGATATTACTCTTACATATTATCATTTCTCTTGGTGATAATACAACATAATGATACCTCACTGCATTTGAATGAAAACACAACTGCCCCATGTGAGAGCTGTGTTGCCTCAGGTCCAACTAAGTAAACCTGTAGTAACAGAAGTGAATGTAGAGGGGGAAATCCTCTTCCACATATACCTGGGATTCCTCATACCTACTCCAGAAGAAAAACTACACTGAACTTCTTAAAAATGATGTTACTCTGTAAGGATAAATCTGGTGAAAGTCTAGAATGTTCTTGAGGAAAAGGCCTGATATGAACAGTCCTTATGGACAACTTGGTCAAAAGTCCATTAGAAGAGGTAAAATGTACTCTTAAAAATTTTTGAGGAGTAAGTCACATGGAAAGGAAAAGTCATATGCACAGGGTGGAAAAATAGACTGCTAGCTTCAGTCAAAAAAAAAAAAAAAATGAGAACAGTAGTGAGTTAGAAGAAACAAGACAAAGAATATGGACTTTGAAAACACTATAGAATGAGGGTTGGATTTTTTCCTTTGCTTCTTGACTTTGAGACAAGGACAAATTGCACAAGATGGTTGGACAAGTTGGCTAGCTTCTCTGAGTCAAAAGGGCTTAGGATAGCAAGTGATCAGGTTTTTCTCACTGGCTTATTCTGAATTCAAACAAGAAGCTCTATGTAACTCCTAAGGGCTGGGCTCATAGTGGGCCTTCTAATGATAATAGCAGTACCTAATATTTATGGAGTACTTACTATGTGCTGTGCACTGTTTCAAGCCTTTTCATCTAATGACTTCCTTGATCCTCACAGCACCCCTGTGATGTTGCTATCTTTTCCTCAGAGTATCTGTCTACTTGTAAGAACTATTCTAGGAATAATATCCTGCTATGCATTATAAGTCAAAGTGTCTTTTTATAGCACTGGAGATATTCTAAGAAAATTTATTTTCTATAGGCAATCTCTTTCTTGAACATATTAAGAAAGAAAATAGCATTTTAAAGTAGCTTTGTCTGACTTTGATATGGAAAGGGCTAATTTAACCTTTCTTAGTATCTAGGAAATCAAACTGCAGTGATCATTAAAACACATATAACAAAGCAAGTGAGGGATTCACAGTTTGGGACAAAAAGGGCCATAGAAAGCAAGTTGTATTTCAAAATCACAGACCACTTTCCAGGTCTCAGATTATAAGCTCCTAAAAAAATTTGAACTTCTAAAATAAAATTTGTGTTTATCATCTGGATTTTAGATGTAGTAGATATGAGGTCCCATGAGGCAGCAATATGTGAAGATAACTGGCCAGCCAAAGAAGGAAAAAATGGATTATCCCTCAGAAATGAATTGTATCATTAGGTATTATGAATAACCCAAATTATGACAGATTCACATTTAAGTATGCCAGGGAAAAGTAGCCGTGAGCTATAATACACACAATCATTTATTACCCAAGAGAATTTAGGTGCTAATGTGGATGGTATTGCATCTGTGAAATTCTGAATCCCACAAAGGATTCCAAGGTATAAAGCCAAATAAAACATAATACAGAGAGAAATGATTTTGATTATGTCACATTTATATGTAGCATTTCATTTTACATTTTCAAATTGCTTTTCAGTCATTGGTTTATTCTTCACAGCACACCTGGGGAGTATACCCATGCTGTTATCCTCTGTTCACAGCTGAGGCAACGGAGACTGAGAGAGGCAAAGTGTTTTGTCCAAGAGCACAACAGGGGCAGGTGGAGAAATCCTGCATTCATTCAATCATGAGTCTATTCAGCACCTACTCTTGGCAAGGCACCATGGTCTGTGGCACACAGAGGTGGGTATTAAATAAATGGCTTCTGCTTTTCAGGAGTTTGTGGTCTTCTGGGACTGTAAGCAGTTTGTGGATTATGTCTCCAAGAGTTCTTTAAACAGCAAAGACCAAGATTGAGAGAGGAAGGAAATGCTTTAAAATTCCTAGAGATGGTAATTTGAGGTCCTTTAAGAGATGGGTGGAACTTTGGCAAATGGGGGTTGTGGGTAGTGGGAATGACAGAGACATGAAGCTGGGCAAATTCTAACTATATAGTCAAATGTTTAAGTAGTTACGGAGAAAGGGCTAGAGTTGTGAAAAGCAGATTTTCTAGGGCACTGAATGCCAACCTTAAATATACATATAGTTTTGCCTGTGAGCAATAGGGACTGAAGTCATCTTTGACTTTTCCCATTCATTTATTTTCTAACATGTGCTGTGTGCTAATACATGCTTCATCTATAAGTGTTTTCTCATACCATGACTTAGCTAACTACTGCATTCCACCAAAATATATATTATCATTCCTTCTTTTTCAGTATATATTTTTTAAAGATTTATTTGTGCATACAGAACTGGGGTGCAAGCCAGAGGTACAGGGAGAGTAAGAGGCTTTACCAGAGACACGGAAACAGATTAGGGAGCAGAACAGGCAGATCTGCAAAGTACACTACTGAGAGGAGCAGCAGACAGATCAGGAGAGGTCTGCCACACCATGTGGACCACCTCCAGGGTGGGGATCGAACTTGCAGTGAAGCGGCTGCAGTTAGCTTGCTGTGCTGCGTCCTAACCCGTTGCACCACCAGGGAGGGCCTCCTTCTTAAGTGTATGAAAAACCAGCATATCTAGAGATTCAGAGTTGCTTACAGTCATGTTATTGATAACTGAGAGAGAGAATTCACAAGCAGGACCCTGAACTTATTCATGGTTATTTATGGAAAGAATGAGTACAGATTCTGGACAGTATACTTAGGATACCCACCTAATATTTCCATCACCCTACTTAAGTAAGTAGTTGAACAATGAAATTAACTCCTTAACCTATACGGTACTTAATGTCTATCGTTAGCTCCAGGGTAAAAAGAAAAGGGGGAGGGTTTCTTCTGTTTTGTTTTTTTCCTGACCTGCAATTAACAACAATGTGTATACTTTAATAACTTTAGTTTGTGGGTATTTTTAATACATTCTGACCTCAACTAAGTCTTTCCACTACAATAGAAGCTCTCTCTCTGGTGTAAGGAACTGGTCAATTCAGTTCCTAATCTTTTTCCTTCAGTGTGCAATTTAGCCCATTTGTGCTAGTGCCCTGTGAATTCTCTACCTCATCTTGAATTTTTACCCATCAAGAAATAGCTTTTTCTCTTCAGATACAAGCTACTAATTAGCATTTTTACTGTTTACTCATCAGGATTAAAATACAAGTGAGAAAAGTATTATTAACTCAGAAATATTTAGAAAGGAAACAGATTGCTTATTTAAATCTTCCTATAACAAAATAAAGAGATGCACTAAGGAGGTGGGTGGGTAGTTAAGCCACAGAAATTAAAACAGTAAAAATTTTAACATCTGTTAAATAGGGTTCTTCTCATTGATCTGGTTTTGTCGAAACATTTGTTTGAAAATCCCTGACACCGATTAGTCAGGAAAGTATTCTAGAGCAAATATCTACCACAAATGACAGCCCAGTGTTGACCTGCATGAATACAAATAGAAAGCTATCAAAATGGAGCATTTCAGAATCCTAAATCCAATCCACAATGTTCTCCTTGTTGCTCAGCCCTCTAGTGCCCTGTTTGGCTTGGTCCAGACTGTAGTTTATGATCCAAGTCATAGAGACTTATGAGTAAATACTTGAGTGTTTCTCCACATTGGGATGTGGAGAAAAATTAAAAAAAATGTTTAGAACTAAACATTTAGTAAAATAAAAAAAATGTTTAGTAAAATAAAAAAATGTTTAGAACTAAAAAAAAAACTTCCTTTAGAAGTTGAGAGAAAATAAAGTTGACATATAAAGTTAACATGATTAAATTTAATTTAAGATCTTAAGAAATTATGGATCCCCTGTGAAAGATGGAGAAAACAAGCACTAGACCAGAAAATTTCTTCTCTATCTTAAAATGCCATGACCTTTCCTTTTGATTTCAAGGAGGGCAGTAGCCTGGGAAGCTATGGCTTGTGTTCCATTGAGGGAAGGAATAAAAATAATTCATGATGTCTTGATTTCTAGGGCTATAAAGTAGGGATGCTTATCTTGGGGGTACTTAAAAAAACAGAACTTTGAAAGACTCAGGGGAAATCATATGACTAATTATAACCATTTGCATCTCTTTACAGAAGAAAAACACACAAACACTTCTGGGGATTTTCTATGTTCATGGAAGAAAATATTCAGGATACTTAAGTGAATCTCACTGAAGGCATGTATTAACATAAATTTCTCCTATTAAAATGAAACCTATGTGTCTTTTTCTTCATTTAAGATGTTCAGCGAAAATGATGAATCTCTCAAAGATTGTTGAAGTAGAAACATGCTGGAATTAACTTTATGTAAAAAACAATAATTGGGGCCTCCCTGGTTGTGCAAAGGGTTAAGTTATCTGAAGCTGTCTGTAGCCACCATGAAGCTATAAAGCTATCTGTAGCCACTGAAGCACAACTTCGAACCCCAGCCAGGGAGGTGAACCACATGGCACAGCCAACTTCTCCTGCCTCACCTGCTGTTCCCTTCAGCAGTGTATTTCAGTTAAATCTGCCTGTTCTGCTACCCACTCTGTCTCTGGTAAATCCTCTGAGCCCCCCACACCTCTGGCCTGTACCCCAGTTCTTGTACACATAAATAAATAAATCTTTAAAAAATAACAATGTGGCCCTCCCTGGTGGCGCAGCGGGTTAAAGCACTGCACGGAGAATCTAAAGCCGCTTCTGCATGAGTTCGATTCCCGCCTGCCCCGGAGGTGACCACATGGCGTGGCAGACCTCTCCTGACCCGCCCGCTGCTCCCCTCGGCAGTGTACTTCGTCGATCTGCCTGTTCTGCTCCCCACTCTGTCCCTGGTGAATCCTCTCACCCTCCGCATCTCTGGCCTGTACCCCAGTTCTGTATGAATAAATAAATAATTATAAAAAAAAAAAATAACAATGCACAGTACATCATTTCCCCAAATAAAGATGTTCCATACATTGAGGGTCTTTTCACAGGAGTGTCTGAATTTTGATCAATGTCTAATAGGGTATTACTGCAGGTAGAAAATGTGTGGAAAGCTAAGTGACATTTTAACTTAGTGTCTGTCAAAGGTCAGTCTCAGAGTCCTAAGAGAATCATGTTAGCTGTTAGCTGACCGAATCCCATGAGTCTCTGTAGGAAAGTTGTTGGTTTTGTCTTGACACGGGGGCCTAAGGTCATTGAACTATAGCAACCCTGTAACTATCTTATGAGACTCTTGGTAGCTCCTATAGTGTGTTCCACATAGTATTATCCACAGACATAGTACTTAATACATATTTGTGAGATACAGCTTAATTTTGACGAGGTCCTGAGCTTAACCAAGCAGACAGCTACCGTTGGGAATTTGATCTAAACCTTCAGAAGCCCAAATAGAAAAGAGCCTGGTCAAGGTCAAGTGGCCTGGAAAGGTCATGCTTACTTAGCTGTGGTTGGGTATGAGGGCATTAATTCTCACTCAGGGTCAGAGAAACCAATTATAAAAAAAAAAATTAAAATATGTAAAGGGACCTGGTCCTTGAAACTTTTATAGTTCTTCAGAGCAAAAAGGAAAAGTCATGTCAATTTTCTGCCTCTTTTCCACAACTGAGATTATAGTACAAATGAGCCCTAAGTTTTTGGTCCAGTGTTGGAAACTCTTCCTCTTTCTCCCTATTCTGACTCCTCCCAAATTGAAATAGGTCTAAGGTCTCATTTTGACTACATGTTCTTTCAGCCACTTGAGGGAGATGAGAAGAAGCTAATCAAAGCTGAGCAAAAACCATCAGTAAGCTAGAAAGCAACTTCAGGCTTAACATCAACAGTGAGTATGCAGCATCAACTCTAAGACTTATGTGAACACATACAAATGTTTTCCAAAAGTATTTTTCAGTAGAGTTTACTTATGGATATAATTTTTAATGACATTAAATAAGAGAAAGGTAACAAAATGTAGTTCAGGATTGTTCCATATACTTATTTACTGCTGTCATTAGCTCTGTCTTTCTGACTGCATCTGCTTAGTAGTGGAAAAGGGAAATTGTACTTTGGTGCTGGGAAAGGTTCTTTTAGGTTTTGGTAAAGGTTACAGCTAGTTTTGTTTAGAATTTATGTTGGTTTTTGTTTCACTTTGTGGACTGATTTGGACTTCATATGTATCTAATAAGGATGCATGTAACATTTTTATGTTTGCCAAATGCCTTATAGTTTCTCATTAGTCTCTACCTTTGAGGTTGGGTCAGTCTTACTGCCTACAGTTTACATTTGAGGAAATGTAAGACACGAAGAGATTATGTGATTTGTACAAGGTCACCCAGCATGCAAACCTAGTCCAAAAGAGATGACTGCAAACCTCTTTCCAAATAAAAAGTGCCTTATAAATGTAAGGTAGTATTAATATACATGATCCCAGGATGAGTATTCTCTGGTGTAAAGTACTCATATATGCTCTATAAGATTAATTCTTTATAACCTCAGGGCAAGTTTTGAAATAGTAATTTTTGAGTCTGGTCATACATCAGAAATGCCTCTCTAGCTTTTAGAACATGTGAACACCCGGTTCCTACTGCAGCTACTAAGTCATAATCTGGGAGGTGGGAGAGACCTAGGTAAGTTATTTTGAAAAAACTCCTTGGGTGATTCTGATGATCAGCTAGCCAAAGTTGAGAATCACTGCTCTAAACAAGCCAAAAGCAACAGACACTGGAATCAATTTTAGGAGGAAAAGTTTGATGTCTGCCAGTCTTTTCTTAACTCAGTTCACAATTATTAGCAAAGGAACTGCCTCCATGAAATAATCAACTGTAGTATCCATGTGTGTGCACTAGAAAAATAGTGCACAGATTAAACTTTAAGAACTACCAGCATTTAATGTTGTAATTTACTGAGTAAATATATTATGTTCACTATTGTGTCATTACTTCATTCACCCTAATGTTTTTATTCTGAGTACTTTGTATTATAATTAAGACAGTAGAACACATAATACCTACCCATTTATTCATCTGTTAAACCTTTATTACATACTTGATATGTGGATGTTACAAAGTGAAAATAGTGGTCTTTGTCTATGAAGAGTTCATAATCAAGTGATAAAACCACCACAGGCCACACAAACAAAATCCTTCAGTCACACATATTATATGATAACCAAAGTACATGTGTTCATTCTTAATTGCTAAAAGTTGAAACAATCCAGTGACAATGTGCAAACAGTTGGATAAAATGTGATAAATGCAGTGTATCCATATGAAGGATTATTATTTGACAATAAATTGGAGTGATGCACCGATACATGCTATAACATAGGTAAACTTTGAAAAAGTTATTCTAAGTGAAAAAAGCCAGTCACAAAGGAGCATGTATTGTACAATTCAACTTAGATGGAATATTCTGAATAGGCAAACTGTAGGGAGATTAAAACTGATTAGTTCTATTAGTAAAATAGATTAGTGGTTGCCTAGGACTGGGAAGGGGGAAGCAAGACAAAGGGAGGGCCATTAATGGAAATAGGGTTTCTCTTAGAGATGACTAAAACGTGCAAAAATTGTGGTGATGATTACATAATTTTGTGAATATACTAAAAAACTATTGTATAATTGGGTGAATCGTATAGTATGTAAATTATAACCAAATTATGACACAAATGCACATATATATTTCATTATGTATAATGCTATATATACTTGGACGGAGGAGTGAATAATTAATTTGGACTGGAAGAAAGTGCTGGACATTTTTCCTGGAAGAAAAGCCATTTTAATTGAATCAAAAAAGTATTTTTGAAAAAGATTCATTTATTTATTCATACAGAACTGGGGTACAGGCCAGAGGTGCAGGGCGGTAAGAGGCTTCACCAGAGACAGAGTGGGGAGCAGAACAGGCAGAGGGGAGCAGCGGGTGGGACAGGTGCCATGTGGGTCACCCTCGGGGCAGGATTGAAGTTGCACTGTGGCCAGCTTGCAGTGCTGCATCCTATCCCATTGTGCCACTAAAGAGGGCCCCCAAAAGTAATTTTTATAAGAGGGAAGATTTGTTCAATGATAGAGTTAATGACTTGCAAGGGCAAGTCATCTGCAACTGATAGTTTATAGTCCATGAAGGATACAGTAGATGGGTGCTAGATGCAGGGCTTTTACTGCCCTAAGTTCTGTAGTTTGGTTTTCATTTTTGTAGACAATATAGAGCCATTATAGGTTTGTGAGTGATCTGATCAGCTAATGATTTGGAATTATAATTGGAGGTTTTGATGAGGTGAACAGGAGATATTGTAGGAGGGCAGCAAGAGGAGTCCCATTTACGAGGCTGGGCTATTGCAATGTGTAGGTGAGAGATGATGATGCCCTCACCTATGACAGCATCAATGCGCAGTGAAAAGAAGGAAACAGATTTGAGAAAACCTTTAAGAAGTAGAATCATAAAACTTGGTGACACTCGGAGTTTGTAAGGCACAGATTTACCTAGCGCAGTACCTTAGGCCACAGAAGGGCTAGGGCCCTTTTTTTGTTAATAACACTAAGTGCCAAATTATAGTTCTTTAACTCCATGTGGACCAGCGTGTCATTACAGAGACACATTTCTTAACAAAATATGTGTGAATAAAGATGGATTGAAGAGAGAAATAGTCTCCCATCATTTTACGAGATTTTTTGAATCAGTCTGTTGAGATGAAGCATTCATTTATGGTCTGTTCTGAATGAGTAAGTATTTACTTCTTGCTGATGTAGCTTCCCTAGAAACACTTCCTTTGGTGTGAGCAACTTGGATTTACTGCCAGGGCAACGCCTCCTATCCAACACCCACACAGCCTCTTGACTCGGTTCTCACAGGCAGGTGTTTATAAGCAGCATTTTGTTTTGCTTCAAATAAGAGCATAGATTCTGAAAAGCACAGGCTAAAGGTACCACACATTATTAAGTTTCACTTACCAGTATTCCTATAAGAAAGTTCTAAAAACAGGGAGACTAAGAATCAAGAACACTTTTCTCTAAGACTTGCAAGACCATGTCTATGTTTTCTATAAGCAGGGACAGTCAGATCCTAGGTAAGGTCATCAAATATCTAGAAACAATCTCTCCTGCTCCCTTGCTGCATGGCAGTGTACTGGCGGGGATCTGTTAACGATTCTTTTGTGGGATATGGAAGTTGCTGTGACAACATTGCCTGCTGCTAGCAGAATTTGAGAAGAGCAACCTGACAAGTTTGGTGGAGTTTAACCTAGTAGGGAATGCCATTCAGAACACCACTCACTGAGATTTGGCTCTTATCTATGTTAGAGAACAGTGACTACAACAAGCCAGTGTTCAATCACAGTGGTTAGCAGAGCTAATTACAGCAGTCTCAGGTGGGAGGAATCTCAGCGGACACTTCTAAAGGACTTCAAACATTGGTTTTACAGTACGTGATGGAAATGGACCCCTTGGGTGGCCTTTAAACAACAGTTCTTTGAACATGGTTCCATCTTCATCCAAGTTGATGAGGCATCTTCTTTTGGGGAAATCAACAAAGGGAGAAGAAAGAAATGGATGCCTCAACCAGTAGACTAAATGTTCTGGATTAAATCAGAGTACAATCAGATATTATTCCTTGGGCTATGTTTGAATCATTGCATGATTTGATGGAGGTCATTTCCCTTCTCTAAACCTCTAGACCTAGTTCTCATCTGAAAAAATAAGGATAATAATATTGGCCATATGTATAATCACAGGTTTACTAAATATATATATGTATGTATTGTATATATACATTATATACACAAATATATTTATGTATACATATATATTTAAATAAAACTTGGGGGAAAAAGAAATGCTATTTAGCTCTGGGTATTATAACTGTTACTCCCCTTCACTTCTTCAACATTTTATTTGTAAAGGAGGAAAGAAACAAATAATATATATATATATATATATATATATATATATATACACATATATATGTACCATTGTAGAATCTCAAGTTTTCTGATGCCTTTGACTAGTTCTGTGCTTTGCTTATCTCCAGATTGGCAACCCCTTCCCCAGTTTATTCAGAACTCTAATTCTGGTGTAAATTCGTCTCCAGTCTGAGGGGTGGAGGAAGCCCCTCGGAATCTGAAGAGGCCATCCCTTGTCTAGTTAGTCTTATATCTGCTGCAGCCCAAATCTGAAAGACCATTTTTGTCTCCTCCCGGGAGACATCCAACTTGAAGGACATCAGCCTTGAATAAAACCCACAGTCACATTGGGCTTCAGAGGACACCTCCTGGACAGAACTGAAAAGAATTTGTAATGTGCATAGGAGATGTCTTAGTCTGAGTCTCCAGCCACATTCTCGTTCCTGCTAAAAATCATAGCACACTTCTAACCAAGCAAGGCACGTCTACTTATCTGATGGTGCTGTCAGTGATAGAAAAGGATCATATTATGGATTTGGCAGGGAGGAAAAAGAAGATTTATTTCCAGGGGTTGAAGATTTATCTTTCCCAGGTATGCAAAACCAGTCAGAGCATTAAAAAATATCAATGAAAAGTGAACATGTTTTGTGAGCAGGAGAAATCATTCTTCAAATAATAAAAAAGAGCTTTAAGCATCCAAAACCATGATTTAAAAAAAAAAAAAAAGACAATAGGATAGCCAGGTGGACTAATCAAACTCTTTTAAGTGCCCTCTTATGGTGAGGTGACATCTCTATTTAAGAAAATGCCTTTCATTGAATATTTACATTTCTCAGAACCTTTCTCCTTTTCTCAGTGTCAAGCAGAACTAAAAAGTCTAAGTAGTGGGGAATTGCACGTAATTATAGGCTGGATACCACTGACAAAGTGAGGTTCTTCCTAAGTACTTATGTTCCACTCTTCCTCCTCCTAGAAAATTTGCATAAAATGGCAGTAGTCCTTTATTTGTCTTGAAAGTATTCTTTGGCTTCACTTTGTGTATAGGTTATAAAACATATCAAGAAATGCAATAATGTGTTTTCCATATAGGAACACAGAAATTAAAAAAAACATTCTAATCAGATAAAACAAAAGGGCAAATACCCAAATTAGCTATTAAACCTATTTGGTAAAGTAGAGATTTAAAATAAATACTTTTGCAACTGCAAGACCATGGTCACTCTGATACGTTGGCTTGAACCCATCAGCTGGCAGGTTGTTTTGTTCTGTTAGGTGAGAACTCTGTGGCATACTTTGCCCTTCCAACTTTAATTTGTGTTTTTATACTGGCTTAAAGAAATGTGACATTGCAAAAAAAAAAAAAAAACCAAAACCAAAAACAAAAAACTAACTTGAAAATGCCTCATAGAGCAGGGTCCTTGCCAAATGCAGGAATCTTGCTAGCTTGTTAGATGAGAGCTGCCTTGCACAACAAGAAACTGATACTAGAAGTCAGCAATCACAATAGGAATAAATCTCACAATCTGTGATTTCTTAATGTCTTAATCTTCTTCGATCTTAAAAGAGTGACGCTGGCATTACATTGAGGATAACTTTACAAAAATAAATAAAGTTTGTTGGGGGGTGGGGTGGAATAAGGACATAGAGTTAAATCCTAAAACTAAGTTCCTCTGTCAGATCTTCCTCAACTATGAACATTTTCTCTGCTTAGCTTTATATTCCTAACAACGAACATACAGTGATGCCTCCCTTACCTGGTTAAAAACAAGTTGTCCTGAATAAGGGAATTTCCCAACTGAGAGTTAACCTGGTTCCCTGATGCAACAGTACATTTTAACCCAATTTCAAAGGAAATGTTTTGTGATTTGTTTCCTTTTCCTGCTTTTGTGGGCAGGGTATGAATTGCTCTTGTCTGGAGGACTCCAGATCATTGGTGGGGGTCTTCCTAGATTGCAAAACTGCAAGTAGTTTTGCAAGTAGGGCCACCAGGATTTCTGGGGGAAGTTAGGTCATGCTGTTGCATCGTGAGTAGCACAGTGAGGCTATAGTCTGAACTTGTATTTAACTTGTGCCCTCTCTATTTCATGGTGTTATTGAATCATTAAGAAAAGTTTTCTAAGGGTAGCAAGCTTATCATCAGTTGCTCTTCCCTATGTTTTGTATAATTTTAATATTCCTTATACTGAAGTTTTTTCCTCTTTTTGGCTTTACAGGTCAGAAGTACTTTTACTTTGGTAGTTATCCTTTTTGAGGGTGAGAGGTGAACTTAAAAGCTTAAAATGCTAAATTAAAGACTGGCCAAATGAGGTCATTCTCTATTGATGGTGCCACAGTGGTCGACATGGATTTTAATGTCAAAATGAAGAGATAAAATATGTGTCAGGTGCAGGATTTGGGGTCAAAAGTATTCAAAAAGTGTGTTGGCCTTTGTGGTAAATGTAAGCCCTGGGTCTGGTCCCTCTGACTATGGACTCAGATTGGTTGCAGTGGTTATCATCCAATGTCGAGATCACTCTGGAAGTCCCTGAACTCTGCTGTCCAGTTGCTTGCCTTTCTAAGATAAGCTGATAGTTAAGGTACTCCTTCAATATGGGCTGCCACTTAGGGATACTAAGCTAATTAGTTGATCAGGTTTTCAACTCTTCTCTGATGCTTTTTGGTAGAGGGCTTCATGAAATATGAATGAAAACTTCCCTAAAGAATGGTACACTTACCTTTTTTGAAACTTTCACTTGTCACCTACAGACCTAAGGCAGTTTTCTCTCAGACCGCTTCCCTTTTCCCAATGAAATTGTATAATACAAACGGTAAAGTTGTTACCGTGTATTTGTTTCCTGTTGCTGCTGTAACAAATTACCACTTCATGGTGGTTAACATAATACAAGTTACAGTTTTATGAATACCAGAATTCATAAATCAGTATCACTGGGTTACAGTCCTATAGGTAGGGCTCTTTTTTTTCTGAAGGTGCCAAGGGAGAAAGTGTTCCCTTGCTTTTTCTAGCTTTTGGAGCCACTTGTATTCCTTGACTCTTTTCTTGTACACTGTTACCTCCTGAGTCCATTGTTCTATTTCCTGCTTGCTCTTGTGCAGTAATATATTTTTCTGTCTCCCAAGACACTTGTGGTTATAATTAGGGTCTACCTGGATAATAAGGATAATTTCCCTCATTTCAAGACACTTAACTTTTTCATATAACTAACAGGATCCAGGAATTAAGACCTGGTTCTCTTTTGTTACCATTATCCACTTTACTACAACATTGATTGTAGTGGTTTACAAATCCATTGTCATCTTCCCAACCATCCTAGTGTTCTTGACATTTGATACTGTCAGCCACCCTGGATGAAAATCCTCTTTTCACTTCAACACATGTTTGTCTTCCAAGTTTATATGATATATTTGTTGTTTGCCTCTCCTTTTATAATACAAACCCCTCAGTAGGAATTTTGGCTTTGTCTTTTGCTGTTCTATCTTAAGTGTTTAGAGTAGTGTCTAATGCTTTCAATTAATAAAATGTATGAAATTATATAAATTAAATGAATTTCTTTTTAGTACTCATTCTTGTCCTTTCTCAACTCATGCAGCCAAGACTGGTATTCCCCAGTGTTTAGTGCTAGCTGCCTTTCTCTTCATACTCCTGACGGATGCAATTCTGACTGTTACAGGGCAATCCCAGTGTAAAATGGGTTGGCCTGAATGTGGGTCTTCACCTACATCTTACAAAAACTTATAATGAGACCTAACTGCAGACACACACACACAAAATGTGTGTGTTAATGAAAGGTTTATTTACAGAAAAGGGAAATGAAGAGTATCAAATCAGGGAGAAAGAGAGAGATAAATTGGTGAATGCATCCTACTAGTTCCATTGAGCTGGGACCCCAACAGCCCAAGGCCAACATGTCTCTGGTATATACCAAGCCATTTCTGTTTAGCTCTACCTTTAGTTCCCAGCAATCTTCCCTTAGGTGGTGATGATGGGATTTGCAATCTGGGGTTGGGGAGGAGTCCATAAAACCTGAGTGTGTAGAGTTCATTCAAAATAACCTCTCCCTCAACACAACCACTTTACACCTCAAGTCCAGATTTTGAACTTTAATCTTTACCTGTATATCCCCCAAGTATGGCAGATTCCCCATGTATTATCTTTCCTAGCCAACCAAGGATAGCAAATGACTAATTTCCTCTTTTTCATATGTTCTTTATCTTAGAATACTAAATGGTGGGCTTTATCCAATAGCCAAAACAAGAAGTCTGGGAACTTACCAAAACACTCCTCTTAATAGTATAGAGTGATGCTCTTAAATCTTGTGGATGTGTACCAGAGTTGCTGATCACTGCCAACCATGCCTTCTGTCTCTGCTGAGTGGGCAGATTCTGACTTGCATGCCACATAATCTTGGCCTCCATTGCTAATTGGGCCAGGAATGGGTTTCTGACCCAAGGATGGCTCCTTCTGTGGGTTTGATCAGCCGATACATGACTTGGTGGCTGGTTTTAAATATAAGCTCCCTTTTTTTGAATTTCAGACTAGAGAAGCCTAGATATTCAGATCAATGTAGTGATAACCACAATGATTAGTCGGAACAGTGGTAATAGGCAAAAAGCAGTTATGGAAAGCAGATGCTGTGAGTAAGCATGAGAGCTGGAGAGCCAGGAGAGAAGAGGGAAAGAAAAAAAATGAGACTATGAATGAGAGCTGCCTGTTTTGGTAGGTTGTTTGAGGAGTACTTCCTGAGGTCACGCCATATTGTGATTCATATTGTCAGTTGCCATGTCACTGCTGCATTATTATAAACAAACAAACAAACAAAACACTCCTATTTTAAGCTAACCTCCGCTTTCTGCAATAAGTTGGTCAGAATTATGTGTTTCAGTAAACCCTTATAATGTTATCAGGCAGCTGGGAAAAAAAGCAGTACTGTAGCTACTCTAAGAACAGCAATATGCAATTCCAAGTTCATTATTTATTATACTCTTTTAAAAAGTATTAGCTTAAAGAGGAAAAATGGCTGTGTCATTTTTTCCTTTGGAAGTGGAGATAATGATTAGCTTTCTTGTATTAAAAAGGATCTTTATATAAAAACAATTTGATTCTTGCACGCACAGTTTCAGAAATGAAAAGTAATTGACTACTACAAATATCATATGAAAATCTCTATAATAAATGCCATAACGTGTTTGAAGGTGATCAACAATGGGATAGTCAAAACACCTTTCAGATACTAAGTTTGTCATTATCTACCTTTCAATTTTCCAACTTTTCCAACAATATGATTGCTGAAGGTCACTAGGATTTTTAGTTATACTACCATATTTCTTTTTAAAATAAGAATTAGTATGTAAATTTACTGAACATTTATAGGTAAATAATAGCATTATGCTCATAGAGTCAATATGGAATACAGTCAGGAGGCATCTTTACTCATGTCTCCCGTTACCCTTATAAAAGGTCTCCAATTGGAAATTTCTTACTCTTTTTAGTATTGAAAACAAAACAAAACAAACAAAAAACCCAACAGGGTCAGGACTCTTTACCGTTCTCAGGCAGCAGAAAGTGCCATTGTCACTTTAAATTGTGTTTAGTATGTGTAAATTGTATTTGGCATCAGAATAAAAACTTAGAACTTGGCTTAAAGTTTAGTCTTGCCCTTACCTCATGTTCAGGTGGGAAGCTGAGGAAGATGGTCCTTCTTTCATTGCACCTGAAGCCTTTTGATCCATTTGTGGTGGGATAACAGAAGGCGTTATTGGGTAAGGGCAGAAGTGTAACCACTCAAATACTAAGTTTTAAGATGATCTTTAATTTTCTAGGCTTAGTAGCATTTAAGGTAGACCACATTTCACAAAGGGTTTTGTGGGTTCTCGGGAGTTTGCACTCATAGCTGATCATGTCTCATTTGCAGTTCCCTTGATTCAGGCAAGCATTCTCTTTATTGAAGCCACCACCTGCTTCTTTACCCCCTGAGAACTTCAGGCTCTTTGTATACTTCTCCTTTTTTGTCTTCTCCTAAAGCTGCGTGCAGCCAACCCTCTTTCACTTTTGACCCATGTCTCTTCCATGAAGAAATGCACACACATTCTTCCCCGGACAAACTCTGAACATGAGCAATTCTCCATGCTCACTCTGCAGCACAGATGGCTTACTAGCCCATCTTGTGATTTGCCAACAGGAGGGTAGGCTTTTTTCTTCTTCCTACCCAGGGACATATTTCTGATGAGATGCACTCGTGTCTCCTCCTTTTATGTGACCCCAACTGCTTTGATGATAGGAAATGACACTCCACCTTTCTTTTTTTAAAGATGTACTTATCCACACACACAGAACTGGGGTATAGGCCAGAGGTGCAGGGGTGGTGGGAGGATTCACCAGAGATAGAGTGGGGAACAGAACAGGCAGATTGACAGAGTACACTGCTGAGGAGATAGGAGTGGTCTGCTGCAGCACCTCCACCTGCAGGGTGGGCTATTGAGGGATAGTGGTGTCAAATCTGCATTGAAGCTGAAGTGTCTGAGGCCAGCTTGCAGCGCTGCATCCTAACCTGTTGCACCACCACTATACCTTTCTTTAGACAAAACCCCTCCAAATATTTTCCAATCTCCAATAATCTTTATGTGATCTAGTGATTCTTTTGGAATGTAGCACCATTGTTTCTTGGTATCTCAGTCAAAACTTTATTTCTAACACTTTTTAAGTGTACTGTGGGTTTTGTTTACTTGTTTCAAGTGCTAATATTAGAAATTTGTTATTTGGATGAAATTTTCCACCCTGGTTATACTCAGTAAGGAAGTGCTCCATTAGAACAAACCTCTAACATCTCTGACCAGCCCTGTTTTCTGAAGGGAAACAAAATGAGTCTTTGCTCAGCAGTGCCTGAAACACTTAGAACTTTTCCAACTGTGGCCCAGGAGAAAAATCAGCAATCCCAGGACACATGGGTCACATAGCTCTCACACTGCTTGGAGCAGAGAAGGAGCACAGGATTCCCAGACACATGTGTGGGAGGTCTTGTCCATGACCTCCTCACCCTGGTTATATTGAAGCTATAAATGTCCTGCAGAGTTATTAGTGGGAACTGCTGAGTTTAGCATGTTTGAGGACTAGAAGGACTGAGAAGGACTCCAGAGAGCAAGCAGATAGATACACCTGAGGAGCCAGGAGCCAGAAGGGCTGAGGGCAGGAAACAAGAGTGAACACT
>NW_004567122.1:20135732-20161248 GCF_000260355.1 Condylura cristata
TATCTTCCTGCCATTTTGCCTGTCTGGTCACTGTGACATTTTTAACATGTTTCAGGTCCAGTTAATAAAAAACATTATTGCCTTTCTTTTGTTCCTTAAAATGAGTGTCTCTAGACAAGGACTGTGCCATATTCATTTTTGTGCAGGCACACCTCAGTGATACTGCTGGTTTGGATCCAGAACACTATAGTAAAGCCAAGTTTCATTAAAATGACTCACATGCATGTGTTTGTTTCACAGTGCTCATAAAAGTTATGTTTACACTATACTGTAGTCTATTAAGCACAATGGCATTATTATCTTTAAAAACAACGTATGTGCCTTACCAAAATGTTGCATTGCTTAAAAATCATCTGAACCTCATCATCTGAATGTCAGGCAAAGTCATACTTGTTCTGTTGGTGGAGGTTCTTGATTCCAAGTTGATGGCTGCTGACTGGTCAAGGTGGTAGTTGAAGGAAGGTGGCAGTGGTAATTTCTTAAAGTAAGGCAGCAGTGAACTTTGCCAAATCAACTCACTCTTCCTTTCATAAAACATTTCCCTATAGTAAGTGATGGTATCTGATAGCATTTTATCAATGGTAGATTTTTTTTTTCAAAATTGGACTCATTCCCCTCAAACCCTGGCACTGCTTTACCAACTAAATTTATGTAATATTCTAAATCCTGTGTTGTCATCTCAATATTCACAGTATCTTCACCAGGAGTAGACTGCTTTTGAAGAAACTTCTTTCTTTGCTTACTCATAAAAAGCAACTCATCATCTATTATAGTTTTTTTTTTCCATGAGATTGTAGCAATTTAGTTACATCAGTAGGTTTTAACTCTAATTCTAGTTCTCTTACTGTTTCTACCACATCTGAGATTACTTTCTCCACTGAAGTCTTCTCCTGAATTCTCCACCCCCACAATCAAAGCAATCCATGAAGGTGGAAATAAACTTCTTTTAAAATCCTGTTAATATCAATGTTTTCACATCTTTCCATGAATCATGAATATTCTTAATGGCATCTGGAATGATGAGTTCCTTTCAGAAAGTTTTTAACTTTGTCCAGATTCATCGGAGGAATAGCTATCAATAGCAGCTATAGTCTTGAGAAATATTTTTCTTAAAAAAATGGACTTGAAAGTCAAAATTACTTCTTGATCAATGGAATGTAAAGTGGGTGCAGGCATGAAAACAACATTCATTCTTGTACATGTTTATCAGAACAGTAATATTTTGAAATGAATCTTTTTCTTTAGCACTTCATTTCAATAGTGGGTTTAAAATATTCAGCAAACCATCTTGTAAACAGGTATGCTATCATACAGGCTTAGTTGTTCCATTTATAGAGTATAGGTAAATTAGATTTAGCATAATTCTTAAGGGTTCCAAGATTTTCAGGGTGGCAAATGAACACTGACTTTAACTTAAACCCACCAGTGGCTAATATTAACCTCAAACAAGAATCAACCAATCCCTTGAATCTCTGAAGCCACAAATTGACAATCTGTAGCTATGAAGGCCCCATATGGCATCTTCTTTCAATAGAAGACTGTTTTGTCTACATTGAAAATCTATTGTTTGTCAATGATCTTAGCTAAAGCTTCTAGATAATTTGCTACAGCTGCTACCTCAGCACTGTGTTTCATTTTGTACTTTGATGTTATAGAGACTTCTTTTACATTTCCTCTGAAGCTTTCTCAACCTGTCAGTCATCATAAAACTGAAGAGAGTGAGGGATATTCCTGGATTAGGCTTTAGCTTCAGGAAATGTTTGTAGTTTCTATCAAGACCACTAAAACTATCTTTATATCAGTAATAAGACTGTTTCTCTGCTGTCTTATCAGTACTGTGTTTATGGAGTAGCACTTTTAATTTCCTTCAAGAACTTTTCCTTTGCATTTACAACATGATTACCTGGTACAAGAGGCCAAGCTTTTGGCTTATCTCAGCTTTCAACATGCCTTCCTCACTAAACTCAATCATTTCTTGCTTTTGATTTAAATGGAGAGATATGTGACTCTCCCTTTACTTGAACACTTAAGTTCATTATAGGGTTATTGACCTAATTTCAATATTGTTTTTTCTCAGGGAATAAAGAGATCTGAGGGCAAGGAGGGGATGATCGGGGTTGCATTCATAAGGACACACACCATTTATCAGTTAAGTTCACCATCTTACTTGGGTGCAGCCCCCAAAAGTTATATTTATTTGTAGTCTATTAAGTGTGTGTAACTCACATCACAGATATAATAGTAATGAAATATTTGACATATTGTGAGAATTACCAAAATGTGACAGAGAGAAGAAATGAGCTTATGCTGTTGGAAAAATTACACCAACAGACTGGCGTGAGGCTGGGTTGCAATAAACCTTCAATCGGTTAGGAAAAAAAAGTATATCTGTGAAGTGCTGATATTTTATTGCACTGTAAAGCAAAGAGCAATAAAACATATGCTTATACTCCAGCCACGGTAGGTGGCTTCAGTGTCATAGAAACTTCTATTAGATCCCTACTCCTATGTAATAGTTTGCCACAAACTTAGAAGCTTAAAACAATACACATTTATTATCTCAGTTAAGTCTAGGCATGTTATGACTGGGTTCTCTGAAATGCATCTCACTGAGATGAAACAGATCTGATGGAGAGGAATGTAGTTCTCATCTGGAGCCCAGGACTCTTTCCTAAGCTCATTGATTATTGAAAAAATTCATTATCACTGAAGCTGTAGAACTGATATACCCACTTTCTGCTAGTTGTTGAACTAGCATTCTCAGCGTTTAGAAATCTACCATTTCTGGCCATGTGATTCCACAAGGCTGTTTACAATGTTGGTATTTGCTTCCTTATAGACTAGCTAGTGCACATCTCTGATTTCCTTTTCTGCAACCAGCCAGAGAGAACTCTGCTTTTAAAGAGTTACTTGATCAGATCAAGTCCACCCAGGAAAATCAGGGTGCACTGTATTTTTAATACTTTATGTAAAGTATTATGTAATGGTGAAGAATATTTTGTCTTATGATCGTAGACATCTCTCCATTTATGGTCAGAAGTGAATTTGCCCCAAGATATTAAAACCTGATAAAACTACCATCTCATAATAAGTTGAATTAATTCAATTGATGATAACTGAATAATAGTAAAGGCAGACCTCAAATATTGCAAATCAATTCACAAACTATGTGCAAAACAAGTTGAGAATCAGATATGCATTTTGGGGGTTTAACTCCTTTGTTTTTCTCAAATGAAGCATCTTTAACTAGGAGAATTACTCTCTTCTAACGAGGAAAATGAGCTCTCATTTTGAACAGGTAATATTAAATTTCACTGAAATAAGCTCTTACAGGTATATTTGTTAAAACATTTCTTTATTGACTGTGCAGTTATTAACAATTCACATTTCATTTTTATGTACTGAGTAGAAGAGCATTTATTCTTTCATTAAAAAGTTAAGCCTTCAGGGCAGCAGCAGGGACTCAGAGCTCTTTTCCATAAATGGCACTGTCCAGTGACTCTTAAGTGCTTTTATATTAATAAAAAAGGGAAAAACAAATTAACTTCTCCTGCTCTCCATCATCCCCTCCCTGCCAATTTTACTTTACAAAGTGTCAACAGGTGAACAGTTCTCACACTAGTACTTCGATCAATCTGAAGAGATATGTCAACATTTATTTGGCACCGCTGAATTCAGAACATCTTTAGGTCTGCAAAAAAGTGACAAAAGAAATCCTGGGGACCTGGTCATTTCCCCAGAAAGATGCCATGTGGACAGAGAGGGTAGAAGATCTTGAGAGCCCTTCATTAGCCTCCAACACTTTGCTGCTCAAGTTTCTGGAGCTGTTTTTCAAGTGTTGAGATGTTTACTTGATGCATCATCAGAAACTGGCCATTCAAGTGAAAGACTGGGATGTCAAATTTATATCTTTCATACCAAGCAGAATTTTCTGGGAGTGTGATGTCAACTTCCTGTAAAATAAACTGAAAACAAAGACAGATTAAAGGTTTAGATTTTAGAGAACATGAAGCAATGCAATGATTGTAATGACAAATCAATCCCTGGAATGGTGGGAATGGTGAGGGATTTTTCTTGTTTTGTGTTGTTGTTAGTCCAAACTGATTGAATGATCGAATGTTCCTGATTTCCACAACTTTATTTTTTTAAATATTCCCTAACTCCTGATAATGCTACCTTTCTGTTATTCCTGCTACACTCAGGGTCAGGGCAAGAGTCAGTTCTCAGTGAAATAATGTGTTCCAATGGTGAAGCTGCCTAAAAATCAGGTGTATTTTGGTTATAAGAATGGGATAGGTGTCACAGTTTGGTACAGGAAAATACTTCTAGGGAAATGACAAAATAAAAAGAATAGAAAGTTTCAAGGAAGTATAAGTATTATTCCTGCTTGTTAACTTTGACTCATATTAAGAGTCAGAGTGAGCAAACCAGTACTGCTCAGAGGAAAAACACTTAGGGGTAATGAGTTTTATGGAAATCAGCACTAAAATGTCTCAGAAGAATAGAAAGAAAATTTAAATGAAAAATCATTTAATCTCTTTTCCTAAAGAAAGGATCCAGGCAGATACTTTATACCTCATACACTATCCATTGTACAGACATAAAACCACACTGTATTATATTACCCTGTTTTTATAAGGCTTCAGTACTTCCTTGGCTTCATCACAAAGGGGGCAAGGATCCTGTAGGAGGAAAAAAATAAGGCCATTAAACCTAAGGAATGGAATGCGGACTGACAAAAACTACCCAAAGCATATTACACTTATTTTAAAGGACAGTTTTCTACTAGGTTAATTATATTGTTTATTTCGAAAACAAAACACTATCATGTAATCTTGTAAATAGCTTTATTTCATGGTAAATGGGCTCTCAGCATTTTGTAGCTGTTTTGCTTTGATTTTTCTCCAACACAAATACATCTAATAAATGTAGATGCTTGTATTTGCTACATGCGTGTGTGCATATAAATATATATATATAGGCCAATGTATAAACACATAGATATATATCTAACAAGTATAAACACCTATAGTTTCTGGATAGGCAGGTAGGTAGACAGATACACACACATATATAACACATTTAGCTAATTACAATTATGTTTTTTGTTACTGTCTTCATCCAGTTGATATCTGAGAAGATTATTTTTCCCTACTCTGTAGTGTTAGGGCTTTGTCCTTACATCAGGAGCACCTTTTTGGCCTGGCTAACATTACCATATAGCTTAAAGTCTGTTCTGACTGGGATGCACTAAACTTTGCCAGCTTATTTCTATTAATTAGGACACAGAATAAATCTACTGAGTTGGAGTCAGAGACTGCTCCATCTTTAAAAAGGAAAAATCCACTGATATGGATAATGATTATAGCAACCAATTAATGATTTCTCTGTTTTGTTTTTTTTTTTAACGATTTATTTATTTTGTGCATACAGAACTGGGGTACAGGCCAGAGGCTCAGGGGCGGTGAGAGGCTTCACCAGAGACAGAGTGGGGAACAGAACAGGCAGATTGATGAAGTACACTGCTGAGAGGAGCAGCGGGCGGGTCAGGAGAGGTCTGCCACACCATGTGGTCACCTCTGGGGCAGGTGGGAATCGAACTCATGCGGAAGCGGCTTTTAGATTCTCAGGGCTGTGCTTTAACCTGCTGCGCCACCAGGGAGGGCCATGACTTCTCTGTTTTTTAATTTCATGTCAACAATAGTTTTCTCAGGCCAACTCTTCATCCAAGGAACATGCAGATTTCTAGTGTCCATTGTTGCTTATATTCATTTAGCCTTTGTGGAGAACTCTGTCAAGTATCCTGTGGACATCTGGCTAACTTTAAAGATTTTTCAACCCTTGACTCTGTGAACAAGGACTAGCTATCGGTTCTCTTGCATGAGCTCTAAATACATTCAACACTATTGATGCTTATATAAAACTTGCTTTTTAACATGACAAGAAGAAATAAATTGTTACTGTCAAAGAAAATCTTTCTTCCAGTTTAACTCAAAGTTTGTCTGGAATAAGACCTCAGTTATCAAAAGGCAGTTTTCCTTCAGAAGGCTTTTTCTAGCCCTAATTTCCTGGCTGAGAGAATTGTGCTGATCATGTCATCATTAGCATCGTCAATAAATGCACCACAGTCAGTGATATTTTAAGATATTTAAGATATTTTAAGACATTTGAACTTGTCTGAGAAACTTTCAGAAGTTAACAGAGGAACTTAAAAATAAAAACAAGAATAAGATAAATTGCAGAGGTATAAATGTAACATTTTGCTTTTACATTAAAAACTTTAGTAGAGTCTAGATCAAGTTCTGTTTTGCTTTTTAAAACATGGAAGTCTATACAAATTATCACATGTTAATGTATTTTTATGGGGAAAGGTTTATCAAATTTTAAGGAGGTCTATAAAAAGGATAAGACTGAGTGAGTAAGTCACTCAGTCCTCTATAATCTTCCATAGCACCAATGGAGCACTTATTTTCTCTCTGAACTATAACATATTTGTTGGGTTGGCTATGTACCACTCACTCTCCTTTCTTGTAGCAAGAATGCTGTCTTCTTGCCTCAGAAGCATTGGTTTCAGTATGTGGCAGACTCCACATAAAACAAGGGAGGAACACCGGAGTTAGGCTGAGACAGTTGCAAATCCTATGCCTCTTAGTTAAGAATACCTCCAGTCGACCAATCAGAGTCAATGGACCACATGAGTTTTCTGCTGGTAGAAGTTTGAGATGTGTGATCTGGAGCTGAAATGGTAGCAGTCATCCAAGTGTAGAGCCAGAATGAGGACATATCTAATCCAGAGGATAAGGAGCTGAAGAGATTGGTAACATACTTAGTTTCTGACTCAAACTACTCCTGAAACAAGACCAACCCAAAAAATCCCCTTTTTGTTTAAGCTACTCTGGGAAGTACATTCTATTATTTAGAAGTGAAAGAAACCTGATAATTTCTTTTTCACTGGATTGTGAATTCATGAAGGTGAGAGTGACATTATATGTCTAATGAAACAAATCAAGCGCTTAATACACATTTTAAGCTGAATGGAAGATTAATAGTGCATTTTTTTTTTTTGGTAAATGTTTTTAGCAAACTTGTCTGTAGCTCCCATTAAAAAATAGTGTAAAATAGTTAGGCTGTGTGAGTACCACTAGCCTTAAGAATTATTTTATTTTTGTTGTTAATTCTCACGTACATTACTTACATGTAGACACAGATAACGAAAGATTTTTGTTCCGTTCTTTTGAACAATGCAATATATGCTTATGTATATGGAAGAGTAGTTTAGATTAATTATTCTTAACAAGAAATTCATTAAAAAAACAAAGTAAGCTTTGCTGTAACTGTTAGATATCTTCAAATTACTAAATGCTTGAAATCCAAAGAAATGTATTAAGAGTCCTTTTTTGTTTGAATTATATTATTCATTAAAGTTAATTCTATTACCATGAACTTCTTTCTCTTATTATAAATCACACAAAGTAATGTAACTAGTAAAAGGATATCAGTAATAAGATTTAGGGGATAAAGCTCTTAAAATACTTAAACTCTTATGGCATAAAACTAGTATTAAGGATAAGAAAGCAAGTATAATCAATCCTCATTAGCTGTGAATTCTGTATTTGTACGTTTTTCTATTCAGTAAACCCTATTTGTCACCTCTAAATCAATACTCAGGCACTACACATTCGCAGAGGTGTGTGTGCACAGGTCAGTATGAGAGAGCCGTGTGGCCTGATGGGCTCATTCCCAGCTGACATGATTCTCTACCTTCTTGTTTCACTTCTCATCCTGCAAATCAAGTGCCACATTCATGATCTATTTAGTACCACTTTTTTGCATTTTTGTTGATGATTTTTCTATCTTAAATGGCCTTCAAGCATAGCACTAAAGCTTTTGGCTTTTCTAAACAAAAGGTTGTGATGTGCTTTGTGGAGAAAATAAGTATGTTAGATAAGCCTCATTTAGATATGAATGAGAGTACTGCTGGATATAAGCTGAATGTTAATGAATCAACAATACATATTGAATATGTTGTCTTTAAACAGAAACACATATGAAACAAGGTCATGTATTGACTTGTTGACAACCAGATATTGGAACCAGATACTCAAATGAATCTAACCATTATTTTCGTTGGGAGCAATGGTCCAATATTCATTTATCCAGTGGTTAGACAGACTTATAGAATATCACAAATAAGAAAACAGACTATATTTCTAAGTGATAATTTATAAATACCATATTATAATCTGATCTTCTTTTCATTGTAGAGGTCAAATGACTATTAAATAAAATAATTTGTCCCTTGTGACTTGTAAGACCATAAGACAGGAAACAGAATTATAACTGTTGTAATTGGAACTGAGAAACTGAGGATCAGGTCTGAAGAAAGTTTATTCCATTGCCTTTCCTTTCAACATTTTTTCCTTCTTAAATGTATATTTTAGTACCCAACAGTTTTAATACTTTATGTTTTGAAAGTGATAATTTACTTTAATATTCAGTGCCTCAGTACCTTTGTGAATAAGGTCAGCACGGGCAGAGCAGTCTTAGCAGCAGAGAGATTTCTTGAGAAGAGTCCAAAGGAGTATTTGGCAAGTTGGATGCCATTTCCTTGAAACCAGAGCATTTTCATTCTGCCAAAAGAAAAACAGAACGGTAAGCTTATGTGTCCTCCTTACAATATAAACAGTAAGCTGCAAGTCTATGATGAAATTTGAAGCCTTCAGAATTGATTCTTGGGGTCCAGGCATTAGAGAGACCTAGATGTTCAACGAGTTTCCATATTGCATCAACATCTCTGGTATTCCAAACAAAACAGAATTTAGAATGGGAAAAAAAATACATATTTATGGATTAGCTGTTTGCTTAATTACTTGGTGGTTTCAGTAAGCAAACTGCAAGGGGTTTGTTAATTTGAATATAAAATTAAATTTCACCTGCAGATTTTGCTTGCATCTTGGTGATCCCTTAAAATGCAGAGGATTCCTGAGATGGTTTTTCTTCATAGAGATAGCTTACATTATTGGCAGGCATTAACATTATTAAATCATCATCACAGGAAAGGAAACAATAAAAAAGCAGCACAGGTCCGAGCTGAAGGTGAAGACGATCTCATATGAAATCTATGACCCGCTGGTGCAAGAGATGGGGAAATACAGAGCTGTACTTAGAGCATAGTCTGGAAGAATTGGGCTCAATTAAATTGTCAAAAATAAAAACCGGGGCCCTCCCTGTGGTGCAGCGGGTTAAAGCACAGTACTAAGAAGCTAAAGCCGCTTCAGCATGAGTTCAATCCCGCCTGCCCCAGAGGTGACCCACATGGCGTGGCAGACCTCTCCTGACCCGCCCGCTGCTCCCCTCAGCAGTGTACTTCGTCAATCTGCCTGTTCTGCTCCCCACTCTGTCTGTGGTGAATCCTCTCACCGGCCCTGCACCTCTGGCCTGTACCCCAGTTCTGTATGCACAAATAAATAAATCTTCAAAATAAATAAATAAAAAAAACCTACTCAATATCTTTAGAATTATTTTAAAAGGAGCTTGCCATCACTTTTGATAATATAACCATTTATTAGTGTTCCTACTGGAGGTGTTTCAGTGAGAACAACTTGGCTCTAGCTGCATACCAAGCATGACCCTTTTAAATTTCCTCATCTTGCTGCTTCACTCTACATATTACTTATTTGTACCCATTCTACTGAATTTCCATCTTTGTCTGTTTTGTTCCAAAATTGAGATAACATTGGTTTATAACACTGCACAAGCTTTAAACTATAAATATCCTTGTACTTATAATTTAATTTAAAACTTATTGTTATAAATTTAAACAAGACTATAAAGATGTTAATTTCTTTAAAAACACAAAATGTTATTTGATTTTTATCATTATCAATTTTACCAAGATGAATTCATTCTTGGGATCTTCACTTCTTACTGTCTCTTTATTCCCTCCACCGTCATCTGCTACTTTCTCCTCCCTTACTTCCTTTTTTGTTTTTGAATACCTAAAGATCATTTCTTCATTAGGATCTCTGCATCTACTTTATTTCTGCAAGGACAACTCTTAAACAGCATCTGCTTATTTGGCCTGGGCTCATTTCACCTACTGAAAGACACCTTAATGACTATCATAACCATGCTGGTCATCTCATCATTCTCTGCCCTCTTATCTTTCTATAAAGATTTCTTTACCCTTCACCATTTAAAATTATATCTCTACTTATATGTCCTATAAGACCATAGGAGCAGAGAGTTGTTCACTCAATATTCCTGGGCATTTGCAATTAACTTGGCAGAGGGTAGGTGTTCAAATATTTGTTGGAATGTTAAATATACTAGAATGAGCCTTTCTCTTCTTAAATCTCACTTCTACCTCTAATCAGAAACTCAGTATACACCGTAGTCTCTATTTAGACAGATCTCATATCATAACTAAAGGTTAGTCCACAAGATTGCGCGCCAGGCTACTACAGCTGGCCCTAACTCCTTCACCGCCACCTGGGATCTCACCCTCTTCTGCTTCACAGAGCATGACTGTATTAATTAAGTGCTAATCTCCACTGATAGTCAGACTCCTCTGTGTAAGATTAGCATTAACACATTTCAAACAGAATGATAATGACTATGGAGGAAAACACCAATCCATACCAAACTAAAAACAAAGTACAAAATGATAGTACCATGATCCACGAAAACAGTAATCTTTCTTTCATTCTTCTACCCTCGGTCTTCTACTTCTCCCTAGATATCTCTGCTAACTAAATGATCCTGATAATGCATAAAAAGGAATATGATAATTCTGCAAGGCTCTGCAGCCCAGCATTATTCAAAAGGTTGAAAGTAGAGCTAAACAATTTTATAGAATGCCATGCTGCTCTCAATTAAGTGTTAAGCCCTGGTACACATTTTCCATAAATTCAGCAGAATCAAGAATTCTAGATGAATGTGGTTAGAGACAATAGCTTCTAAATCTGGCTTTCTCTATATAGTATATAAATTGGGTTGAAAGTAGAATGTTAGCCTTGATTACATTAGGTAGAAATTTCTGCATCGCTGGTTTTGAGAAAGCTCTACACCAGTAGTGGAATACTGTCTTAGGATGTGGAGTTAAAGAAGTTACACTACACAGAGAATTTTAAAATTAGGTTAGAGTACAGGCAGAAAGAAAGCCCTTAGACATGAGAAGGATCAGGCTGTCTATGACAGTGATCTAAGACTATCACTACAACTACTTGCTTTTAGTGAAGGAATTTAAGATTTATGTCTGCTGGTAAGGGAAGACTTATTGCTTTTACCTAGATGAATGGAGACTGAGGTGTTAAGGCTTAACCAAAAAAAAATATAATAATAATAAAAAAAATCACATTCACAATGGAAATCTGCTTCAGTATTTCCAACACGACAAAACATAGCATGTGGTCTTGTTGCACCCAAGACAAATAAAACCTGTCATAGTAAACAGAGTTACTGTTTATTCCAGATTTGCTAGAATATTTGTTCAACCAATCGAGAGAGCTAAGTATTCAGTGATGTCTCCAACCATTCCATTTCCAAATAGTTCTGTTTTTTACTGTTAATCTTCATTTCTCCTTTCTTACAAGTATTTAATCACTTAACCATAGCACATGTTTACTGAAAAGTACATTACAATTATGCATTTTTACTACCTGCATATTTTTCAAGTGTCCTAAGGCACATGTGTTTTGCCCTATTGTTAAATTATTTCTTGGTAAGCACTTTATTAAAAATTTTATTAGAGTATGATTTAAGGAAAGCTCCATATAACTTTCCTAGGCACAGTAAGATACTAAGGCTAAAATTCTGAACACTTGAGTACACTTAATTATAAAAGGTAAATTAAAAATGATACTCTAATTGGAACTATGTAATATTCTACTTATACTATTTTACTAACTGTAAACCCAAACGCCATTGCTGTCAATGTCACATTCACCAAATTATGCCTTCTTGAAGTAATATCTTAATATGGGCTACTCTGTCAATGTGATGTTTTCATTAGTTCTATTATTTTTGAAAGGTATCTCAGCACTAAATAAAAAAAATTCTGAAAAGGCAGTCTCTCTGCCTCCTAATTCAGGACTGTGAGGGGACACCTTTTTTATTAAGTCATTGAATTTAGTCATGAGATGTGTATCTTTACTATACACACAGACACAATTTTATCCTTGGCATTTTGTTATAGGCCTCTGTGATATAAGCAGAAAGAGCTATGTTCATCATATCAAAGAATCACAATTGGGTCACCTTTGTCAGAGACCAAAAATAAAAAGAAAAAAGTAAAAGGCAGAAGACTGGATTTAGAATGTCCTAAAACAAATTCCACAGCCGAACAATAAAGATGGTGACTCCTGCTGTTTCAAGTCCAGGGCTGCTCAGAGGCATGGCATCTCCCTGAAAGAGAAAGAGAATGCTAGCTTTTCAACAAAACTGATGCTGACTTCAGTGGTCTTTATGGCAGCATCAAATACAACATGGGGGGAGGACTGATTGGACCAATTCAGTCCTCCTTGAAGCAAGATAAGATAACTTAACTTTATAGCATTTTCCCTGCAAAGCACTGAAGGGCATACCATTACCACAACTGATTACAGTACAGAAAGAAGCCAGGGTCATTTGAGCCTTTATTAAGGATTATTCATTTCTTGCATGAGGAGCTGCCCAGGCTATGGCTGCACATCACTTACATGGGGCTCCTGGATTCTTCAAACGCTGTGTGTGTCTGATTAGAAGGGAAACAACATTGTTCTCACTTGAGCAGAGAAACTGACCTTCACTGACCAGAATTTTTATTCATACAAAGAATCCTTTGGCACACTGAGTCTCCAAGCTCACATGATCTCTCATCAGCAAGCTGCAGTGTTAGTTCATGTGCAAAATAGCAAAGTCTATATAAGCCCAGGTACTGCCTTAGCTATTAATAGGTAATGTTAGAGTTTCTTCATAAGAATATAATGTAAATTTAATGCTGAGCTGACATTAACCAAACACTGTTACCGTAGCTCTTGCTGAACCTGTGTTCCATAAAGAGGCTCAGGGCTTCTGTTTAGTCATTTGTGCCATGTGAGATGTTAAGTGCTCCATTTCACATTTACTACCATCTAAGTATAATGTTCCCATTCTTATCCAAGTTACTAGATAAACGCATGTGCACTCACACACACACACACACACACACAAACTCTAATAGAAACAAAATGTTAGATTACTGAAAGTTTGTAGAGTGTGGTAAGGTTGCTTTTACTCATCTCAGTCACTGCGCTCTATATAGCTCAAGGAAATGTGGAGAGATGATGCCTCCTCTGTACTTTTGGTCAGTCAGCTGTGTCCAGACCTCCCTCTCTCCCAAAAAAGTGGAACCTAACCTGGGACTTTGGGTGCAAGTATAGGGCCAAGAGTGACAAAGAGGCAGCATAGAGGGACAGAACTGAAACGGAAAATTAAGCAAATGCTTTGAGGTATCAATTTTAAGGAACTAAGCAGAGATAGAATGAGGCTATGGAACAGAAACAGGAAGTGAGGGCTGGAAAGACCAATATATGTGGGATCCTCACTCACTGCATGAGTGCATGGGTGCTCTTCCAGCCCCTCAGCCTCAGTACCTGGGTAAGAAAGTGGAGCTTACTGACAAGATGTTGCAACAAAGATCCTGTGCTACATAGGACCCACCTGCAAGTCCACCCGGCATCCTGTTCAGCTTTACTGTGAATGTGCAGTTTGGACTGATGCTTTGATCCTGCATAAACACATGAAGCCACAAATAGACCTACATCATGCCCTGACCCTAGGGAGCAAGCAGCAGCTCCTCATACCACATGTCCCGTGCACTACAATCCCTGCAGTTTTTACTTCCAATTTCAGTGCCAATAGGTTCACCACACAAAGGTGAGAGAAGTCAATAGAAAATCTCAGAAAGGCATGACTGGCCACATCAGTGCCTGGAGACAACCCCCTTTTTTACTTCGCTTTGATTCATTACCATGACTGTGGAATTTCCAAGTAACTGGATATCTCTATTCCACTTGGTACTCAATTGGTGCTATGCTAATTTGTATTCAACACACTTGCTTTGCGGAAAAAGCTCTTTAACTGTTTGAAGTGTAGGCCTTGCCTATTCAGTTCCCCTGAAGGTTATAGCCATTTCCATTTTTACCATTAGTACATGTACTCTGCCCTCATATACCACACCTTCAAATTCTCAGTAGAAATAAGCCTTTTTTTTTCTTGCTGGAATTCAGTCCATATCTTCACCTCCAGAAAAACTCTCACATGGAAAAGTCCACTGTTACCTCTGCTTGATATAAGTAACAAGGATAACAGAGAAATAAACTTCAGTGGAGAAAGGAGTTAAAATTTTAACTGGAACAATATCAGTTATCTGAGGCTTAACAGTGGTTGATAAGCTAGTGATGTCACTCATTTTTTACACCCTTGGGAGGGAAGATTTAAAAATGAGTAAGGGGAGATCTAAACCATGAAAATCTGAAAAATCAAGCCAGAAGAGAAGTGTATGTACAAATTAGAAATGCAGGAGAAATTACAACAGGGATATCTCTAATAAGCACCTTTAAGTAATATGAGGTGGGTTGAGATTGGTGTGGCTTCACGGAAGGTGGATTCTAGATCATTGAGGATGTGGATATTCCAAAATTGTGGTTAGACACAAAAATGATAAGGTAGGAGTGCTGTGGCTTGTTGGATGAGAGCCGAAGGTTTTGAACAAGAGTGATGGGATAAAATCAGTGTTATGGGTGAATGATGAGGACAGCATGCAGGATGGACTGCAGTGGGAAGGAGTTTCACCAATTGTAAGGGAAAAGCCTTCCCTTCTTTCTGTAAAGATTTATTTATGCATACATAACTGGGGTACAAGCCAGAGGTGCAGGGGTGGCGAGAGGCTTCACCAGAGACAAAAGGAGCAGAACAGGCAGATTGACAAAGTACACTGCTGAGGGGGGCAGCAGGCAGAACAGGAGAGGTCTGCTGTGTCATGTGGGTCATCTCCCTGGCCAGGGATCAAACTTGTGCTGAGACGGCTCTGGATAAGTTCGGAGTGCTGTGCTTTAACCCATTGCACCCCCAGGGAGAGCCCCCTTTCTCCTGATCTCATATTTTAGAGACAGGGAAGAAATGTGGCCATAGTTTTTGGGTATCAAATGTTCCCTGACAGGAGAAGGGGATAGTGCCATATGACACTAGTCTGATTTGAACAGGACCTGGACAAAGAATATGAAATAATTTTTAGCTGTAGGAGCCTAAAATGCTAGGCTATTTAGAGATGATCAAAACTTAGAGATGATCATACATAAGTCTGGGCAGAGGTAGAGGGTATTTTGCTTGTCACAAACTCAGTTCTCTAGTTCCTCAGTCATAACTAGGAAGCCTGGGTTTCAGAAATGGAGTGTGGCTTTAGAGTGGCCAAGTACTCTTCTTGCAACTGTCTCACATCCAAGAGGGTAAAGTGCTTTGCAAAAGGAAGGATACATCTTTTTCCTTACTGTGAGACACATTTTTATTTTATTATTTTTAAAATTACTTATATAGGCTTAGAAGAACTGGGTATAGACCAGAGGTGCAGGGGTAAGAGGAGTCATAAGAGACAGAGTCGTGAGCAAAACGGTCTAATATGCTGAAATACACTGTTGAGGGGAGCAGCAGGTAAGGCAGGAGAGGTCCGCTGTGCCATATGGTTTAGCTCCCTGGCTGAGGTCAGACTGAGGCCTTAGTGATAATACAGCTGAGAGACTTAACCCCTAAACCACCAGGGAGGCTTGAGAGACATTTTTAAAATGATTTTTAATGACAGTCCCTTGTCATTTTGGCATTGTTCTACAAGTGTTTATCTAGGCCTATAGCAAGCTGAGAAATATGGTGAAGTGGAAACAGGGAGTTTTTAAGTAACCAGGAGCTTATTTTGGAGTCTTTGGGACTTAGCAGTCACATTTTTCAGATTATTACCAGGTGTCTACCTAGCAGTGGGGTTGGTGCACATGAGAGTATCAAGGAAGGGTTTCCAGAAAACATGCACTTGAGAAAAGGAAAGAGAAGATGCTAATCAAGTATGCCAACATACTATATAGACTCTCTCTACCAGAGGTTCAAAGGGAATGCTGAACTAATTCCTGCTAACATAATAGGGCTTGCAAACCTTGTACTTCTCCCTTCATCTTCAACCCAAAGATACTGACTCAGCATTTGGTCTCAAGCCAGAGAGGCATATTCTGAATTCAGAGTGTGCAACAATGTTCAGTACAATTACGACATAATGGCTGCAAAGCTGTTCCTGAAAGCCAAGAAAACCTGAATAATGTGGTTGGGTTATATCATACATGAGGACTTAATAGAGTTTAAAAACCAATTTGAAAATTCCTTCATTCCATAAAGACAGCATTACGACGAGGGCAAATATTCTAGTTCAAGGGATGGAAACAAAGTGCATAAGGAATTATGCAGACTCTTTCCCACATTACCCTTCTTAACCAAAACGACCTATTCCCTTTAAAGATATCGCTGATATTTAATAGTGGCCCAGAAAGAGGGCAGTTTCATTAAAACATTTAAGTCCTGTTGTACCTAGTTAGTAGTGTCAGATTCCTTGATATTTAAAAAGCACAAAATCCTATTTCCAGAAACAAATGCTTGCAATTCAAAACCGTCCATCCACGCAACGTCTTCTATTCATCATTAATCCTGTATTTCCAATTCATCTTGCCAAAGTAGTAATGTTAGCCTTCTGACCACACAAGACCTGAAAGATGTTTCATTCACTTTTAGCCATTCTGGAGCAAGTGGCTTTGGAACATTTCAGTTACTAAATCTAGCATTTCCTGGGTTTGTAAAATAAATAGCAGCAAGGACCACAGAAATACAGTGCTTGGCCTGATATTGGGAACCATCTATTCTTGAGGTGGGGCCCCAGCAATACTCAAATTATGTGAAATTCCAAATCCTATTTTGCACTTAACTGTTATCATGGAGAGCATACGTTAACATTTTGGGACTGGGAAGTGACTATGTAGAACCTCTTACTTTATTGATAAAGAAACTGTTTAACCAAAGTCTTTCATACTGCAATTTTTTTTTTGTTCCTTACTCTATATTTATAGTTTCCTTCAGCAATGACTTACTTTTATAAATGAATGATGCCAATAGCATTTTTACAACTAGATCTCCAACTTTAACTCCCTTTCTTAAAAAAAAAAAAACTCGAAGAGCTTTATATATTAATCCCCAGAGTATACCCAATAAAAGATATCATATTTTGTTTGAAGCTTAATTTAAGGATGGAGAGAATGAGGACAGTTTCAGATGGTAGCATTCTTTTAATCTAAGATTGAGGTTCTGATCACTAAATCTAAGATTCAGATTATTTTCATTTTTGAAGCTGGAGAAACAAAGCTGAATTTAGATCTTTTTTTCCCTCTAGTCTTATGTCCTAAGCCGCTTCAGCTGACTGAATTTCTATTAAAAAACACTATCCTTGCTCTTGGCTGACTGGAAGACTACATATTTTAAAAGTAAGGAGTTAAATCAAACAACTGCACGTCTTTCTTCTTTACTAAACTAGAAGCCAATTACCTCATGATTAATATGAAATAGCACTGGACAGGAAAGACAGGAAGCTCATTTGTTTCTAGTAGTATCATTCTGGTTTCTCCTATAATCCCATTGGTAACAGAAGGAAAAAGTATATACCACATGCCTACCCTATTACAAAACAAAAAATGTAACTCTGATAAAATATTAGTAAAGTAGAAAAGATACAGATTTCCTTTAGTATTATGGAGCATCCTCACCTTAAACTATTGACCATACATAGTGCTATACTCTTAAGGCAGGAGTAAACTAAGATTTTGGTGCCCTAGGTGAACTAGTGATTGATATACCTTCAAATGGATGCTCTTCAAATTTTGCTCAAATTTGAACATGACAGGTCTAGAAAGAGGATGGAGACAGAGTTAGAGATGCATTTAGGTGGCATATTCCATTCACTACAAGGGTCCTGCAATAGCCCAGGCCAGTTCTCCTTGGAAGGCAGGGGCCATTTATAGATTCTCAAACACGCCCTTCCCTACTCGAAACTGTTTATCCAAGCATTACTTCTAACTGCATTGTGTAATCCCCAAAAGGCTACTGTTCCATACATTTTTTTTCCTTTTACCTTCTTACCTTTCCTACCACTGGCATTGCCAATGATGTTTTCATTCTCTTTATAGATCTAGCCTGACTCTAAGGACATTCTTTTATAATTTCTATAGCATGTGTTGAGGTATTGAGTGTTTACAGTATGCCAGAGACTGTGTCATGTATTAAAAACACAAAAGTGATTAAAATCCTTTTCCCTCTTTAAAGAACTGATACCTGGAGCAGGACAAAGATTTACAGATCAGTGACACAGTGATGTAGGATATATTAGTAAAATGGTTGTTACTAATATTACCATGAAAAATGCTCTGAGGTCTTTGGAGATAGACTGTTTCTTAAAGTAGAAGGCACTCTTGAGTTTTGCCTCTATCTCTGGAAACCTTAACTTCGGTAAGGATTGGAATAAAAAGGGTGATGTTTACATGACTCTAGTTTCTAGTGGCTGTGTGACTGGGAGTAAGAGATAATAACTATGTGAAACTTAGTCAAACGCTTTCATTTGGCATGTTCTTCTTCAAATGATTTGGTTCCTAAAACTTGCTATGAAAGAAACTTGCCTAGTTCCTGCTACAGTATTTCTCCCCTCTGAAATAACTGCGAACACGATTAAAACTCTGCAGGGACTGTTCAGCTGCCTTTTGGCTTCTTCTTGTGTATACTCCTTGAGTAAAGCAGTAGCAAAAAATAAGATTTAAAATAAGAAATACTAAAAAAAAGCCTCACTATTTGTACCAGATCACCTCACATCCTGCTGTGTGTGAAACCCTGAGCCCTTGGCATTAGAGTGACCATAAGCATCAGTCAGCTATAAGATACAAAAACTAATGATAAAAAGAAGTTATTCCGAAGAAGGCACCTTTCCATATTGTCTCTGGGTACTTAGAGCTAGCCATCTAGAATAAAAGAGAAATGCAGTCCAACAAATTCCTACATTGGAAAACTCTCATTTCTATTAACTTACTTGCCATCAGTCCATTTACATAAAATCCACATTTCCTTCTGGTGATGGACACAAAAATATCGATCCTTCCTTGGCAGGCAGCTACTACCCACCAAAGCAAAGAAGAACAAAGAAAACCTAAGAAATTTGCACACCGATGTTAATTTTGACAAAAGGATTTTTGTGGAACTAGGCAATTCCTCAGTAGTGGAAGACCTCAGTTAACAGGCTACATTTCCCACAGAACCATTAGTTCTGCCTTACCCCAATATTACCATCATCACTCAGTATATCAGGGTACATCTGTTTTCCCCATTGTTTTCTGTCTCAGTATATCCGGTTCCAAATATTTCAAGAGAGCTTCATGTGCCCTTTTCATAAATGCTTCCTCAGATATAACAGATCCTAGATACTATCCTTGTCCTGAGGAGCTGAAAATCTTAAGAGTGATATTAGGTCATTCTCTGGATTGGAGAAAAGGAAATGCACTATGACTTACTTCTCAGCCTTTTAGTTAAGATCAAGAGTAAAAAAAAGAAAAACTCTAAAATATAAAATATATTATATATACACATCGAATTAAAAAAAAAAAAGATTATCCAGGCAAAAGAACCCCTCTTGTTAAACACAGTGTTAGAAATAGGCACTTGCCTATTCTGCTAGTAACAATTTAGTTGAGACTCTTATAATTTTGCACTTATTAAAAAATGGTAGGCACTGCTATTTGTTAGGGGTGACTGACTGACAAGGCTAAGTAATTGCTGAGACCTGTACAATCGCTCTGATTTATTCTCTCATTGTTTCTGCACTCAGAGGTTCTTTTGACCAATAAAACAGAAGGGAGAGCCACAGAGCCGGTCCACACAGCCTCAGCACTCACAAATATTCCTTACTGTACCTTTCGGTCTTTTCACCTCCCATTAAAGATCAATATGGCTGCTCAAAAATGTTTATTTTAAAAGGCAATCATCTCAGTGGGTTGCCAAGTGAGATTATATTGCTACTTCATAGAATTCAATTAAACCCGGGACCGAGGCATCTGTGAATCATTGGAAGAGCATGAAGTTGAGCTGTTTTCTGCTTTCTCTTAAAAATCTGCCATTCCCCCGCCCATTATATTGTTCACTTCCCGGAGGGATATTGCGCGCCAGTAATACCCTCTCCCCCGCACCCTTCTTCCCCCACCAATCCACCGCCCCTCAGTGGTTCATGGATTTATGGCTCCCGGTTTAATTAAACTCCCTCCAAAGACAATCGAATTTGGCAGGTGGCGGCACGAAAACAGGCCTGCGGGCTCTCCACCCCTGCCCAAGTGCCGGCTCCGGGCGGGGTGCCAGCAAGCGCCCACCAGCCGGTGCCAGGCCACCAGCACCCACCTGAGCCTCCCGCCGCCTAAGTCGCCGCTTCCGCCCTGCACCCCACGCTTCCGCCCGAGCCTGCCCTGCCCCCGCCCCGCGCCCTGCACTTCCGCCCTTGTCTGCTGCGGCGGCGCGCGCGGAGCTCAGTATCTCAATCCCAGCAGATCGCTTCTGGGAAGTGTGGCCCTGCCTGGCCGTGAAGAAAGACCTATGTCAAACTGTTAAAACAAACAAACAAAACAAAACAAAACAAAACAAAACAAAAAAACCAACAAACCCATGGGAGAGTCATCTGGCGTTTGGGCCATTAAAATAAGGAGCCTGAGATGTGGGGGCCAACTTTAGGGTGATGTGTTGTGGCAGATCATTTAAACCATCCCTGTCATGCATTCATTCATCCATTCATTTATGAGTTAAATGTTTACTGTTGTCCTCCGGATCCCGGCTAAACAGGATAATGAACTCCATGATGGAGAAAACTGGCAGCTTGTAACCTCCTCAGACTTAAGGTTGTGAAGTCAAATCGGACTTTGGAAAACAATCCCTTAAATAAGTCGTGCGTTTACTAAATTAACCTCTTCAACTAGTGTGATCTAGTTGAAGTGGTCACTTTTAGGTTGGATCTAAAGGCCTGGTGGGGCTGGGACAGAGCCCCCGTCTTAAAAAGGGGACTGGAGGAATAGAGCATTAGTTTTGATAAGGGTAGGCATAGCAGAGATGGGGAAGAAAGATGGCATTGGCTAGAGAGGGTAATCAGGAGCCAGGGCCTTTCTGAAAGTTGATGTACAGGGCAGCTGGAGGAGTTTTTCCTTTACTTATTTATTTTTGTTTATGTACAGGAAGCGGATTGACCTGACCACCTTCCTTTCTGAAAGGATCACTCAGTTTGGGAAGGGTTGAGATAGTTGAGAGCAGAGTATAAACAGGCAAGTTCAGAGACTGCTCTGTCATCCAGGAGCAAGGTGTGGCAGTACTGTTAATAGTGAGAAAATGGTGGATAACAATACTAGTAATACTCAAAGCTAACATTTATTGATTGCTCACCATAAGCTTTACACTCATTAATTTGTTTAATTCTGAGAACAATCCTATTAAGTATTATTAGTGCCATTTTACAGATGAGGAAATGGATACTTAAGAACTTGCCCTACTTCTCAGAGCTAGAAAACAGTATCTCATGTTGTCTGATGACAGTACCCATGAACTTACCATGACACACTCAGTGTGTATCTGGTGATTAAAAATAAAAAGTAGGCCCTCCCTGGTGGCGCAGCGGGTTAAAGCACTGCACTGAGAAGCTAAAGCCACTTCAGCATGAGTTCAAATCCCGCCTGCCCCGGAGGAGACCACATGGCGTGGCGGACCTCTCCTGACCCGCCCGCTGCTCCCCTCAGCGGTGTACTTCGTCGATCTGCCTGTTCTGCTCCCCACTCTGTCTCTGGTGAAGCCTCTCACCGTCCCTGAGCCTCTGGCCTGTACCCCAGTTCTGTATGTACAAATAAATAAATCTTTAAAAAAAATAAAAATAAAAAGTAAACCAAGGTCAGGAAAGAATTCCCTAAACAAACCATATATGTTACTATCAGAGGACATATCTAAACATATAGTTTTAAATTTCTTTATCATTTCAGGATTTGCTGATAGCAAAAGAGGATTCTGTGATTGTCAACACAAAATCTATGATTATTTTTCAGTAGATGCACTCTGATAAGATATAATCTTCCTGGAAAAAAAGCAAATTGCCAAAGTGTACTCCACCTAGCAATTTCTGATAGAATATCCTTAAAAAAGTTAACTTGGGTCCAGTTATAAACACCTTGGTGAAGGATGCATAACATGCATTTTGTGAACTGATAGAAAAGCTTCCTAAGATGCATCTCCAAATCAGTTTCCAAGTCTCATTTCTTGTGGGAAAATGAAGCTTTATAAGTAAGTTGGAAACCTGATTTCACCAGAGGAGAAAGGATTTCACCAAAGGCCCACCATGACTTTATCACAGAATTTGAGATAAAGTTATAAGTCTTCGATTGATGATGATGATGACGATGATGATGACACAAGACTTGCTGTCTTCCGCTTGATTGTTTGGTTGAGAGTGGATGTCCATGAAATGACTGAGATTCCTGGGGACTCACAGTGGTTGATACCTAACCACTTGGGAGTGCCTGCCTGTATTCCTTGAGCTGATAGGACCAGTTTAGCATGGGACTCAGAGTGTCAAGTATTTGAGCTGTATCTGTAAAAACAAATGTCAGTAATCTAACCTGGAAAAATTATTTTCTCCAAATAAAAAAAAGAAAATTGCCAAAGCAAAATAACAAATATTTATTAATGGTCATAAAAGATAATATTATGTCAGCTTCATTAGTGCTGGATTTAGTACTCACCACAATTTCATTACATCTGTAAATAGCCTTTAGATGAGATGCTCTTAGCAAATGAGAGTTCCTAAGGATACATCAGGAGTGTTGAGAAATCATAGTGTATTTTAAATTAGTTTCTTTAGCCAAATATTTTCAAACATATTATGAACTATCATATAGAAAAATTATTACATGTAGGATATATATACCTTTAATATGTCTCATGTAATATGTTCAGAGAATATGAAGGTACTGGTATAGTGATGGGTTTTTATACAATTTTGGTTAGTCAAACGTGTTCATCATAGGCCTAGATTTGAACTCCATCTTCAGGTTTTGCCCAGGAAATCTGGATAGGATTGATACAGGGCTCTATGTTCTGGAAGGCGACCTTGAGTATCTCTTTTGGATCTCAAGGTCCTGCAATCTCTATGATCAGTTTTGAGACTGCAGTCCTCATTAGAAAAAACTGGTATAATCAGATCTTCAGCTCCTGAGATAACTCCCAAGGTGCTTTGGAAGACCCACAACCTGTCTTCTTCCAAGAGAACCTGGAGCCAGATTGCCATCACAATATGAGGGTATGGAGGGAGGTGCCTTCATTTCAGACACCCAATACCCTTGGCTTTGCCTCTAAAGAAGGAGACATAAAGAAATAACTTCTGATGTCATTGTTTTCCCTTGAGAATACTTTAGAAAAAATGTATGTGATAGCTTCAAATAGTGACTATCATGCCAATTCTATATTACAGTTGTTGGCTTTATACTCAAAAAAAAAAAAACAAAAAAAAAACATGCAATCTTAACTAGGATTAGGAGGGAGTCCCAGTAATTGTCACAATTGGGCAATGTACTCGTGATGGTGGTGGTATTTAGACACCATGTAGGTTTTTTTTATTTCTGGTCTTTATAGTGAGCTTTTTTGTTTATCTCAAGAATGTCTCATCCTCAACACTACAAATTCTGCAGGAAATGATCTGTAAGGGCCAGATATTGTATTATGTTTAAGGTCATAAAGAAAAACAGTGGCAGCCGCCCAAAGAAAAGACAGGCTTCTGAGTCTGGATGTGTTGGGTCAGCAAGGTCATCGTTGACTCCCCCAGGCCAACCATTACAGGAAAGAGAATTATAAGCCTGTCTTACCAGGGGGGGCGAATGGACCTAGGAAGCCTGATTTCTATATCCTCTTGACATTTAAAATACTCTGCACTTGTTCAAGACAGAGGAGAGTGAGGAAATTTAAAAGGAGAAAACTGTTTATTTGTTTTAAGGCTTGCTCAGTAATCCACTTATGGCATTTACATTAGTTAAAGAACCTTTTCATGTAAACACCATTAATTATGTAGTATAAGAGTTGAATAAAAATGCTAAAAAATAAAAGTAATTGTAAAATAAATTAGTGTAGCTTGAGTGCACATATATTATAGAGAGACTGTAGACTTTTACATTCTATTGAGGGAGGTGGGTGTATGATTTTCTATTGCTTGAGCTACTAGGATGGAACGAGCTGAAATGACATTTTTCAGATGGATACCAGAGCTGTTAAAGTTTAAACTCATCATGCAATAAAATTACGGTTTTCACAAGAGTCTTACTTATGCATTTCCATATATCTGTGTTAAAAATACTGTGCGTATGTGGGGCTGTTGGGCGACAAAGGGAGGGCACTGTGGATTTGCCCATAAAGTTTGTCAGAGCAGGACCATTACTCTGTCTCCAGAATCACTAGCCTCTTCTCAGGTGCAGTGCCAGGCAGTTGCTTGTGTTTGTACTGAAAGGAATGAATCCTGTGCAGTCTGCTAGGCACAAAGGACACAGAGTAGAGCTACTGAAGAGACATGACTTGGGGACCTTGTAGTAACAGTTATGACATGTGTTTGCATCACCTTTTGTAGTATGTCAAATGTGATCCTTAACAGTAATTCTTGATCCTTAACAGTAATTCTGTAGAGGAGGGCTTGCACTTTATTATTTCACTGACAAGGAAATTGAAGCTTAGGGAGGGAACTCACAATGAAACAAGGGCTAGAAGCCATTTCCTAACTCTTGTCTGTATATTTTTCCAGTACCACATTCATGTTTCTTTCATTTAAGTGTAAATGAAAAGGACATGGTTTGATTCATACTAATATTTTGTGGTGTGTGGGATTTTTAAGATCATTTGAGAACACTTACATCATTTCCTCAGGGGAAGTTTTGCTTTACCCAGAGAAGCAGGAAATGGAGTTGAAATGAGAAGTTTTTATTTTTATGGATTAAGCCTGTTTGTCATGTTCACTAAGCCTGGATCATGGATGAAGATAAGTTTGTCACAGGATAAACAGAGGAGAGAAACTTAGAAAGTGACTCTTCCTTCCCGGATTGAGATCCACACCAGCCAAGGAGTCCTGTTAGGATAAAACAGGGCAGTCAGCCTGTGAGAAAGAAAGGGCATTGCTCTCCTCAAAATAGGACCTCCACCCATACTGAGGAGACTTCCATAGAGTTGAAGTTATCATTGATTATGGTAGGAATTCTGAACAATATTTTTTAATTGCTGTGAGCATCTTTCAGGTATGAGCTTGTATGTTTTGCGCTGTTTTCTACTATGTCAGCACAGCATAAAATAAAACATTTCTCGGCCCTCCCTGGTGGCGCAGCGGGTTAAAGCATAGCACTGAGAATCTAAGGCCACTTCCTCATGAGTTCAATTCCCGCCT
>NW_004567122.1:20161378-20161939 GCF_000260355.1 Condylura cristata
TCTGCCTGTTCTGCACTCCACTCTGTCTCTGGTGAATTCTCTCACCCTCCACATCTCTGGCCTGTATCCCAGTTCTGTATGCACAAATAAAAAATCTTTAAAAAAAAAAAAATAAAATAAAACATTTCTCATGCATTTCTTCAAAATAGTGCTTACTATTTAGGATCATATCTAAATAGTATTTAGCTCATACCTACTACTAGGCACTTCTAGGCTCTAGAATTCTTGTGTTGGCCCAACCAGACATGCTCTTCGTTGGTTTTTCTTTGTTAATTTTTTTTTTTTAAATTGAGATATGCTCTTTGTGATGGAACTCAGAGTTTTTCTGGGGGAGGGGGCAGTGAGGGAAGAAATGAGTGTTTATCTAATGACCACATCAGTATTTACTATATGTACTTCTCCAATGATTGTGGTTAGGTCATTGGAAAATTCAGTTACAGGCCCTCCCTGGTGGCGCAGCGGGTTAAAGCACAGCACTGAGAATCTGAAGCCACTTCGGCATGAGTTCGATTCCCGCCTGCCGCCTGCCCCGGAGGAGACCACATGGCGAGCCAGACCTCT
>NW_004567122.1:20162039-20170750 GCF_000260355.1 Condylura cristata
TGTCTCTGGTGAAGCCTCTCACCGCCCCTGAGCCTCTGGCCTGTACCCCAGTTCTGTATGAATAAATAAATAAATCTTAAAAAAAAAAAAAAAAAGGAAAATTCAGTTACAGTGAAAAATTGTTGCAATATATAAATGGACAAGTGTACAAAGCTTCACATATACATGCATAGAAAAATGAGCTTCTATATTATCTTCTTGCATAAAATCCTTTTAAGATATATATCATCTACAATTTCCAGTTTCACAAGCCTTAAAGTATGCAGTGGTATTGCAAAGTAATATGAATTCATTTAGATTTTTACCAGGTGCCTCCCTTCTTTCAAACTTGTTTTTCCTACAACTAATTTAAGAGCAATCTTCCCCGCTTCCCCCCCACCCCCCTCCGCCCCAGGTTTTTTTAAGTCTCTCAAAAAGCATTTAATTTAGTTTTCATAGAAAAAGCAACTCTATTTTTATGCTCATATTTGATATTTAATTAAATGATATAATTATAGTAATCAAGTACAAATGCCATAAACAGGTTTGGGAACAAAACACCCCCCACTTACTAAGCACAGAGCTCAGTTGGCGGGAGTAGACGTGATGAGGGTATTAGGCGGCAGAAACCACAGCATTTATCATGCTGTGGGCAAATCAGTCAATACGTTATACAGATGGATTTGAAAACATTAGTTAATTCCCCAGAGGAGCTCAATTAAAAGAGTTTCTATTATAATTAAAAACTAATAAACATCACTAAGGAAAAGCAGTGGGTGCCAGAAGGTCTATCTGTAATCAGGGGATGTGACTCAAATCTGGAGTATAGTAAAGACCTCTGGGAGGACTTGACAGTGAGTTGAGGTTAGAGGATGATTAGGTGTTAACTCAGACAGGGACTGGGGCAGGGCTTTGGAGAAAGAGTTCCAGGTGGCAGGAACAGTAGTTCAGGCTGGGAGACCTGGGGAGAAGGGGTGGCGCTAAAAAACTGGAACTGAAAGAAGCCAGTATGGTTAGAGCAAGGAGCAGTCAGGGACCCATCAAATGAGGCATACAGAGGTAGGGGCCAGGTCGTGCCAGCTTTCAGGGCTGCTAAATAGGAGGGTCTTTATCCTTGTCAGTAACAGGAAGCTGTTACGGTTATTGTTATGCCTGTGGTTGTGAAGCAAAGGTCTGCTTATTTCATCAAGAGCAACAAGTAACTTGTAGAGTGTAGACCTCCAAATTTAGTTTGGGCACTAGGAGTGTTTACTTTTTCAATTTAAAACAATATAGGGCCCTCCCTGCTGGTGCCAATGGGTTAAAAGCACAACACTAGGAAGCTGTCCACAGGCACTGCAGCACAGGTTCAATTTCTGGGCCAGAGAGGTGACCATATTGCATGGCAGGCCTCTTCTGATCCTCCTGCTGCTCCCCTCAGCAGTGTATTTCAGTAGAACTGCCTGTTCTGTTCCCCACTCTGTCTCTGGTGATTCCTCTCACCACCACCCCCACCTCTGGCCTATACCCCAGTTCTTGTATGCATAAATAAATAAATCTTTTTTTAAAAAAATTATAGGTAGTGGGGGAAAAAAGTATTTTCTTAAACTCTGGCACGTTTATACTAGGGAGGGAACTGTCCTTTGAAGTGGAAAATATCAGTATGTCCATCAGATGCTGAGGGTGAAAATTTAGTATCTGAGGGTAGGTATCAAGAGCCTAAAGGGGATGCTAAATATTTTTGCTGAGACAATGGAAGGAAGGGGAAAAGGAGGAAGGAGGATAATTATCTTGGTTTCCTTGCTGTCACAAACTAGGGTCTTAAAATAACATTTATTTTCTCATAATTTTGGAGGCTGGAAGCCCAAAATCAAGAGTGGCTCTCCCTTTGTGAGGCTCTGGGTAGAATCTTTCTTCCTTTTTCCTAGCTTCTCAGCTTCTTATGCAGACTGGCCACACTGCATCGCTCCAGTTTTTGCTGCTGTCGCCACTCAGCATTCTCCCTGTGTTTCTGCTGCTTTGCCTCTTCTTATGAGGATGCCAGTGTATTGGATTATGGTTACCATAATGACTTCATCTTAACTTAATTTTCTCTGCAAAAACCCTACAGTAGTCTCTTTCTATAGCAATAGGTGGTTTCAGTGAATAGACTGAAAGTACTACAAATAAAATATCTGGAGGGAGAGACAAAGTGCCGGTGTTTCCATAACTCTTAAGTTATGGGAAAATTGTTTTATATTGTTATACATTATATTGTATTTTTATGTGTTATTATAATTGTTCTATTTATATTAGTTATTGTTGTAAGTATTTTCTTGGTCCTATTTAAAAATTAACCTTTGGCCCTCCCTCGTCATGCAATGGGTTAAGATGCAGCACTGCAAGCTAACCGCAGCCACTTCAATGTGAGTTTGATCCCCAGCCCCGGAGGTGATGCACATGTCATGGCAGACCTCTCCTGACCCGCTCGCTGCTCCCCTCAGCAGTGTACTTTGTTGATCTGCCTGTTCTGCTCCCCACTCTGTCTCTGGTGAACCCTCTCACCACTCCTGCACCTCTGGCTTGTACCCCACTCTGTATGAATAAATAAATAAATCTTTACAAATTAAGCTTTATTATAGGGATGTATGTACAGGAAAAACTGTGTAGGACATGTACTGTTCTGGTACTACTTGAAGTTTTAGCCATCTACTGGGGGCCTTGGAGTGTATCTATCCCTTTTTGCATAAAGGGGAGTTTTGTATTTCCAAGTCAGTAACATCCACAAGTACTGGTGCTTACAACTTGTTTTATAGGACATAATTCAACCCATAAGGGAGGGAGGTGAGAAGGTTAGCAAAATTGTGGGTTAAGTGACTTACATGCCAGCAATCAGTAAGAAGTTGCTGGTGGCAGGATGGTTGAAAGGACCAAAATGAGTTTTTCTTAACACAAGACATGACAGCCTGCATAATGTGTCCCCTACTCTACCCATGTGGTGGTTCTCATGTTTCCAGTGAAAGTTCCGCTACTTGTGTTTGTCTTGATGGGGGAGATGAGTGGAATCACCAAAAAGGATTTGGGTTCCACTTTAGGGTTACAGACATGAAAGATATATAATCACAGAAAACCTTATAGGGAACAGTTCAATATGGATGAAAACTGAAAAATAGCAATTCTGTTACTGTAAAGCCTTCTCTCAACCCAGATATTCAGGGAAACATTACATTTCTACAATTTCTAGCATGTGGTTTTTGGGTCAGACTAATAAAATCTTCTTAAGCTAGGTAGGATAATAAGTGTTTGAAGAATTAAAACATATTCCTCTGTTTTTCAACCTTTCTAAGCTATACTGTGAGTTTTAGATATATTAGGAGTGTTTGTGAGCTTTCTTAAATAAAATTAAAAAAAAAAACAAAAATCTGTGTATTTTACATCTTTTGCCCTACCATTTTCTACATGTAAAAACTCCACTTTGATGACAGGAGAATAGTCTCTAAAGTGAGTTTTCATTTCTTGCCAGTCTCCCTCCCTACTTCCTGTCTCTATCAGTGACAGAGGAAGGAAGCTCTTTAAGCCTTTCACTCAGGTTTGTGCCCTGGTTCTCAAAATAAGGAAATGATTTCCCATAGTGAGTCCAGATGTTTGTGTTCAGCATTATTGCTATTAACCATCAAGTCTGAGAGTTGTACAAAATTAAATATGTCCTTGAGGCCTGGAAGGGAAGACGATCTTGATAATAGTTTAATGTCCTCAGAGTGAAATAGCTGAAATGAGGAAGAACTACCGTCTCCGCAAACTAGATCCTACACAATAGCATTTCTGTGCTTCATTTACATTGGTATTTAACACAAATGTGGTTTTCAAACACATAAAATTCTCCTTAATACCCAAGTAACTGGCAAATGGTTAGAATAATTAATAAAGCCTCCCTTTCCACCCCCCTGTAAGCAGCTTGAAGAAAATGAGAAAATTTGCAGTTGACGAAGGTATTATTTGTGGCTCACACATCGTGCCTCTGTGGAAGATTTCATCCCATATTGGGGGTATTTTATGAGCACTGAGCCTGCTCAGACAAAATGAAGCAAAAAACAGAACATTTATCCAGGGATTGTGAATACAATGCAAGACTATGTTTGGATATTTAGGCACAAAATCTTTAGGGTCTTTTCCCACTTTATGAATCCTGCATGGATTGTTGGAGTAACTAGATAATGTTCTTTTTCACCCTTGAAAGCGTGGGTTGGCTCATCTATTCCCTCACGTGATATCAAGAAAATAGTGTTGTCTGACTGCTGAAGAAAGATAGAGCCTTCTTGTTGAACCCTGCAGTCATCCTCTTAGCTTTTGAAAAATAACCAGTCTTCCCCATGAACCACACTGAAACTGCATCACTTCTGCTTGTGAGAAGGAACTCATGTCAGGGCCAGGGGTAATAGGATACCCAGAGGATGCTTGAGGACTGACCTCTGAGGTTCTTTCTACCCAAGGGCTCTGACTATGCTGTTTCCTTCTTCTTATGTGGTTCACCTCAGTAATTCCTCTGTGGAGTTCTATTTCCACAATTCCTGCTCTGCCTTTAGCCCTCAAAACAACTCATTAAACACATTCAGTCAATGTAAAAGGTGCCAATCTGCCTCTGTATCCTCACTTTGTACCTACCCTGGGCCCAACCACATCTTCTCTTAGCTTGATACAAAATCTAAATGCCTACTACATATTGAACAGATTAAAGTTGAGTAAGAAAAATCCTAGTTTGAAAGAGCCACATAACTGCCCATTGGTGCTCATAACCTGCAGGCATAAAGCATTATTAAGTTTTAGGCAATTAATTTTTTTCAATAGCAGCAAGTCAAATTGGCCAGGATTCAGAGGAGATATCTCAAAAAAGGCAATGTGTTTTATAATATATTACCTTCTTCCCAAAATCAAGAATAACACACTTTGTCGGATATGAATGTTAGAAAGAAAGTGGGGATCAGTTAGACATTAGTCAGAAAGGTGAGATGGCAGTAATTGGCATAAACATTGTGGAAGCAAAGACATTTAATAAAAGAAAAAAAACCTCATATCTACAAGGAAACTTTGGCATTGCCCTCTCCTACTGCTGGTGACAATTCATTTATAATGTAGCCATATTTCTTATTTTGTAATTGATAATTGGTTAAGGCATAGAGTGTCTCTTTGAAATTTATCTTTTTTCCTGTGTGTGTGTTTGAGAGAGAGAGAGAAAATATATATAAAAAGCAGCAGAGACAGATGTTACTAGCTCCATTCATCTGGGGAAAGCTTACAATCCAGAATAATTTTTTCCTCCAGTACTGTCACTTTGAAGACACCTATTCATAGTGTTGTTGGTTTTTTTTTTTTACTGTGAGAATTTTTTTATTATAATAGTTTATTTTTACATCATTTTGTGCCTTTTCCATCTCAGTTGTAATCCCTGTGGACTTCCCATCACTAATTCAACCGTGTGCCATCACACCTGTTCACAGTTTTAGCATGCCCTTCAGTCCCCAACTCTAGTCTAATTCTGGATTATTTGTCTCTTCTTGGTTTAGCGCGGAATTACTTTCTGATCATCATTGACTCTCACATAAATGTGGATAATGAGGGAGAAAATCTGACCAAATGGAGTAGTCAGTTCGTGTTTTCATTGTATTTTCTTTGCTTGTCCCCTGTTTTTAAAACGTCGGATTGTATATTACTCTTATTTTTGTATGGAGTCTTCTTTCTTCTTGTGTTTGTGTGGTGGTGGGGGAGGCTGGGGTAGGAAGGGAGAAGAGTTTAAAATTCTTGGCTATGGCCATGTAATGTTGCTTGTGCTCCTGCAGGTGATTTACACACCACATGGTCTCCACCGGCTGTATGCTGTAACTCAGTAACTCAGTGATAGTCTGACCTTCAACAGCTGCCAAGCCTCTTCAACTCTAAGCAGGGGCAGAGGAGCCATTATAGCAAGGAGGTAACATGTGGCTTTCCATACTGCATGAAATACATCTATTGTGACTATATGAATTACATATTCATAAAAACTGTGAAGCGGAAAACTCTCTGCTTGCCAAGCACTCACCTTGGTTGAGCGCAAGGCCCAGGAAAGAATGCAGAGCTCTGGCTCTCTCATTTATTTACCTTGCCAGTCAACACGTGTGGCATAATGGCAGGTTTCCATGACATACCATGAGAGGAAAGCCGAGAAGAATTCTACATTTTCAAGGAAAACTCAATTTTTAATTACAGTTCTGTCTTATAGCAAATATTATTGGGTTCTCACCATTCTAACATTAGGCTACAAATTTGCAAACAAAGCATTATTTGGAAAGGAATTTACTCGTCACAAGGTGAGTTTTTGAAAATACTTTGAAGATCACCTTTCTCCCAGCAAGTAGATTCTCTGGTATGCTTAAAACTACTCATACCAAGAGGATGGGTTTTGATGTTACTATTTCATAGTAAGTCCTTATTTATTAACTCAGTCATGGACACTCTCTCCCTCTCTTGCAGATGGGAACATTGAAACAAGAGCATTGTTGTCTCTTGATGCTGAGTTCATGTTCATTCTGTCAGACACTGCACTCATGCGGATTTGACTGTAGTGCTGTAAAGTCAGTAACAACAATGACCAAAAAGATTGTGAAATTGAAAATGATGTCTTGGGTCTGTTCATGGCTCATTAGGGGTGTAGTTTAATCTGGTTAGGTTCATGCATATGATGTCCCTTCTACCTTCAGACTTTCCCTCTCTGCCTTAAAATGGTCCCATCTTTACATCATCTGCTGGGCTAGACATGCCAGATGAGTCTTCTCCAGCTGTCTACAACTCCTCCAAGTGCTCCTGGCCTGTAGTCTAGAAAGAGACTCCTTTGCAGCTAGGGGTCTAGCTAGGGTTCAGGGTTCTACTTATCAGGTGTAGTCACACAAGATTTAAATCCAGAACTGACTTAAGCAGTGAAAATATTCATGGTCAGTAGACCTTTTATTTATTTACTGTATATTTTCCCAGTAAAGATCAAGCAAGAATCAACAACTGTGGTCTTAGAGAGATGCTTAGTAAGGTGCATTACTGGAACCACTGTTACATTGGCAGCCTGTTGATTTTGGTGCTGGGATGGTGGGGGGAGAGGATGGAGGTAGAAGAGCAGTTCTTTGTTATTGTTCTAGGACTCTTTTCTCTTGGCTTAGTGTAGAGACTGTTCCTTCTGACCTTTCAATGTTTTTGTTGGGATCTAGTTCCCTGTATTTAATCTCTTCTTACTTAAGCTAGCTAGAGTGGTTTCTTTGATGTGCCACTGAGTCCTGACTCACTCATGACTCAGAGGTCACCTGTGAGTCCACTGCATCCTATTCAGCCTGCATGCTATCACCTCATACTGCATTTCACTGTTCTCTTCCTCCATCCCTCCTTCCTTTTCACCCCCTTTCCCATTCATAGAGTTTAAGGTTAGTCATGTTTTAGTTCTGTTTTACTTAGGATAAAACTTAACACATAATACACTCTAGAGAAATGTTTGTTTGAATAAATGACTAAAAGCTCAAGACCAACTATCCTGTGAAAAACTTGTTGAAAACACAGTTTTATTTTGTACATTTGTCATGGGTGTATTTTATTTCATAAAATGTAGAAAGGCACACACTTTTAGCTTGATATTAATCATTACCTTTTACTTAAACAATCAAATGGGGTTTGCTGCACAGCAGTTAAATGTTTTGCTGTCCCCGGAAGACTAGCAATGCATGTTGATAAATGTGAACCTTGCCTCTTCGCTCCTGCCTCTTACCCATTACATTTCTTCCTGGGTAAATTCTGAACAGGTGTTACTAGATGCCTCATTAACTGCATGACACCATAGAAATCGTGGGTGAGATGATCCCTTACCAGAAACTAAACCATGCATTCTTTAAACATTACATTGGACCTGGAGCACTGTGATTCTTTCTGTGTTGCCATCGGCAACAGACACTAGCCCTAAGCACTAAGAGTTTGAATTGATGTTATGTCTTATCTCTCCTTAGATCCTCCCTTCTTTGTCAATATTCAGTCTGCTTTCTGTCACATGTGTCACTTCTTCATTAGTATTTACTAAGTTTCTATGGGGTGTATTGTAATTAAAATAATAATATAATTTTAGAACCATTTTGAAAAGCTTTCACAATTTGTAACATCTAATTTCTTATTAAAACTTTGTGAAGTCAAGAGGGTAGGTATGATATTCTCATTGTGTTGCTAAGTGTCCTATTAAAAGTTACACAGCAGGCCCTCCATGGTGGCTCAACAGGTTAAGAAGCAGCACTGCAAGCTAGCCACAGCCACTTCAGTGTGAGTTTGATCCCCGCCCCGGAAGTGTTCCATAGGGCTCAGCAGACCTCTCCTGTCTCACCTGCTGCTTCCCTCAGCAGTGTACTTTGTCAGTCTGCCTGTTCTGCTATCCACTCTGTCTCTGGTGAATCCTCTCACCACCTGCACCTCTGGCCTGTGTCCCAGAGGTGTGCATAAATAAATAACTCTTTAAAAAAAATGTTAACAGCAAATGTGTGTGGACTCAGACAATACCAGCTATCTCGAGGTCTAGGGTTTGTCTTGAACCCATATATATATTTTTTTATTTTTATTTTTATTTTAATAATATAACAGTTTATTTTTACATCATTTTGTACACTTTTTTGTTTTTATCTCAATTGTAATCCCTGTGGGCTTCCCATCACTGAAACACCCCTGTGCCATCACCATAGTCCCGTGCACTTCCTTTCCCCCTCCCCCCCGTTTTTGATCCCATT
>NW_004567122.1:20174425-20248411 GCF_000260355.1 Condylura cristata
CCTTCTGTATTTTTATTCCTTGTTTTGAACTGTTCTTGTTCATTCTTCTGTTGGATTTGGTTTGAGGGCTTCTTGTAGTAGTTTTTAGAGTGGGTTGACCCCATATTTGTATGGTATGAAACAATGCTAAGATATAGACTAAAAAGAGCCAATATTAGGTCTTTAGAAGTTTGCATCAGGAACTAGTAGAGTAGATACATGAATGAAGACAAGAAGGAATTTCTTGCAGGAAAATACTGCAGACGGTATTGCTATTATTAATGAATCTATGTAGTACATCTACATGAACCACCAACATGGAGAGGACATAGGATCCTCAGCTGGTGATGATGAATCTCTTTGGCATTGACAATGCCACTGCAGCAGCAATCAGGGGCGGTCACATACTGATAGAGCTCTGACCTGGTCTGATGACATATAGGATGTTGAGCAACCTTTCCAGCAGGAGAGCAGCCAGGAGAGGAGAAACAGGATGGAAAAACATTCCAGGAACCAAGTCAAAGTGGGGGTTGATTGAAGGGAGGAAAGGCGGGTATTGGGGGAGGAAATGGTATGAAAGTCAGTCATTTTCTGTGTTTCACCACAGAGCAAAATGCTCACACCAGCAAGTAAAATTATAGGGAGGTAGACAATTACAGGAAACATAACATGGACTAAACTGGAAGGTAATAAACTCTGGCCATGGGAAATGCTCAAGAAGATGACCCCCTGTCAAGGCTACTGTCAGGGAGCAGTCAGGATAGTCATTGAAGGGGTCACACTTATGCCACAGCTAGCTAAGATGCAGACCACATCAGAAGACTGATTCAGCAGTTTGGGAGACTCCAGATAATCTCTGCAGGGAGACCTCTGCACCAGATCATTGGGTCCTTCAGTGGAGGGCAGAAAAAATAAGGATATCTCTTTAGTATTTACATTTATCTAAAAGTAAGTAAAGGAAGTAAACGTACTGATATTTGATATCTATGAGGCCAGCAGTGTAGGATCTTACAGGCAGAGCAGCAGACAACACTGTGGGCTATAGCAGCACCTTCATTTGTTTGCCCACATTGGCAAGTTTCCATATATTGTAGTGGTTGTGTCCTGTTAAAGAAATTTATGGACTATAAGTATCAGAATTCCACGTAGAATCTTCACAATATTTTGAATGAAATGGGGAATATCTATGACAATCTTTTATTACAGAGAGTTACCTCTGGTCAAGTTAATGAAAGCATATAAACCTTAAAGCTGTGTGTTTTTGTTTCAGAAAACACATGACTCTAATTATGCCGACCTGTTGGTAGACGGACTCTTGGCAGAAATTTTCAAAAAACTAAACACGTTCAGTCTGCTTCATGTATATAGGATTTAGTATAGTCCAGGCATTGTTCTATTTTAAGTGGGTTAATTTATTAACTAACTCTTCATACAACCTTAGAAGATAAGAACTACTAACTGTACTTTACAGATAAAGAAACTGAAGCACAGAAAGGTGAAGTGACTGCCCCAATTTCATTCTAGATGATGAAATAGTATGGCTTAAATGAAGGCTTTTTATCAGTCAACTAAATTCCTTCTCCCTAAGTAAGAAATCATTTGTTTTGAAAGAAATGTGTGTGGTAGAAAAAACATTTTGAAGATAATGACTGAAAATATTTGCATCACTACTGTTTTGTTGTTGTTGTTGTTGCCAAAGCTGTATGCATGTGTAAATGTTAAGAATTGTAGCATTAAAATGTAGAAAATTTAGTACAAGAATTTCAAAACTGATTTAAAAGTGAAGCACTTCAATGTATTTAGAATTCATTTGTTAAATATATATAAGTCCAGTAAAGTAAGTTCCAGCTGTTGGCAAGAACAAGTGATAGAGCAGAGAAAAAGAACATTTGTAGCAAATTTTTATAAAAACGTTTACATAATTGATAGGTTGCCTTTGAAAATGTTTCATGATTCAGAAAGCCCAGCCAACAATGCTTTCCTTGCTCAACTCCATTTGCATGAATGTATTTTCTCACTGGTGGCACCCAACTTTCTGATTCCTATATCAGAAGGTATTAAACACACAACTTAAACATATGTGAATTAGACTCTCAGTAAAGAAAAATACATGAATCAGAGTCTCAGTAAAGAAATGTTGCGAGTAGTATCATTCTTGTAGGGAAAGCAAAAATTCTTTGTTCCTATTAATAAAATCCAAAAATTCTTTGTTCTTATTAATAAAATAAACATGTATTGAATGACATTTTATCTTCATACCATTTAAATTATTCTCATTTTCTATGCTTTCTGGTGGTCATTTGTATAAAAGTCTGTGTATATACACATATATGTATAAAATGTATAAATGAATATATACATGTAAATAAAACAGGGTGTGTGTCAGGTAGTTTACTAAGGTAGGCCCAGGATTAGTCAAGTTCAGAGACCACTGGCTATGATGTCCTTTAAAGTTCGTTCTCTAGACTGGAGGCTTTGATTTTCAGGTAAATGCTCTGCTCTTACTTCGTGGGTGATAAAACCACTAGTGCTAGAGTGACACTTCCCTCCAACGCAGGCAGCACCTCATTATCCAGCTCACTGCCCAAATCCTGTTAAAGAAAAAAAAGAAGAAAGAAAGAAAAACCTAAAGACCTACATTTTAGAGTCAGTCAGCTTGATTTAAGACTTGGCGCTATCTGTGTTTTGTACAACATCTAATGCACTGTTGATGCTCAATAAATAACAAATCATGATATTAATAATTAAGAATTGATGTTACTGCTCCTGTGAAATGATTTTCGGAAGAATTATTCCCCATTCACTCATAAAGAAAAATGAAAGCTAGAAACAGAGCAATGGCTTTTAAGGAAATTTAGTTTCAGCTACTTTGTGTGCATGTGGTTTTTCCCCCTCTTCCGTAAATCTGATGAATAACTGAGCAATACAGAATTAGAGTCACCCTAAGCTACTCCCCCCCACCTTTTGTCTTCCTACCTTAGGTGGGAATGTCTGGAATGTTGAATTATATTTTAAAGTGCTTGACAAACATTAATTAACTGGGTTCCTTCTTTGTCTGGAGAGAGTTATGTCTAATTGTGAATACATCTCCAATTAGCTGCTCCTCTTTTTTGACTGTTATTATCTGAAATGTGCAGTATCTGATTTTTTTGTATGTTTATTTTAGTAGGCTTTTTAAAAATAGATGACACTGACACAAGGAGGACATAGAGTCACGTCAATAAGAAATATCATAATTATATAAGATTTATATTTATGCATATGTATGTGCACACAATATGTATCTACACAGATACATCTTTCTTTCTATTTGTAGCTATCATCTCTGTTAAACTGTGGATTTTTGATCCTCCACACTGAACTGGACTCCATTCCTTCTGAGATAGGGAGCTGTTGAGATTTGCTTTTTAATAGCAGAATTCACAAAAGCTCTGCAGAAAAGTGAATTAATCCTCCTGTAAAAGCGAGTGTAATTAATCACAAGAGAAAACTGGCCATGCATGTCAACAGAGTCCAGGGGACTGGCTGAGTGTTATTGATTCATTACCCACCATGGACCCCTCCTTCCACTCCAGGCAGGAAGAGAGGTGGCTGTGCACTGCAGCCATACCTGACTCCAGCAGCGTGGGCCTGGAGATGGATTACAGAGTGAGATGTGGGACTCATGTTTTGGCATAAGCAGTGAACACTTTTAGTTACGAGTACTGCTTTGAACAATGTCTTAAATAATTAGCCAGGGCAGGTATGTGCCTGTGCAGGGGTGGATTACAGATTTTTCTGTTGCTTAGAGAAACTTTCTATAGTAACAATGGAACAAAATGTAAAAGAATCCCCCACTGCAGGACTCACTCTTATGCATTTCAAAGCAGACTTCTAAGTCAGCCACTTACCAAAACCTTTGTAACAGCTCAGTGGCCTATAAATACTGATGTTGATGTCGCTCAGTCATCTCTCTGCTACTCACCTGATTGTAGAGGCAGTGTTATATGATGGAGACAATGACCTTTCGGATAAAAGACCCAAATTCAAATCCTGACTAACTACATTACAGATGGCAGATTTAAAAATTCTCATCGGTAAGAGAGGAACCTTAGTGTACCTGGCATGGGATGAATTGTCTTGCTCTAACCCCTCAGTAGCCAGAGTGTGACTGTATTTGGAGACAGGATATTTAAAGAGCTGATTAAGTTAGAATGAGATTCTAATCCAGTTTGTTTTTCTTATAAAAAAAAGTAAAGTAATACACAAAACAGATGTCAGGAGATGCAAATGCACAGGCAGAAGGCTCTATGAAGAGGCAGCAAGGTGGTGGTTATCTGCAAACCAGGGAGAAAGGCTTGAAACCAGCCCTTCCCTTATGGACCTCAGAGGAACCAGCCCTACTGGCACCTTGATCTTGGACTTCCCCCTTTAATAGCCTCTAGACCTGTGAGAAAACATTTTTGCTGTTGAAACCATCTAATTGGTAGTATTTTGTTATGGCTGCCCTGGAAAACTACTGTAGTACCTATTATAGAATTATTGTACAGTAAATGAGATAATGTTGACACGGAGTCTAGCATATATCCTTAATAGATGGCAGTTGTTGTCATGTAGATCAGCAGTAAATGTATTTCTGTGTTGCTCACTGGACAGGTTGTCATTTCCCAGTCATGCCCCATTGATATCTATTTGAAACTGGACTTTGGGGCAGTATGATTCTTTCCCTGTGTCCAAGAGGATGCTGCCAACACACTCTCCTTTATGAAGCAGCAAGTAACCACTCCCTAAATGTTCCCTGTTATTGTAGCTGGATTCTTCCCTCTGGCTTCTTTCAGTTAGAGGAGCCCAGGTCTCCCCTAGGATAAACTATCTGAATAGTCAAATTCACCTCCTTTTGCCTCCTCAAAATCTACAAAGGAAGTTTGTTTGTGGTGGAGATAGTGTAGAGAAATTGCAATACTGGTGGTATCTTGTATTTTTACTCTTTTTTCATTTACCTGGAGAAATGTGTGGATGACTCTTAACAGCTCCATATTTTGTACAAAATCAAAGTAGACATCATCTCAGAAACAAACACAAACATTTGTGGTGTTCCCACTTGAACATTTGGCTTTGGACCCCACGGCCAGGGTCACTTTCTGTTCAATTCCAGACAGAAATAGCTGGCAAGGAATGGCACTGATGATGGTGACCCCTCACGTCTGGCCCCTGGTCTGGGCTGTGTGTGCCACCGACAGTGCTCCTCTTGGGCTGATGAGGAATTAACTGCTCTAATGATGAAATGGCTGATTTAGGGGCTACTTTTAAGGTGTTTGGGAGGTTAAGGGATTTGTCAAGTATACAGTTCATTACTGTTCTCTTTTCTCTATGGGTTAAGAAACTTGTTGGCTGCAACTGTTGATTTGACTAACATTGAGTGCCTGTCTACCAACTAGTTACAAAGCACTCAAATGCTCTCTGAAGAGCATAATACAGTCATCATAATGCACATTTTATTTTGTCACAGACACTGGTCTAAGCCCTTTATCTTGTATTCCTAATTTGCTGATAACATTTGGTGAATGCATACTATGTACCAGGAACTGTGCTAAGCAGCTTGTGTGAACTATATTAGAGTAAGCTCATGAGAGAGAAAGTCTAAATCTCACTTCACAGATAGGGAAGCTGGGGTTTAGATAATGTTCACTCAAGGCCACCTAGCTGGTAAGTGCTTAAGTCAGGTGTAAAACTCGTTTTTCTGATCCCTAAGTCTACTCTTTGTTCATTCAGTTGTCCAAAAGATGTCTGAGAAAGAAACATTCCATGATAATGGAGGCCTTTTGTGCTCTGTACTTGGAAGCCACTCTTGAGGGAAACATCCTTGACATGAACAATGCTAGCTTTATTTCTCTAAATCGTGTTTCTGGTGTGATTTTCAGTTGATAGCCCTAGCTGCTCATATCTCCACTCCAAACTCCACAAACAGCTTTTCTTCAATGGGGCAATGGGGCTTTGCTCCTTTAGATTGAGTCTGTGCCTGGTTGTAGGGTAATGAATGAATCAGACTTTTTATGCCACTAGCTTCTGTGCCTTAATAGTGTCATTGCAGAAGGCATTTGGAAATGTGGGTGTGAGGCACACATGCCTGTCTGTAGACACTAGAGCATGTGTGTGTGTGTGCGTGTGTGTGTGTGTGTGTGTGTAAGTATGCATATCTGAGCCTAGAGGCTGGGATGACAGAAGCAGCAGTGAGAGGATGACCAGCGTGACTTAGAAGAGGTGGGACCAAGAGATTACGAAGGAGAAAGAATGCCAGAGAGAGCCCAGAAAGAGAGTGTAAAGACTCGTGATTGCCTGTCTGCCTCCCAGCCTCTCACTCAGCCTGTACCCGCCTCCTCGCCTGCTAGCCTCTGTGCCAGGTGTGCCTGTGTACCGGGTTCTCTGAGAGAGCTTTAAAGCCTGAAAAATCCACCAAGGGCTCCAGGACTCTCTTTACCTGTCTCTCCAAATTGATAGTGAACCTGCCCTTTGCATGCTTGGCATTGGATTGATGGAGTGGGGACAGTGTTGTTTATTCCATTATATTGTTTGCAGCTTCATGTGAATGTGTTTACCTTGTGATAGTCTCTTGAAGGTGCTGGGGAGTTGAGTGCAGGGAGAGTGTGAAGACCCAGAGCCACAGGATGTATGAAGGTATAAGGGCAGTTCCCTCCAGGATGGAGCAGTCAGTGAGATCCAAGCCTTCAAAGGCAGTAACCTATGTGCGACATTGTGAGCTGGGATTTACTGCCTTCTTTCCAAATCTGTCCAATATCTATGTGGACGGTGGCTTGGGTAGAGATGTTAGGGGAGTAAGCAAAGTCAAGTTGCTTTGTGAAAATGAATAAGAAAAAAATTCTATGTCTCCAAAATTTACATGTAACCATGGTTGTTTCTACCTATGTACAACCCATTTAAATGGGAATATGGACTCTTTATCCAACTACAACCTAATAGTACTAATTACCAATATTTTTAGCATAACCATTTACAAAGCATTTTTTTTTTAAAGATTTATTTATGCATACAGAACTGGGGTACAGGTCAGAGGCTCAGGGGCGGTGAGAGGCTTCACCAGAGACAGAGTGGGGAGCAGAACAGGCAGATCGACGAAGTACACTGCTGAGGGAAGCAGCGGGCGGGTCAGGAGAGGTCCGGCTCGCCATGTGGTCACCTCCGGGGCAGGCGGGGATCGAACTCATGCGGAAGTGGCTTCAGATTCTCAGTGCTGTGCTTTAACCCGCTGCGCCACCAGGAGGACCTACAAAGCATTTTTATAAGCATCATCTCATTTATGGGAAAACTGTGCAGAGGATAATTTTCTTCTTCTTCTTTCTAAGGAACTGAGGCTCACATAATTAAATGATTTGTCCAGGGTCATAGAGCCAGACAGTGGCACATGTGCACAGAAGAATACTTTATATCTGGGCCAAATTAGAAGTTCTTAGTCCGCATCAAGCTACCTTTTTGATTATACACTCATTTCCCCTACAGAAATGGAAAATGTTGGGTTCCCAAATCACTGGACAATTTGAATAAATAAAAAGACTGACCTATGCCTTTCTACTTTTCCTGGGTACGCACAATCCATCTGAAACCCAGTGTATTGAAGTATTTTCTCTAACTCTAGTTACCGAGGAGGATTTGTAATGAAGGATCTTCAGCAGATGGAGCATCAGCTCCACTATTGAATGGGCTTAGTGGATATTGTCATGAGAACCATTCCTCAGATGGTTCTTTTGTGTTTGTGTGCCAGTGGCTTTGGTGTGGTTTACTTTCAGTGGCTAAGTCTGTGGCTTTTTTCTCTCTCAGGGGATGGCCTGTTGGTAAGGCTTACAGCCTGAAGCTACCCTGCAGGATCAGGTGAACTTGAGGTCACACCTTTATTTGGCTTCTTGCCCTTCTCACCCTACATCCCTCACCGGCATAAACTGTCCTCTGGGAAAACCACTGGCATAAACTGTCCTCTGGGAAAACTTCTCGTGGAACTACTTAGACCTGAATCTTCATCTCCAAATTTGACTCTAGGGAAACCTGACTTAAGATAAAGAGTGTTAGAAGTTTGTTATAGAGTCTTTCAGTTACCCTACTTTAGTGTTTAGTGTTAATATGTTTGGTTAAACAGTTTCAGTGTTTATTAGTTGTTTGACCTTAAATTATTTAGAATCTCTTGAGTTTCTTTTTGCATCTCTAACATGGGAATAGTTGACACTTCCTGGGGCTGTGACAGAAATTAAATGAGGTGGTAAAACACTTAATATTTATAGGTCATGCTTAGATGTTATTACCTAGTCTATTATTTTGGGTGCAAATTTCACTAGTTGCATTCTACAAAATATTGTTGATGGAAAGGATCAAAATCACACAATAATTTTACAATACCACAACTCTGAATTTCATAGACTTAAAAGACAAAGCCATTGATAGTCACGTAATCCAAGTGTCTCAGGATTTAGCAGCTGTTGATTGCAAATGCAGTCACATCACATTTTTTTATTTTATTACAAAAGTTTATTTTTACATCATTTTGACATTTTTTTTCCCATCTCAATTGTAATCCCCGCGGGTTTCCCATCACCAAGTCACCCATGTGCCATCACCATAATCCCGTGCATTTCCCTCCCCCCAACCCCGCTTTTGATCCCATTCCCCACTCCACCCCCACAAAATGTCTCTGGTATATGGTTGTTCATTATTTTTGTTATTTTCCACCTGGTCCATTATACTCCTGCTATGAGGCAGTCACATCACATTTAACTACAGATGTCAATATAAGTGAGCATCCTCCCATTTGACTTGCTTCTTGTTTACTCAAGGAAGCCCAATATCTTATAGTGTTCCTCCAAGGGGTGATCACATATGTCCCCGCAACTCCTCACCACTGTTTGCTGAGCCTGGACTTATAGTCCTTTATTTCTATAGAGTTGCTGGTCCCATTCTCTCTCTGCTCCTGTTGGAAGGGCTCTTGCTACTAGTGTAGCTGGAGACTCCCAAACCTAAAGTCATTTTTAAAATGGAGCAGAACTGGTACACCTCAAGGCCCAAAATCCTAGTTTTTCTGAAGACTGGAGGATCTTTTGAACTTTTCGCTTGCACTCAGCTGGGATAGGTATAGCAACTTTGCTCTGAGTCCCATCCTGTCACTCCCCACACTTACCCTTGTGCAGGGTTGCTGACTGAATTGCAAGTGAGAGTGCCTGGACTTTATAGTGGTCAGGCCCTGAAACACGCACAGGAGCAAGCAAAGCTGGAAATCCAATCTCTGCTCCTCCCATTAACAGGCAGACTGAAGGGTACCCCAAGACCTCCAAACTTGGCTCTAAATGGGTTCTGCCATCTGCTGCATTAAAACAACATACACTTTAGGTGAAAGAACTTTAATAGAATTAGTGTGCATCACGGGAAGACAAGAAAAGAAAGGATAATAGTTTCCCATAAAACATCCGAAGTTACCCAGTCCCTCATGGATAAATGCCCAGCTAAACAGGGTTGGCCCAAAGCAAGGCCACAGAGACTCAAAAGCTTGCCACAAGTCTTTAAGGCACCTTCTGGTGAGGAACCTTAGGAAAGGATCAGAGGGGCCAGGAAAGTCTGGAAGGAAAGAATTAAAATCAAAGTAAAATAAAGTTAAAGGCTGCCATTTCCACCTGTGCCATAGATCTCTCACCCATGTCTCTCTTTTTTTTTAATTTTTAAAATAAAATAATTAATATAATAGTGTATTTTTACATCATTTTTGCCTTTTTCCACCTCAGTTGTAATCCCCATGGGATGCCCATCACCAAATCACTCATGTTCCATCACCATAGTCCAGTGCTCTTCCCTCCCCCCACCATTTTCACCCCATTCACCAGAAAAATGTTTCTGGTATATAGTTGTTCATTATTATTATTATTCCCCCCCCCGGGTCCTTTATGCTTCTGCTATGAGTGAAAACATCTGGCATTTGTCTTTCTTTTTCTTTCTGGCTGGATCCCTTCCAGCTCCATCCATGTTGCTGCAAAAGGCATGAGTTTATCTTTATTGATTGCTCAGTAATATTCTGTTGTGTATATGTACCACATCTTTTTAATCCAGTCATTTACTTTTGGGCATTTGGATTGATTCCATGTCTTTCCTATAAAGCAGTAATAAACTTGATGTCTTTTAAGTGTCTCTGTATTCCATGTATTTCTTTGCATGTCTTCAGGCCCCTGGTGAATTTCCAAAACTGAGAAACAAGAAGAATTTCTTATTTGCCTGTCTGTCTGCTCCACATGTCTCTTCCAAGTCACCTCACCTCGCCAAGGCTTTTCTCTAGCTTCCCCTCATAATTCAGCTCCACCCTTCATCAGGTCGGCAGGGAACATGGAACCTTCCCTTTTCATGGAGATTACTGTATACCAATCCTTTCTGTATAACACCCCCATCATGATAAATATGATGAGGGAGCTCTCTGAAGTCAGAGAACCTGTTGACAATCACACGTGATGGTCACCAAAGGAGGAGAGCCCTCCTCTTTTCTTTTTCTCTTTTTAAAAATTTATTTATGCATACAAGAACCTAGGCACAGGCCAGAGGTGTGTGTGTGGGGGGGGGGAGGGTGGTGAGAGGATTCAACAGAGATAGGCTGGGGAGCAGAACAGGCAAGATTTTCTGAAATACACTGCTGAGAAGAGCAGCAGGTGGGACAGGAGAGGTCTGCTGCATTATGTGGGTCAGTGCCCTGGCAGGGGATGGAACCTGTGTTGCAGTGGCTGTGGATCATTTCATAGTGCTGTGCTCTAACCCATAGCGGCACCAGGGAGTCCGCTTTTCCCTTTTCTCTGTGTGTGTGCGTGCGTGTGTGTGTGTGTGTGTGTGTGGGCAGGGTTAGAGGTGGTATGGAATAGAAATGGGGAACCAGGAAAAGTAGAAAAGATTTAGTGAGTTCATCAGAGTCAAAAGAATACAGAATATTAATATGTCAACATATAGAACCCTTTTCTCCTCAGGATAAACATATGCTGTCAATCTCCTTGAGTGGCAATGAGTTCTGGAAACTGCCATCACCTATATCCATAATCATCTGCCCCTCCAAATTCAAGTCCTGCTGTAGTTCTTACAGCAGAGATAAAACAATTACTATTTAAAACCACAAGTGACTGCAGCAGCTTCTGCCTGTAAGGAAGTAGCATAATTTCTCTCTGGAGTAAATAGCCTTTTATTTAGCAAAGATGAAGCCCCCAGGGCATGATTTGGAAGGAAGCATTGAAGCAAAGAGATAGCTAAGCTAATCGGCATTAAAAATAAACAAGGGTTTTCTAAGAGTAGAGAAAGGAGGAGAAGGGAGCCAGAGAACCAAGTGACAGAGTGGAAAACCTGTCAAGTGTGCAGGGAACACCACACGTTGGGCATCAATGGTGGCCAGAGGGTGTTCAGCAACAGGGTGTTTTGTGTTCCAATTTAAGCTACTTGCTCTGTGCTGAGAGCTAATCGCCTGAAGTAAGTCTTTGCGTGATTGGTGTTTCTGGGAGTATCAAGGGAAAGTCGTGTTCCAAATTCGAGTAATTAGAATACAGAGCTAGTAAAGCAGTCCTGGAATGGGCTACAGAAGAGAGACTGAGACTTTGTTATCGAAAGGAGAAATTAGAGCGAAAGTATTAGGAAATTCACGAGACTATTGAGGAGGATCCTAGATTTCCATTAACTGTGAAAAAGGGGAGATGGGCAGCCAAATTTATATCATTGACTGAGGACATAGGAACCTCACCTGATATCAGGATGGCCATCTAACCTCCTCTGGCAATCTGTCCCTCATCTCAACCCATCAAACCTGACTATCACTGGATCCCATTATGTTTCGAGTTTTTTCACCTATTTGTTCAGGCCTCAAATAGGTGTCTGGATGCAAATGGCCAGGTGGGAGGAAAAGTATGTAATTGTTGTGGTGAGCAACCCAGTATCATGGGATTTAATCATAACATGATTCTTGTCTCTAATTAAAGATTTTGTATAGTGTCAGATGAGAACTAGTCAGGCTGTAATGCAATCAAAGGATGTTTGTTTCAGAATGATGATTTGGCTCCATGACCAACATGTGTTCTATCAAGGTCAAGGTTTAGGGGATTAAAAAGGGCCAGTCAGGAAAGTATTTTGTGTTTGCAGTCTTTCTGTGAAACTTTTGGCTTGGTTCTTAAGGCCATTTGTCAATGAGTGGTGGGCAAAACCTCCAGGCAGAAGGTTGCAGTGTATAACAGACAACAGCTCATATCTTTTTTTTTCCTGGTCACCAAATTAAACAACAAACATTTAATTTTCACCTGGAAGTCTCAACATGACAGAGACAAAAATGGAGTCTGTTTGATTCAAAATAAATTCCACAATGAAAATATAACACCTTTGGGTTTGCAACATCTGTCCATTTAATGCTTTATCAGAAATGTTCTCTCAGAAACCCCATTGCTCTCCTTTGTAATCTTTCATTAGGATTACCCACCTTCAGACCTGTGGGTATTGCTGGAAAATCCATTAGTATGATGGTTTAAGACTTTTTTTCACAGAACTCTTCACTGCCAATGACAATAAATGGATCTGGATGGGTAAGAGGTAAAAGACTATTTTCTCAGCCCTTTTCCCAGCAACATTTGAGGTTCAGTGCTTGCTTCACCAAACCTCCTGCTACATTTAAGAAATGTCTTCTGGGTTCTTCTTTCTCATTTTTGGTGGAATACAGCAATGCTAAAGTGAAGATACTTGGCAGGATTTTTTTTTCTGATTTGTTTTAAAAATTTGTCCCTAGGAATGTTATCATGAACCTTCCATTTTGGTATCTAGCAGAATTGGAGGAATATTCTAAATGTTATAAAATTGAACAAAGTTAATAAGTGATTTTCACCACTCTCTTGCTCTTCTCATCGTACCCACTTTGATTCTTATTTAGACTGATCTTCTCTTATACAATGTAGTGGTCTTCTTTTTGAAGTTTGGAATTTAGTACTTGACTTACAAGACAGTTTCACATCTTAAGGATGTGAAACTTACATCAAAACAGATTTATGTTGTGCAAGGTAACACATAAATGTGTGATTGCTGGTATTGGCTGCCTGCAGCCAAAAAAACTATGGAAATTGCACTTAGAAATAAGGCCTGCCATTTTTTTTTAAAGATTTATTTATTTATTCATACAGAACTGGGGTACAGGCCAGAGATGCAGAGAGTGAGAGGATTCACCAGAGACAGAGTAGGGAGCAGAACAGGCAGATCGACGAAGTACACTGCTGAGGGGAGCAGTGGGTGGATCAGGAGAGGTCTGCTGCGCCATGTGGATCACCTCTGGGGCAGGCGGGGATCGAACTCATGCTGAAGTGACTTATGCTTCTTAGTGCTGTGCTTTAACCCACTGCGCCACCAGGAAGGGCCCAGCCCTGCCATTTTTACTGTGTGTCATTTGAGATATAGCTCTCCTAAGCTGACTTTCTGGTTTGAGATTAATGAGAAAGGCGTGGGGTATGGGGAGGGATGCTTGTGTGTGTGCATACCATTCACTCAGTCAATTCCACAGAGTTAACACAGAGAAGGAAAAAAAAAAAGCGGCCATAGGAAAAAGAAGTGGACCATGGGCACAGAAGATTACCTGTGAATTCATTTGTGCTAATTATTTATGAAAATGAGCTTCATTTTTTTTTAATAGGTCATGCAATTCCTATTGGTAAAACAAACAAACTAAAACAACCCTACCACTTAGCATCTACAGTCTTGGTTGCTAGTTCTACTCCACCTATTATTAGTGACCTAAGAAATAAGAAATTTGTGATCTCACTGAACCCCGGAGCCTGCATCTATTAATTGGAGGTAAACCTGTTCATTGAACTATCATTTAAAGGCTATGCTGTTCAGGAAGTTCTCTGTATTAAACCCTGGCTTAAAGTATTTTGGCCAAGTGATAGCTGAGATGACTGGGATATGGAACTCTAACTCTGTCACTTCAGGGTCTTGAATCAGGTTTTCAATTTCAATATGAGTATGTACCCACTGGCTGCATTGACACAGCACAAAGCATAGGGCAGATCTGACAATGATTTGTTTAATTTGATTGATGTGAACTGCAAAACTGGGCCATTCAGTCTGCAAAGTATCTAGGCTATAATGATCTGATATTGGCTGTCTACATTCATCAAACTAAGTGGATAGTTAGTAAAACACCATTTGACTTGGTGATGTATAGACAGTAATTGTGGCTGTTTCTCAATTAAAACTCCTATCCAGAGTCGTGACTTCAGTTGTCACATCTGTGCTGATGATTTCCACATTTGTTTGTAACTCCAGCTCTGAATTCTTTCTTAAGAGAATTTTAAATTGGGTTAGACTGCATCTCCCCTACACATTTTCTCTCCCAAATCTTTCTTCCTTCTGCAACTCTCATTTTAGCCAGTCTTAAATTCTCAGGGTTACTCTGATTCCTCCCTCACCTATACCTTCCACATTCCATTAAATGCCAGATTCTATCAATTCTAACTATGAAATGTCTTGACATCTTTTTTTTTCTCTAGTCCTGTAGCTGTTATCCTATGACTTCATCAAAGCCCAGCCTATGATTATAGAAACCCTTTAATTGGCCTCCCTTTTCCAGTGTGGCCTCATTCCAATCCATCCTATACATCAATGCTCTCATCTTGCTTTTACTCTCCTCCAAAAGTCCCTCAGGGATTCTCACTGCTTAAGGAAAAATCTTAACCTGTCTTTCCAGCTTTGTCTTCTCCCCCTCTCCTTTTTGCACCTACTGAGCAATAGATTCCTGGTGCCCTGTACCATGTCTTCTCAGGTGCTGTTCCATATTTACACAGGCACCTTTTCCAGAAATCTCCTGTTCTCATTCTAGTTCTCTAACTCCCATTCCAAAATGCTGTCTATTCCACAAAAGCCATTCAAATACTTTTCTTCATTGCCCTCAATTAGGCTCCTGTTTGAAAAAGAATCTCTCCCTTATCAATACTTTCTACCATTTCAACACGATCAGCTCTACTTTCTCCTCTCTAGGTAGTAAATTCCTTCAAGACAGGATTTATGCCAGAGTCATCTCAGTATTCAACAGGGTCCATATATTTTGCATATAATACTCCTCCTTAAGTAAGGGTTCAAAAGGTGAATGTCTATAAAGGAAACAAGTTTTTCTTTGTTTCTTACTTTCTTTTATAGGACACAGCTTCTTACCTAAATATTGTAAACACTATGGGCTGCAATATTTTCCTCTGAGAATAAACAATATACTATTATGGTCTCTTTTTGCTGATAATGTAGGTATTTTATCAGTGGTATTAATTATAGGGAAGGGAAATTCTAGAAGGTAGTTTACTGAAGAGGAAAATGAACTTGAAAATTCTAACTATAAGTGGAATAAATTATATGTTTCCTGAGAAGTACATCTTGAAGTCAATGTTCCTCTGGGGTAGCAGTTTTGTTGTTGTTGTTGTTGTTGTTTTTAAAGAACAAAAATAGCAATATTTTAGAGTGTTTTAGGAAAAACTGAACTTGTAAGAACTGTAGAATAATCAAATCATTGTGAAGTCGGGCCAGATTTTTCCTAGGATTCTGCAGCCACTGGATTTGAGAAGAGAGGCAGAAATGTCTGTGGGACTGAACAAAACAACTAAAAGAGACAAATTGCAGAAATGGTAATGGTTTCACACCAAGGGCAGATGGATGGCGTTTAAATATCTATCATGTTACTATCAGTGTAAACTGCTGTTTTCACCCCCAATCACAATGGGGAACACAGTGAATGAGAATATGAACAAACCCAAGCAAATATTGATGCAATGAATAGGGTGAAGGATGGGATAAAACTCCAGGATGAAAGCAGGATTTCTTTTGGACCCATTACAAGCATAGTGAACATTAACGACTTATTTTTAGACTAATTAAAAGAATCCAAAGTCATTAAAATGTTCTACACAAATCTTTCCAAGAGATCAGCTCTCTGATGGTATAATGTGACTGGAGCCTGAAGGAGATTCTCAGAAACAACAATTTCAATATATTCCTTAATACATAGTAGTTGTTAGGCCAAAACCTAAGATTAAGATATTCACAAAGGGTCAGATGTCATTTCATTTAAAGGCAAGAGAACAAATTCTATGTAGTGTAGACTACAGTTTGTAAGTTTACAGTTCAAAAAAATTCCAATTTCATGGGGCCTACTGAGGTCCTTTCTATTAGGGAAACTGATTCTGTGGCAACAGATTTTATTATCTTACAGAGATACTTGATAAACAAAGATTGGATTTATTGCCTCTAGTAGGGCCAAATTTAATTTCAGTGTCTCTTCATCTCTTCTGTGTCCTCCACATTTACTAGATACATAGGCTCAGGTTAAAACGAAGCTCAGAGTATGGGGAAGAGAATATAAAGGTCAACATTTCTTCTTTCCCAGCCCCACTTTCAGTTACTTTTTAAGCTACTGAAGTTGCTCTTTTTAAGGCTGACCTCCAGCTAGTCCATTTTTCAATATAAATCTTTCTTGACTTCTTAGCTGTACTTGACACAATTCGTAACCTCTATCTTGAACTAGTTTCTTCTTTGTCTTTCAGAACACTTGCTTTCCTCTGAATTCACTGACTGATCTTTCCTGTCTCCTTTGCTGGGTCATCCTCTACTCAATAGCTTTGAAACATTAGTAGTTCCCAGAGCCCAGGCCTTAGACCTCTTCTATCTTTAAACTCACTCTTATTGATTTGTCTCACCTATTGGCTAATGACTCTGAAATATTTATCTCCTGTTCCACCATCTTATTATCCAAGGCTTAGGCTATATAAGCAACCTCCACTTGGATCCTAATACACAGAACGAATACTATGCCTCAAGTACAATTCCTAGAACTCCTTCCCAAACCTACCCTTCCCACAGTGGCAGCTGTAATATTTCTGACTAGCCAGGGCAAAATTGTAACTGCTATTTTTTACTTTTTTTCATTCTCACCCATATCCAGTCTCTCAACAAATACCATCAATGACACCTTCAAAATGTAGCAGAATTGATCATGTTTTTCTCCTTCACCCTGTGTTTTCCCTTGCTTTTCTAGAGCCTTTCTTTACACAAAAGCTATAGTTTCCCTTTTGGAGTAAGTCATATCATGTGTCTCTGCAACTCAAAATCCTGCAATGGCTTCACATCTCTCAATGTAAAGGCCACTGACGTCTCTTCAGGGACCAATACAACCTGGATCCCTGTTCTCTGTTTTATCTCGCACTGCCCTTCTCTGATATTCTCAGCCTCTAATATCTCTAGCCTGCTCCTTTTTCAGTGTCTCGTTTTATTTAGAAAATTTTGCTAGGGGCTTTCCTGGTGGTGCAGGGGTTAAGTTACAGAGCTATCAAATTATCCCTAGCCACGGCAGCCGAGTTCGATCCCTGGCCAGGGAGGTGGTCCACATGGCTCAGCAGACCTCTTCCAGTTCTCCTCTCAGCAGCGTATTTCAGTAAATCTGCTCTGCTCCACACTTTTTCTCGGGTGAATCCTCTTACCTCCTGCACCTCTGGCCTACACCCCAACTCTTGTAAATAAATAAATAAAATAACTCTTAAAAAAATAAAAATAAAAAATATATTGTCTTAACCATTTTTTAATTTATTGTGTTAAGCTTTACCAGTGATCAGTGAAACCTAGATTGGATAATAATGTATTGTATGGGATTTTATTTTGTTTAATTAAAGAAAATTTTAAATGCAGTACTTTTTTTCTTACATTGTTATTAATTTTTGAACAATATATGATTTCTTTCCTCAGATATGGCCATACATTCCCCCACTACCAAGACACCCTTGTCCATCACCATGTTCCCTGTGGCTTTCCTCCCCTCCTGTATTCTCTCTCCTGTACTCTCCGGGGCTTTTAATGTGTTTTATCTTTCACCTGGAACTCTTTTTCTTGAGATATTGGCACAGCTCTTTCCCTTGTTGGAGTCTTTGTCTCGCTGTCACTATGTTGGAGAGCCCTTCCCTGTCCGGCCAATTAAAACTGCAATACTCCTCACCTTTTGTACCTCCTATTTCTGCCTTTATATATATATATTTTTTAAAGATTTATTTATTTATTCATACAGAACTGGGGTACAGGCCAGAGATGCGGAGGGTGAGAGGATTCACCAGGGGCAGAGTGGGGAGCAGAACAGGCCAACTGACAAAGTACACTGCTGAGGGGAGCAGGGGGCGGGTCAGGAGAGGTCTGCCCTGCCATGTGGTCACCTCGGGGCAGGCGGGGATTGAACTCATGCGGAAGTGGCTTAGGTTTCTTAGTGCTGTGCTTTAACCCGCTGCGCCACCAGGGAGGGCCTCTGCCTTTATATTTATTGCAACATTCGTTGCATGCTATCTGACATAATATGCATTTTTTTGTTTACTTGTTTATTGTCTGTATCTCTTACTAAAATGTAAGCCATGTCAGGATAGGAATGTTTGTCAGTTTAGTTCCCTCAGTTTTAGTTCTCAGCACTGAGCACACACAGGGAACTCAATCAATTGTCATTTTAAGTGAGTGAAGAAGGAGTATTTGTAAGAGGAGAGGGTCCATTCTCCTGGAAGCATTTTTGACCTCTAGACACTTTGAACCAACCTTACTTAGATTTTAGTTATAATGAGTACTCTTTTATCTTGTCCAAGAAGTAAGTGTATCTCTTCATTCTTTATTTAGCTCATCATGGATATTACTGATAGAGATGATCAACAAATGTTCAAGCTGATAATATTGGTGGACTGAAGCAAAATGTAGAAAGATGCCTAGAAACTATGTTTGTTGTAGATGTTGGAAAAGAATTGTGGGATTTCTTTTCAAAGATCTGACAATATGCTATTCAATAGAAAGACCACATAGGAGAGTATTCAATCATGTGTCCATTGTACGTTCCCAGAGTATTTTGTCCTATCTCTATAACAGCCTTTATATGGGTTTATACATTTGTCTTATGATTTCAACTGTTAGCTCTTCAAGTGCAGGGCCCATGATAATTTTGTGTATTCAAGTCATAACATTGTCTCTGGGACATATAAAGAGTAATAAAAGATAATGTTATTATAAATCACAAATTAGTGTTGAATGAAAGGTATGGGTATTAAATTCTCGAAGACTTTGAAAAAAAGGAGATATCATATGGAATAGCTAAAAGCAGTGAAAAATGAGGCTATTGATGTGGTTTACTAGTGAGGGTAAAAGTCTCCAAATTCAGATACATACACACACACACACACACACACGCAGGTAAATAAGATAACGTCAGAACTCTCTGAAATGTGAATTAGTGACAACATCTCTCTATATGTATTAGATAACATAGATAGCACCCCCCCCCACTCTTGTTTTCACTGTGTATCAATAGCTACAATCTTTACACCACAACTGTAATTATCCTCTCCTGGAACCATGTTATAACTACTTTAAGATTCTTTCAAGTATAGAAGAATAGATTACTAAGTGGGAAAAGAAAGAAAAATGTCAGTGAGAAAAATGTCAGTGAGCTACAGGATGAAGCCTTGTTTGTTGCATTTTTTAGTGAATTGCTATTTTGTACTCCTGTCACAATCTGAACAAATAAAATATACATCTAACATGGGAAGGGGAAACGATGACTGAAAACATGAGACAGTAAGTACAGGTTTGAGACTCTTGTATTTGGTTGATATGGTTCTTGCAAATTTATTACCTATTGATTTCTAATTCTTTCATCAGAAAAGGCAACTGTCATTTTCTTATTGGCTTTAAAAATAGCACTAACCTGGGATAACATATTGCCACACTGGGAAATAATAACTTTTCTTACCAAAATATTTGCATATTTATTTATCTAACTCTGTATCAAGCACTAAGGTGGTGATTAGCTCTGATGTCCATTAATGTAAATATCATAACTTAGTTCTATACCTAAGTAGTTATTTATGTTTTTCATTGTTGCATGTGTGTGGTGCTGTGGAGGAGTTCTATTCAGCTCTCCCTTGCAGAGAATGGGCTTTGAAGAACATAGTTGACATGTAGCCTATAGCTGCTTTACCTTCAGATCCACTACAGCATTCATGCTGAGACCATGTTTTACCTGGACTGTGTCCAGCCCATTACCAATCTTGGTAAAGTTACTAAAAACTGATGGTATGGTTGACTCCTCTCACAGGCAAATTCTGCTTGGGGTCTCCATGTTGGCCTAGTTGAGATGTTCTCAGGGCTCCATTGCATTTTGAGGCCCTTCCTTCATAGGAGTCAGGCCTGAAGGTTCATTCTGCCTGCTCTTGCTTTCTTTCTACTTTAACCTTCATAGGCATGTCCCCCAATAAATCTCTTGCACATCTAATCCTGTCTTGATGTTTGCTTCTTGGAAGATCCAGATGGGCACATTTTGGCACAAGAAAACAGTAAGATAAGATTTAGGGAATGACTTGTTGCCTGGTTAGCAAGAAGAGTCTCATCCTGAATGGAATGTGGTGCATATTTAGTTCCTGGTGCAAGATGGTAGCCCTAGAGAAGATTTCACCTGTGATGATATTAGAAAATTGTCCCACTAAGGAAGAACTTTTACTTGTGTGATAATTCAGGAATTTGAAGGATATTCTGAATAATGTTTACATGACTAGAGATTGGCTGGTTTTTACTAGGTTGTACTGATGTCTTGTGAGAGTGAGGGATGATTGCAGAGAAACTGAGAATGGTTAGCAAAGAGTTAAGGTTAAGTTTGAGAAATAGAGGGGTTAGGTCATTTACCGAGGCTCACATACTCTGTATTGGGAGATAAAATACAGCTGAGTTGCTGACTCAGGATGCAATGGGATTTCAGAGTTCAGAACACACTTAAATGCTCAGCAAAAGCAGGTCTGTTATGCTAAATTCCGGGCACCAGCTGAGTGTATTTGAATTCTACAGAGAAATAGAACCAAAAGGATACATAGACAGACAGACATACTGACAGACAGGTGGGCAGATAGAGACAGTTATGGATATAGATTTAGATAAGAGGAAATTAGGAATTGGTTCATGTGATTATGGATGTTATGATATCCCACTATCTACTCTGCTGGAGAATATCAAGCCAGTGGTATATTTCAGTCTGGGTCCAAAGTTCTGAGAAGCAGGGGGCCAGTATCTCTGGACACTAGAAAATAGATGCTCCTACTTAAGAGAAAGGAAATTTACCCTTTCTCTGCTTTTTTGTTTTATTCAAGTCTTCCACAGTTTTGATGAGACCCACCTGCATTGCTAAGGATGCTGTTCTTTTCTTAGTCTAGTAATTCAAATGCTATTTCTTTTTTCTAAAATGCCGTAACAGACGCAGATCAAAATAATATTTTATCAGCTATATATGGTCATTGGTCCAAAGGAAGAAACCATGATGATTCACTTGGGTAACTTGTACATTGGAGAAAGAGGTTATTTTTTAGCCAAGTCAAGTAGACACATAAATTAACTATCACACTGGAAAAACCTATGGAGACGTTGGGGTGGATTTTGCTAAGGTTTTGACTGTGCAGACACTAGAATTCTTTAGGGTCTCCAGGATGACTAATTTTCTTTTAGTAGACCTAACACTTCCCAAAATGTGAAGGAAAGATAGTGCAAGGCAATAAGTGTTCCCCTACAACAGAGCCCCCATCTCCTTTCCTGGTTTCCAAGATCCAGTTTACCAGTCCTAGTTTACCATGACTGGAATATGCTGGTTCTGATAAGAGAGGAAAGAAATTATATTGTGAATGAGTTGTAAGAATGTACTGTCCTGTACCAGCAAGAGCCTGGGGAATATTCCTGCAATTGAATTCCAATGCACTTGATTGAGACACAAGACTGGGATTACTTTTATAGGACACAGGATTTAATACCCTGACTCCAGGGGATGAGACAAAAATTGCTGCTAGATTGGCTCATAGAAGTCTGAAGAAAATTACAGCCCATGAGGAGAAAAGTGGAAATACCTGAGTTACCCTGGCAACTAGTAGAGGAAGGAAAGAAAGCAAAGCTTAGAAAAATGGGAATAATGGAATGGATATATTACATGATGCCGTAAGCCCTGCTGGAGGGTTATATTCCGTGTGAGAGTCTAAAATAAATACCATTTACCAAAGCAATCAGGAATATGCTGATGAGATGACACCAGCATCTTAAACTCCCTGCTCATGTCAGGGTTGATCATAGAACAGGTGGTTGCAGACCTGGGTTCATTAATCACCATGAGAATAATTCCTCTCCTCCCTACAATAATAGAGGCCAGGGGCTTTAATTAGCATAATGACCTGCAAAATTAGAGGGTTAACTCATAGGAGTTGTGGAATAGTTAATAAAGCAGGGTATCTCTAGGGATCACATAGACTGGCAGCCAACAAAGGTGCTGCTACATTGCTATTGTCACAAGTTGAGAATGAAGAATAGGAGGATGAATTTCTCCTGAGATCTTGGCCAGTTATTAGAGCTAGACCCCATTGACTGAAGAGTGAGTGAGTCCCAGAAAGGCTGACCTTGTAATACATCAGCAAGAATATACTCTGGTGACTCTTCTGATTCTCCCCTGAAGGAAGGATCCATGACCATTTACTTGGGTGAATGCACACTGGAGAATACTCAGACAATTTGAAATCTATTGTAAATAAGATTTGAGCAGTTACTGAGAGTTGGAGCTCTGTCATAGCATCACGGCCATCCTTGCTAGACTGAGGAATAAATGGACCCAGAAGATAAGTGAAGTCCTAGTTAACATTGGGCCATTTCTCTGGTATCTGGTATCATTGGAATTGATATACTTTGCAGTTGGAGTAGCCCCCACATTGATTATGATGGGGAAGGCCAAGTGGAAGCCCACAAAATTTCCACTCCTCCATGGCTAAGAGTGTAAGTTGGAGTAGCCCCCACATTGATTATGATGGGGAAGGCCAAGTGGAAGCCCACGAAATTTCCACTCCTCCATGGCTAAGAGTGTAAAAACAGAGCTGACATCACATTTTAGGGATTAGTGCTGCCATCAAAGATCCAACGGTGCAGTGGTGGCACTTCACATTGTATCTGGGGCTTGCCCAAACAGGATGGGTTCTAGATAGGCTGCAAGCTAGTATAAACTCAATCAACAGTATCTCCAATTCCAAGTGCTGTCCTGGTCATGTTTTCTTGACTAGAGAAGATTAATAAGGCTTAGGTGCATTACATATGGCCATTGATATAGTTAAAACATTACTTTCTATTTCAACTAGAAAAGAGGATGATAAATAACTCGAAGGGACAACAAAATCCATTTAGAGTTTTGCCCTAGGACTATGTTAAATCTCCTGTCAGGAGATAGCTGGACTACTTGGCAATCTACAGATTATGACATTGATTCATTATCCTGATGGTATTGCTTTGATCTGGCAGGATAAGCAAGAGTTTGTTATTATACCCAAAACCTTGGTAAGAACATATTCTCTAGAAATTGAGAAATAAGCCCTGTGAAGATTTAGCAATCTAGAGCTGGAGTAAAATTTTTTAGAGATGGGCATATCATAAATTTCTTCATCATGAGCATACTAAGACATTCTCTTCGAAGTAAAAGACAAATGATTACATTTTGCAATCAGCAGTTTCTATTTTAAGATGGAGAAGTCACATCTAGAATTGGACTCAAGCAAAGCCAGAAGCCATGAGTTAAGTTTCATGATCAGGTATCCCACCTCTTCTCCCACCTATCATATTGAACCCTCTTTCAGATCATATTTATAACTTTATAGGAGGGCCCCATACAACCATCTCAAATGGAAGGACCAAAACCTTGGCTTTTTTGTACACGTGAGTCAACTCAGTATTTCAGTGTAAATCTAAAATGGCTATGATTATAAGCCAGCCACACTAAAGAATGACTTTGGAAAAGAGCAATGAATGAAATTATTCTTAATAGATGATGCTACGAATGGTACATCCAGTCATTCACTATACCTGGAAGGAGCGTGACCAATGGTCTCATGTGCTGGTTGGGAACCTGGAAGGGAAGTAACTGGAAGATTGGAGATAAGGAAGTCTGGAAAAGAGGTGTGAATGAACATATAGAATGAGCCCTGGATGTAAAGATTTTTGTATTTTGCATAAGAAACCATTCACTGAGGGCCTCCCTTGTAGAGCAGGAATTAAAGTCTCAGTGCTATCAAGCTATCACCAGCTACTTTGGCCTGAGTTTGATCCCCAGCTAGGGAGCTAACCCACATGCAGACCTCTCCTCTCTCCCACACTGCTCCCCTCAGCAGTATATTTCCGTATGTCTGCCTGTTCTGCTCCCCACTCTGTCTCTGGTGATTCCTCTCACTCCCTGCATCTCTGGCCTATACCACAGTGCTTATATGAATAAGTAAATAAAAACAAATCTTAAAAAAATTTTAAAAGAAAAAGAAACCTCTCATCATAGGATAGGCCTGAATAACCAAATAAACAAAAAAGACTCAACCAGTTGATGTCTTCTAGTTGTTAGCATTGTTCCCAAGAAAGTGCCTCAATGGGTATATGAGTATAAATTATGGAGGCAGAAATGGAAACTACATTTAAGTACCAAAGTGTGGTTTTCCAGTTACCCAGCCTATCTAGATATTTTCTCCTTAAAGTATCATAACTGCCAATAACAGACACCAACATTAAATACCTGATGTGATACCATTCTTTAAGGATCTTGACTAGTTGATGGCAAGACTACTACATTAGGCTTCTCCTGTGAAATTCCACACAACATAGCATCTGATCAAGGATCACCTTCACAGGGAAAGAATTTCAGGAGTGGGCCATAAACCATAAGCATGGGGTCTAGTAGTCATATACATACTTGACATCCAGAAGGACTGACTCAGAGAACCTGAAAACTGAAAGACCATCTGAATCTCCAGCCTGAAGGAAATACTTTGCAAAAAGGGATACCACTATTCCAGATATGTTGTATGCACCAAAGCAGAGATTGTTATATAGCACTGTGTCCCAATAGGAGGAAGAGATGAAGCCTAGAGTCAAGGGGTGAAGGCAGGATTAGTTCCACTATCCATCACTCTTGATGGCTGACTTGGGGAAGCATTGATACCCATCTCTACAAATATAGGCTTTGCAGGGTTAGAGGTCCTCATCTCTAAAGAGGCACGTACTCTTGCCAAGGGACAACAAGGATCCCATTGGACTACAAGCTATGATTGTCTTTGGCACTTTGGACTCAAGAGGCAAGAAAGAAGCCATGTTTGCAGGGGCAATTGTCCCTTACTGGAAGATGCTTTTTCTCAGTGGTGGAAAGAATAGTGTGGAACTCAATTTTCTTCCACACCACTTGTAACTTCTTTGGTTACTTATTACTAAGACGGACACGTGCAGCGACTCCGGCTTAAAAAGAATATGATCGGACTCTCCCTGGTGGTGCAGCAGGTTAAAGCACACTGCTATCAAGCTGTCTGCAGCCACTGCAGCAAGAGTTTGATCCTCGGCCAGGGAGGTGACCCACATGGCGTGGCAGACCTCTCCTGTCTCGCCCACTGCTCCTCTCAGCAGTGTGTTTTGTTCAGTACACTGGTTCTGTTCCCCACTCTGATTCTGGTGAATCCACTTATCCCTGCACCTCTGGCTTGTACCTTAGTTCTTGTATGCATAAATAAATAAATCTTAAAAAAAAAAAGAATATGATCACCAACCCCTCAGGAATAAAAGTTTATCTTACACCATCAAATGCTATCAAGACCTGTGGTAGTGACAGTGTAGAGTGAGGGAAGGTAGAATGAAGAGTGGAGTAGTGAAATAGTGAACCCCAGCTGGGGCCCCAAATCAGCTATAGATCTTCCCATAACCTCCTTCTAGGTTTTCTTTCAGGGAAAGAGGCTCTTGAACCCTGGAGGGTTTGCCCCAGCATAGAGGGCTGTTGTGAATTTTCATTTTTGCTTTTGTTGCTTGTTGATGATTTGGCATTGTTTTCACACAGGTTTACCTCCATGTTATAGTCCATGCCATTTTTCTGTAGTTTCTTGAGTTATTCCATATAGTTCATATTTTTACTTACTTAAAAAATTTTAAGCTTCCAAGTAACCATGTAAATGTTCAGAAGTATACATCATAAATAGCTTAATGTAGGTTATTAAGTGGTAAAGAGAAGGTTTGGCCTTATACATTGTAGAAATTATAAGCCTAGATTTAAATGACTGAGCAAATATTAGAAACTAATACCATTCTTAAAAGTAGTCACTACCTATCTTTCACGGTCAGTATTGACACTATAAGTGGTATGTGTGATTTCTAGGTGACTGCTGTGTACTTTCTTATTTATTAGTTAGAGTGATTATGTGAAACCTAAGCCCAGTTGAAACCTGATGGAGATTGTAGATATGATTGACAATTTGTGTTTGTAAGCTTTATAAATATATGTATATGTATGTATGTATACATATATATTTAATATCAGTTGAGATATACTAAAAACTCTGCGTTAATTAAGGAAGATATCATTTTTTTTACAGCCCAAAAGTGAGGCTCAAAGAGAATTGGAGATTTGTCCTAATAAGACAATTAGGACAAATAACACAATGTTAGAGTTGCCTCTTGAGCTCTGGGTCATCTGACTGCAAATTCCATTCTTCTAATCCTTTAAGTGACTTCCCTCTTCAAAGTAACATCCATGAAATTTCTTAGGCAACCCACAATAAAGTCATGACAAGAAGGATCAATTCTTTATACTTTTCAGGAATTATTCATATTATTACGAAAACTTCAAGATGCCCTTGATGGTTTTCCAGAGAGTGAACTACCTGCGACCACTATGCTGATGCTTCCTGGTATTTACAATTTTTAATTATCTCAAAAATAAATAAATACGATGAAGAAATAGGAAAAGAAGCAAATAACATTAACGTTCAAATCAACATTCCAAATGAAAAGAAATGATTTTCCACACATATTTGGGCTTATATTCTGTGATAAGCAGCAGACTAGTGTTCAGCTTCATGCTGTGTTTCTGAAGCCCCTTTATTTATTTTTCATTAATCTGTCTCCCTTGTGTGCCTGGTGCTCAGTAATCTGCTCATCTCTAGCATGATCTATACTATAATCCATCGTTTCTCCCTTCATGCATTTTAATGAAGCAATTTTTGCCTCCTTTACATAACTGCTGTCCTGATTTCATACTAGAGCATAACCATTCATTGTCGCATCATTGAAAGCAAATCTTTAAAGGAATACCTCAAACCAGGATAGATACCGATTTTTTTTAATCCCCCACCCTTTCTTTTTAAAAGAGGGCTTTCTGAATGCAGTAGTGTTTTCATCACTTCATTTTAGTAGATGCTCTGTAGGGTTGCATATAGATAACCCTGGACACCAATCCAGTTGGGAAAAACAGGCAGTCAGATTCTTTCCACCTCTGCCAGCTCCCTCTGCTCCCTTCATGCCCCATCACTTGCTGGGTGCTATGAATTCCTGCCCCCTGGGCTGCCCTTCTGGGAGAGCTTCTGTAGTCACAGAACTGTAGAAGGGCTGCTCAGATGTGTTCACTGGTTGTTAATGATGCTTCTGTCTTCCTGGTGGATTTCTGGTAGTTTAGTTTGGACTTGGAACTTAGGCCCTGCCAACTGACAATTGAACATTCCAGGCTGTGTTTGCCTGCCTACCTTCTGACCCTGGCTCTCTGTGTGAGGTCGCATACACAGCCTTACTCTCACTCCAGTTAGAAATAGTGTCCCTCCCCTGGATGAGCTCAGGGAACCAGGGAATGCCTTATTGCAGACTTCTGTTTCTGCATCTTACCTCAATCTGCACCCATTTTTTTTTCCTTCCTTTCCTATGTTGGTTAAATTTCTAAGTTATTTTTTCATTCAACAATCACTAAGGACCTAATGTGTATGTTGATACAAAGGTAAATGAGACACAGGCTCTGACCATACAGAATTCATCATGTAGAAGATAAAAAGAGTATAAGAGGGACAGATACAGACTTTGTGGGATTTGAAGTGTATGCAAATTTGGGGGTTCCCATTTTGAAAAAGGTTGCACAATTCTGAACACACATTTAATAAAAGACCATAAAAGGGTCTTTGCGAGTGATGGCTTCAAAGCTGCCTTAACTCCACAGTAAATTTACCTGTGTGGATATACAGTTTAAAAAGGGATCACGTTGTGGTGTAGACAGTGAGTATCATAAGGCACCAAGGAAAGGCAACGAATCCACACTTGGGTATTAGAAATGGCATCTAGTACCCATCCTGGGTATCAGGATGATGTCCTCCTGGGGAAGGTTACCTCCAATCACTTTTCAAGCCTGGTTAATACTTGACTGGATAAAGGAGAAAGGGAAGGAAAACAAAGGCAAGCAGGACATTAGAAACAGAAGGTTCAGCACATAGGAAAAGACCACTATAATCAGTCCTGGGTGCTACTAGTAGCTCTGTTTTGCTGGAGTGAGGAAGAGGTACCAGTTAGAATGAAATGATAAGGCTGGAGAAATTGTGCCTTGAGAGTCTGTGCTGCAGACTCTTGGCTTTTATCCCGTTACTTCCATTTGCATCTGAGACAAACACTCTGGCAGGAAAATACGCAAGCATGGTTATCAGTTAGGAGGTGTGGCAGTTGTTCAGTAAGTGGTGACAGAGTTATGAACCAAAGTCATAATAGCAGGAGTAGAAAGAAGACTTAGGTCAAGAAATATGTAGAAGATTAGTTGTCAGACTGATGAAGTGTATAGAGGAACTTGGGCTTTCTAACTTGGGTGAGGGAGTGTTTAGTGGTACCACCAAATGGAAAGTGGCATAGAGAATGAAGATGGCTTACAGGCAGATAACATATTTTGCTTTAGGGCAGCTCAATAGAGGCATTCTTTTAGAAAAATGCTATCTGAGAGTGAGGCTGGGGTATAAATATGGTTATCAAGTGCAGATTAAAGACGCATCAGCATGTAGGTAGTAATTAAAGCAAGGGAATGAATGGGCCCACCCAGGAGATCTGGAGAGAACGAAAAGCAGGAACCAAGGATGGGAATCTTAGAAGGGAGCTTGGGAAGGTGTCAGAACAAACCACAGGAAGGAGTCAGAGATCAGGAGAGTCTAATAACGTCAGAGCAGCCGAATTCTGCAGGCTTGCAGTTAGAAGTCTAGGATTTATCAACAGGAAGTATTTGGAGAGGAGAATGAGAGTAGTGACAGGAATGAGCCAGACTTCAATAAGTGGAGGACTGGATGAGAGGTTAGGAAGTCATGGTGAGTACAGACAGTTAGGAGACTTTCAGAAGAGAAAGTATTAAAAATTATTGGGCATTTGCTATAGGGATCAGAATCAAAGGGATCATTTTTTTTTTGGAAACGGGAGATACTTAAGTATTTTTATTTTAAAAATAGGATATACTTTAACATTTTGGTGGCCAAACAGGTTAAGTATTAGAAGGGTGTGATGTGGAATAGGATAGAACAAAGTCCTGTCATACATGACTCTGTCCCTGTTTTCCCTGGGAACTCCAGCTCCTCTTCCTGCTGCTCCTTCTAGAAAATGAAGTGTGTCCCTTTCCAAGTTGACTAGTACAGACCTGGCTGGTAGGATTTCAGCTCCTTTATGTTTTCTGTCAACTCTGAGATTCGATGATAGATTTTATTGATGGCTCCAAGAGACATAAATGCATTTGTTTGCCTACTGTGAACCTGACTCAGGTAGACTGAGAACAAGGGATAGCATCAAATGGGATGAAAAGGAATTCTCCTTACCCTCCAACATCACTCTTCTGTCTGGAATTTTCAGCCTCTCTCTGATTTGCCCAGGCAGGGAGCCATTTGCGTCAAAGGAGTAACATTATTTTTTGGGTAAAGAAAGATCAGGAAATGGTCAGTTTGCTCTTGCTTCTGGAAAGTGGTGATTTAAGCTATTACTAAAACTACTGGTATCCATTCTAGATGCACAGGAGATCAAAAGCCAGGTCCCAGAGGCCATCTAAAAGCTGTGAAATTGAGATCTGTATTTGCTAGCAGCCAGGAACAGAGAGGTTGGATATTGATAATAAATGTAAAAATGCTTTCTAAACTAGAAGATGTACTACAGATGCCAGTTATTACCAGATTGTTTGCAGAAATAGTTGCCTAAAGACCCAATAGTACTCCAAATAAAGCAATAGTAATGCAAAGGCAATTGTATTCCTTTTTAAAGCATATGTTTTATTGCGGCATGGGAAACTAATCCTCATTTTCTGTTTAATGCCCACTTGACAGACTTGGTGGAATAAAAAGTCTCCTACCATGCCTCACATATTGTATAAGTATGTGCTGAAGCTGGTCTGTTATCGAGTAACCACAACACAAAATGAAAAGCCCTTCACTACCACGCCTTCTTGATTGCGGTGTGAGTGATAAACATCCAATAAAAGCTACAGTACTAAAGCCCAATTAGTATTAGTGTTAGAAGATTTTTTAGCGATTTAGGGAGGAAAAAAAATATACACCACATAGTTATAATCAGGGAAATGATGAGCTATGGGCCAATAAAATATATAAAAACATTAGGATTCATGGTGTGTAACCCATTACTATTAGTGCTCGGAGATGCACTGAAGTTAAAGAAAACAAATTAAAAAAAAAAAAGCAAAAATGGATATCATCTTATGTGATCTGATATCTAGAAACAAGGAAAGCCACATCCAAGCAGTCTTACTCTAAGTGATACTTAAATAAAGATGACTTTATGCCTCTAATTTAAGTCTTTGCTTTTGGTTAAAGTACAAATTCCTAGGAAAAGTAACATTTAACATTTTTCATCATAGCTGTCTAAATGTGTATGAGTTTCTAGTTCCTTTTCTGAAGCAGGAAATATTGGTTCCGAAGTGGAGGAGGGAAGAAAAGCCTGAGGCTTATCTTCATAGTTTGCTCAGGGCCAGGACAGACTCACTTACTGTGGCAGAGGTGAAGATGAATCCCAATTCTTATTTTGGGTAGACATGTAGACTTACTGTGGCAGAGGTGAAGGTGAGTCCCAATTCTTATTTTGGGTAGACATGTAGACAGTGAAAGACCAGTTTTCTCATTCCTTGACACATGACCAGCAAGTTACTTGGCAGGACTTCTAAGAACACTCATTAAAAAAAGAACAAGCCCATAAGTATCATGTTTCTTGCCCTCCGCCCTCTTTCAGCCTTGTCTCTGCTGTGAATGAAGATAGAATGTTTACAAAGAGCTGGTGCTTCAGCAACTGTTTTATCAGTATGAGGATAAGGGATGGCATTGACAGAACAGAAGTCTGCAGAAAAGCCTGGGTTCTGCTAACAATGGGGGATTCCCATTTCAGCCTGCACTGCTTGTCTTTGGATTTATTATTAAACAACAGCAAAGAATACATGTCTTAGTTAAACAACTATTTTTTAAGTCTCTGCTACTCACAGTCAAATTTATTCCTGACTGAAGCAGATGTATTTACAGTTTGTGATAAATATAAGAGCACAATAATGTAAAAGAAGATAAAATATCCCAGTGGAGTCTACACTTAGACTCCAGAGCTAAAGATGGATATGGACAAATTAATAAGCTTTCAGAGGAAAACCCCCTCTGAACTCACACAATGTATTACTTGGCCACATGTATTTATTAGGCGTGTGATTGCCTATAACATTCTTCTGAGTTTCATAACAGAAATATTTTTTGTTTTCAAGTACTTCACAATCTGTGATAGATCATGTAGATGCAGGCCTGATAAAATATTCGAAAACCAATAGCAGAAAGACAAGTCAAACACATTAGGCATATTTGGAGAGAATATATATAAAAAAATGATTTAGAGGGTCTATCCAAGAGGATTATTGTACAAAGAATTTTGACTTGGCAGTTCACACCTCATATGAGAACAAAACACGTGGGAATGATAATGATAAAGAAAGGATTTTAAATGAAATGGAAGTTCAGAGGTAGATTTACTGAGAAGCCAGTGAAATTTATCTTGAAGTCTTCTCATTTGAGCTGGTCTTGGCTCTCCAGAGACATGACAGATATATATTCACATGTTTTCTGTTATTCACATGTTCTTCTGTTTTCTAAAATTTGTAAATTCAATTTATTTTAACCATGATCAGATCACTGTTTCTTTCCTCTTCAACTTTCACTTCCCATTGTTTTAGGCAGTGGGGAAACTACTGAAGCATCTCTGACATCCAAGTAAGAGGAAATTGAGCTAAGCTCGGGTTGCATTTAGTGGGACATAGTTGTGAAGGTCATAATCACTTCCTTGTGTAGTTAACGTATTTCTAATTGTCTGGTACAGGAATGACTTCCAGAAATACTCCTGTTGCCTATGGTGGTGTGGGGCGAGAAGTCACGGATCAGTATGACTGTGGCCTATAGCATCAGCACCAGAAGCAGTAAAACAGAACTCTGTGTTTGAAATGTACAGAATAAGAAACTATTCCAGAAAATCTTTTGAATCACACATGTATTTATGTATGTATTTTAAATCTCAAAAGCGTTTCATAAGATTTGATGCTATCTGTCAAAGGACCAAAGGCTGGCTCAAAAGGCAAGCCAGAGTCCTTGGGGTTCTTGTTTGAATTCATTAGCAATGACTGTAAGCTTAGAAATGTGGAGTAAACAAGATTTTGTTCCTACCCAAGCTAGTTTTCAATATGATTGCCCTAACAATAAATAACCCCATGGCTTCTCAATCCTCCTGCATAACTATTTATTGTGAATCTATCATATGTCTAAACCTATGTAAAAGTGAAAGGGTTTTAAAGGAGTTAAATAAGTAATTTCTCCCCTTTAGGGCTCTTGCCCTCTGGGGGACTCTAAAGACTCTCCTGGACAGTGCATCAGACAGGATGATATCTGGCCCAGCAGTGTGTAAATGTGCACGTTATACATTTATAAAGCATCCTTTTCTTCCTTGATGTTAGCAGCAAATTCACTATTGTATGTGGTTGATTTACGAGGTTCCATTATATTTATTATGTTTGTTTATTTATTTCATTAGTCTAACAGTGTTACTGTCATACAACACAAGCTAATTCTGCTACTTCATGTATTGTAATAATCAATTCCAATTTTTTTCCCACCACCATCCCTTATATCCTTTTGAATCTATTTTTTTTTATTTTTATGTTGTGGTAAAGTAGACATATAAAAGTTCAATATCTTAACCATTTTAATTGTACAGTTCAGTGGTATTAAATACATTCACAATATCTTATGATCACTATCCTCCACCCACAAAATTCTTTATGGTGCAAAACTGAGATTCTACCCATAAGACACTAACTTCCCACTTCTGTCCCTCACTGCTCCTTAGCAATCACTATTCATCCTATTTTCTATCTCTGTGAATTTGACTTCTAGGTACCCTGTCTAGTGGAATAATACAATATTTTTCCTTTCGTGACTGACTTTCTTCACTTAGCTTAATATCTTCCAGGTTGATTCATGGTAGACTTCTCACTCATTTGCGGTGTGCAATTGAGAGTGGGCTGCCCAAAGTTTTCAGAAAAGGTTAGATGAATTTTCAAGAAACTTTTAGTCTTACTATTATATGATTTTCATTCATTCATCCTCTTTAGCAAGTATTTCTAGGGGCATCTTCTCTAAGCAGAACATTATATTGTGCACACAGAAGAAAAACAATGATAAACATGGAATGTAAAAACAAGGTCCAAGCCCTTTGGGAGCCAAATGTCCAGTTGGGGATCACATACTGTCCCAACCCATCCAACATACAGACACACACATTTAATAATAGTGCATAACACTTATCAACATCGTAACACAGAGAATTGAGCATCACAGCATCTTTGCTGGCAAAAATGCTCATTGGACCAAGTTGAAATGTGTGTCAATAATGTTTTAAGAGTCATAATTCAGTATTTTTTCCAAGGAGGGCACAACTCCCATCACAAATACGTCAAGGCTGAGCACAGATGTGTGTAGACATACTCGGTGGTAATATGTGCCTATCAAGGAGTGATAGAGTGAGGCCTGCAAAAGTAGATAAACTATTTGGTCAGAGGAGAGAGGTGAGTAGAGAGGATAGTATATAAAATTATGCTATTCTAGTCTGCAATCTTTAAAGCAATAGAGAAAACAAATTTTGGGATCGAAACATCAATTTCCCTCTATTCCTTTCCTTGTTCTTGTTGTCATTCTAGGTGGTTCTGGACTCCTCACTAGAGTCTCCTAGGTAGGGGTGTATCTGTCTATGCTGGTGGTGGGAGGGGAGACATAAGGGAAAGTTAACACAATAAGAGAAAGAAGAGATTTTGGTGAGATCCAAGGGAGGTTCTCCACACCCAGCTTTGTGAGCAAAGTCTTGGGGAGGTTGTAAAAGTCTCTAAAGAAAGGGAGCAGACCCTCCCTGGTGGCGCAGCTGGTTAAAGCACAGGACTCAGAAGCTGAAAGCTACTTCAGCATGAGTTATATCCCTGCCCCAAGGTGATCCATATGGCACGACAAACCTCTCCTGACCATTCACCACTCTGTCTCTGGTGAATCCTTTCACCGCCCCTGCACCTCTGGCCTGTACCCCAGCTCTGTATGCATAAATAAATAAATCTTTAAAAAAAAGAGAGAGAGAGAGAGAAAGGGAGAAATTTGAGACCAAAAGGGCCTTGTAACTCCAAGATTGACTCCTTGGAGTTTGGAAGACTGCAGGGAAGAAATCTTTTTGTAGAATCCAGGTAGATAGGGTATGCACAACCCTGAAGATTCCTGTAGGTTTCCATGAATTAACCAAGTGGAGGGTTGCAAAATGATAATAATGTCTACATCTGAGGAATGAAGTTAGGGTATGGGATTTGGTATATGAAATCTGGAGATATCCTAACTATGCCTACATGGACTGCAACCAATGATGTGCCCATTCTCTTCTCCAAAGCTGGCATGACAATTGCCTTCTGGAACTTAGTCACAACTTAGGACAAGAATCCAATTGACAAGAGAACTTCCTGCCTTGCCAGTATGTGAGGGGGAGATGTTAGACCTTCTAAATAGAGATGAAATTTTACTATAGAAAACTCAAGTTTTTTTTCTGGCACCCTAGAATTTATTCACTGAGGTTCATACCTAATATGCCAATTTACTTTTCTCCCTAAAATGTGTCCTAAACAATTACTCTTGTCTTTCTTTGAATTGTTGAAGTTTTACAGGCAGGATATAGATGAAAATTCACAAAGCATTCCTAAAACTGTGACTCCTTGTCGTTTCCAACCAATTTTCTGGTAACTGCAGAGTTTAGAAACTTCAGTCTAAAAATTTGTCATGACACTTGGCAGAAATAAAACCTTTAGCAAAAACCACCAGTGTCATCCTTCAAAATATTGAACTCTGCTGGAAACCTCTCTTGATGGTTTGCTGTGGGGTCTATATATGTTGAGATTCTCGTGAATTTACAATTGTGAAGCTGGAATTTATTTAATATATATTTTTTTAAGATTTAAAAAATTTATGATTAGAAAAGCTAGGGTGCAGGCTAGAGGTGCAAGAGTTGGGAGGATTCACCAGAGACAGAATGGGGAACAGAATAGCAGGTCTACTGAAATACACTGCTGAGGGGAGCAGCAGGTGAGACAGGAGAGGTCTGCTGTGCCATGTGGGTCAGCTCCATGGCAGGGGATCAAACTTCTGCTGCAGTGGCTGCTGATTGCTTCATAGTACTGATACTTAACCCCTTGCATTACCAAGGAGGCACAATACTGGAATTTATTAACACAGTGTCTACTAAACAGTTAAGCAGTAAAAAAAGAATTATGTAAGCAGGATGCAGAAAAAAAGGGAGTAGAATATACTTTAATCTGACACATACAGCTCCTTATTTACTGGAGGAAGGGTGGGTGAAGAGGGATTGAGTCAATGATCATAGACCAAGTCCTAAAAATCCACTTAAAACTTCATGGCCAGAAAACTCTAGATGGCTAATGTTAGCTAAGAAGTGAGGATGGATGTGAAATACAGTTGATGTTCCAAAAAATGTTGGCAGCCCTTTGAAGGGGCATAGTTATTGTAAAGAGTCCTAGAGAAATCTTGTGGGTGAAATTTAATCACATGTAAAATTCAGTCTTCTTGGACAGAAAGAGGGTCTGTGTGGCAGAGAGGTGGTTATCTATAGCAATCTTTGGGTTGCTATAATGGAAGAGACTTGTTAACATAACAGAAACTTATTTCCCACAGTTTTAGTGACTGGGAAGTCCAAGATCAAAGAGCTGATGAATCCAACTTCTTATTGTCTCATAAATGGCTGGCTGTTGTTTTGCTGTGTCCTTGCATGGCACAAAGGGCAAGAGAACTCTGCAATCTCTACTATGAGATCACCAGTCCCTTCTAGAGAAGTCTACTTCCATGACCTAACTACCTCCCACATCTAAGCCATCACACATGGGACTAAGTGTCAGGGAAGAATTTGGGAGCAACCCAGATATTTGGCCTTTAGCAGTGGGTAGTAATAAATGTTTACTGTTTGTATTATCTGGAGTCATAGTCAGAGTATGATCAAAGATACTGGGCATTCATTACAAGGTGAGGTTTGTGTATTCTGACTTTCCCATAAACATCTTTATTCAGGAGAGTGGGTCACTTGATTAATTCTGAAATTTCTTGCCTAAAGAATATATCCAGGGCCCTCCCTGGTGGTGCAGTGGGTTGAAGCACAACTGCTAAGAAGCTAAAGCCACTTCAGCATGAGTTTGATCCCCCTTGAAGTTGATCCACATGATGCTGCAAACCTCTCCTGACCCACCCGCTGCCCCCTCAGCAGTGTACTTTGTACAGTGCCTGTTCTGCTCCCTACCCTGTCTCTGGTGAAGTCTCTCACCACCCCTGCACCTCTGGCCTGTATCCCAGTAAGTGAATGCATCCACAGTGTTCACAAATGTCTGAAGCCAGCATTGTTTAGTGTCTCAGGCTCGCTCTGAAAGATGAGTTAATTTTTGAAGGAAAAGATGTTTAAAGTGTATCAGATTTAATTGTAAATTCAAATAACAGTTAAACACAGGATATCAAAAAGTGTTGGTGTCTTTGTCTCCGAAAAAAAAAAAAAAAAGGCTGATGGAGAACAGGATGTTGGTGATCTGTTAGTGGTATGTGAAGGAGGCAAATAAAAATCTTTTTTTGATTTGGAACTTTTTCTGAAAACGAACAAACCAAAAGGAGACACCCTCATATGTAACAACACTGTGATCCACAGTTCTTAAAAATCTGGGAAGTCCATGTTGTAAAGTAGAAGACTCAAAATATCCTGAAGGCGCAATGAGAAGCAGGTGCTGTTCTGTGCAACAGTTATTTCCTTGCACTGGACTTAGCTTATTCTTGAATTCCGAAGTTTTTACACTCTTCTATAAGAACCCTCCTGATGGGAACTCTGCATTCCATCCCTTTCTTTGTGACCCTCCGCCACCCATACTCTATGATTCTTTAAAAATAAATCTATAGGCTCTCCCTGGTGGCTCAGTGGGTTAAAGCACAGCACTATGAAGCTTTCCGAAGCCACTGTAGCACAAGTTCAATCCCCGGCCAAGGAGCTGGCCCACATGGTGTGGCAGACCTTTCCTGACCTGCCCACTGCTCCCATCAGCAGTGTATTTTAGTTGATCTGTCTGTTCTGTTACCCACTCTGTCTCTGGTGAATTCTCTCACCCCCCACACCTCTGACCTGCACCCCAGTTCTGTAAGCATAAATAATAAATAAATCTTTTTGTTTTGTTTTGTTTTGTTTTTAAAGTTTTATTTATTCATACAGAACTAGGGTACAGGCCAGCGATGCGGAGGGTGAGAGGCTTCCCTAGAGAAAGATTGGGGAGCAGAACAGGCAGATGGACGAAGTACACTCCTGAGGGGAGCAGCGGGCAGGCCAGGAGAGGTCTGCCACGCCAGGTGGTCACCTCCAGGGCAGGCGGGGATCGAACTCATGCGGAAGTGGCTTAAGCTTCTTAGTGCTGTGCTTTAACCCGCTGCGCCACCAGGGAGGGCCCTAATAAATAAATCTTTAAAAAAAAACAACCTATAAAATTACCAAATAGGATTTATGGAAACACTGCTCTTTAGCTAGGACAGCAGTGATAAATTTGGTTTTCTTAAATGGGCTGGTTCTGTTATTTTTGCCAAACCATGAAATAATCCAAACACAAAAGAATCCAGATTGCTGACCACATGAAGGACATTCCCAATTTCCAGCTACCCCTAAGTGACAGCTTGAGAATATCTGTGATAATTACTTACTACAGTGGTTCTTAACCCTTCTCACACATTAAGATCACCTGGGAAGCTTTTAAAGTCTTCTCACTTCAGATCAATTAAATCAGAAACACTAGGGATAGGGCCTAGGCACCAGTAATTTGTAAAAGATCCTCAGGTAATTCTAACATGCGGCCAGGGTTGAGAACCAGTGGCTTAATGTCATGTTGTGTTACTGGATGAGCCTGAACACTCTGATAACAAGAGGCAGAGGTGAGTTCTTGCTCTGCCCGCTACAACCCCCTGCTTTTTGTCTTATTGAAGTTATATAAAGCTTAAGTGGAACTGAGACTAAGGCTGGTAATTGTCATGGCAATGCCCTAGATTTTCCCTATCAAATCCAATCTTATTTAGGATGGGAGATGCAGAAGTGACTCTAGTGCAGTTAAAATATTTCTACCCTTATGTAGAATATTCAGCATTAACGTCAGTAGAGTTTTTTCTTAAAATCTCAAATACTAAAACTTTTTAAAAACAGCAGATCTCACCTGAATCAAAAATTTTTATCATTAATTGTAAAGTGTGCTTGATCACAGAGAATTATCTAGGCAATCAGCATCACATATAGCCTTTAATGCCTCCTGTCTACTGACTGTGAATTCTGCATATTGATCACAAATCTGCAAATTTCTCTGCTTATGCATCATCTTTTCTTTCTTTGATTGAATATAAAATAAGAAGGATTTGAAAATCAGAGCTGGGAGGGATCCCCATTTTATTTAGTTCTCTGATTTCACCATTGGGTGACTAGTCCACTAAGAGAGTCAAACTACCATGGTCTTTATTAAATTCATGACTGCTCGAGCACGGACCACTGCAACTTCCTTCTAACTCACTCCTTCCTGCCCCATTTTCTCCATATTGTGTTTAAACTGAGTGGTTTGTGTAAACACAAATCCAATCAAATCATTCCCTTTGTTACCTAATATTTTTCAGGTCTGAATCAAACCTTAGCCTCCTCTACAATGTGAACTGGTCTGACCCTATCTCCCTCTGCAGATTCATCTCCTAGAGTTTTCATTTCTTCTGGAATTACAGTCAACTGGGATCCTAAATTCTCTAGATGCGGTTCTCCAAATGTGTTCTATGCTACAACACATTTCCACATGCCATTCTTTCCTTTTGTGGTGTTCTCCTTCTCTCTCCTTCTGTAAGGAGACCCTTCTATTCTCTCCTCTGTTTAGTTCATATCAGATGGTAATAAACAGGGGAGACATCAAAGATTGTATCCCAAGATGTGGAAAGTGGGAAAGGACTTACTGAGATAAAGTAGAAGAATCGTTGTGTAGTATTAACCTACTGAAATAGAAAACCTTCTGAATTGTGTTTTTAGAGCTTCAAAGTTACATTCAAGACCAAATTAAATGGGTTGAGGGTGGAACACTCTAGAGCAGTAGTAGTAGCAGTGATGACATTATTCCCATTGTATCTTTGGTGAAGTTTTATCTACCTACTTACCTACCTACCTGACATCTCTAGCTTTAGTGAAATCTCAGGTGTACAGAGGTTTAAAGTAACCACACTCTTTATGAGATGTTATTACCCTTGTTCTATAGAAAACTGCTATTTAACTTAGTTACTTTTTAAAATTTATGTATTTGTGCATACAAAACTGGGGTACAGGCCAGTGGTGCAGGGGCAGTGAGAGGATTCACCAGAGACAGAGTGGGGAGCAGAACAGGCAGATCATGGAAGTACATTGCTGAGGGGAGCAGCAGGAGATGTCTGCTGTGCCATGTGTGTCACCTCTGGGGCAGGTGGGTATCAAACTCATGTTGAAGTGGTTTTAGCTTCTTAGTGCTGTGCTTAACCTCCTGCATCACCAGGGAGGGCCCTACCTTAGTTATTTTTAAAAAGATTTATTTATTTATGCATACAGAACTGGGGTGCAGGCCAGTGGTGCAGAGAGTAAGAGGATTCACCAGAGACAGAGTGGGGAGCAGAACAGGCAGATTAATTGAAATACACTGCTGAGGGGAGCAGCTGGCAGGCCAGGAGAGGTCTGCCACACTATGTGGGTCACCTCCCTGGCCAGGGATCGAACTTGTGCTGCAGTGGCTATAGTAGCTTCATAGTGCTGCACTTTAATCTGTTGTACCACCAGGGAGGGCCCTAATTTAGTTATTTAGAAAAAAGAAAAAAATAAACTTCATTAAGACTTTTATGCACATTCCTTATGCCTATTTCCCTCCTCTCACATAGAAAACCATATAGGAAATGACATCAATGTATTTAATATGGATCCCTCTATTTATATGTGTTCTTTAGGGTTCACATAGTTAGCATTTACTTTTACTGCTAGTGTTTTATGCCTTTATTACCTTTTTGTTCTTGTGTATATCAGTTGTGCCATGTGTATATCAGTTCTTTGGACTTGTAACTGTTGCAGCCATCAAATGTTACCTATCTATCTTCCTTCCCCTGTCTCAGGTAACAAGTATCAGATAGCCTCTAGTTCTTTTACTATAAGCAACATTGAAATATGTATCTTCTTCTATGTTCTCTTATAGATGTAAGGAGACAATTTTTGTGATTTAGGTATGTGAACACTTAGTGTCTGATTAAATGTTGCAACAGACTTGCCAATCAAACTGTAGATTGTGCTCCTGTGTACACATCCACAGCACATCCACTGCAAAATTTTCCACCTCTCCACCAACACTTGACATTACTCAGCTTCCCAATATCCTCCTATAACACAGGTGAAAAGTGATGTTGCATTTGCTTTTCTTCTTTTAAATAGACTTTCACTTTTAGAGTAATTTCAAGTGCAAAATAATAACAATTCCCATAATACCTTATACTCCATCTACCTCATGTACCAGAGTGATATATGTTATAATTGATGAACCTGTATTAACACACATAATTATCACCCAAAGTTCTTAGTTTATATTAAGGTTCAATATACAACTCTTGGTGTTGTACATTCTATAGGTTTTGACAAATGTGTAGTGACATGTGTGTACCAATAGAGTATCATACAGAACCATTTTGCTGTCCTAAAAATGCTCTGTGCTCTGCTGATTAATTCCCTTCCCTCTCCTTAGAATATTTTCAGATTCACTCAGTAACATGAATTTAAGATTCCTGCATGCCACTTCATGAGTTAATTGTCTGCTTCTTTTTAGTGCTGAGTAATATATTCCATTGTTTGTATATAGATCGACTTTTTTTTTTAAAAGATTTATTTATTTGTGCATACAGAATTGGGATACAGGCCAGAGGTGCAGGAGATGATGAGAGGATTCACCAGAGACAGAGTGGGGAGCAAAACAGGGGGGCAGCAGGTAGGTCAGGAGAGGTCTGCCATGCCCTCTGGGTCAGTTCCCTGGCCAGGGATTCAACCCGTGCTGAAGTGGCCTCAGCTAGCTTCATAGTGCTGCACTTTAACATATTGCGTATTTGACACCAGGGAGAACGCTGATTTATTTTCTTTTTCACTGAAAGATGGCTTGACTACTTCCTAGTTTCTGGAAATCATAAAGCTGCTCTAAATGACTGCATGCAGGGTTTTAATGTATATTTCCATTCATTTGGGTAAGGAGTTTAATTGTTGAATCGTATGGTAAGGATATGTTTGGTTTTACAAGAAACCACCAAACTGTCTTCCAGGATGGCTATACTATTTGCATTCTCACCAGCAATGAATGAAAGCTCTTATTGCTCCATGTGCGCAGCAGCATTTGGTTTTTCAATGTTTGGCATGTTTTACATTTTAATGGGTGTGTAGTGATGTCTCATTACTGTTTTAATTTGCAGTTCCTCAATGACATATGTTGCAAAGCATCTTTTCATATCCTTATTTGCCATTGGTTTGTCTTTGGTGAGGTATCAAAATTGCTGGCCCACTTTTTAATCAGATTGGCTGTTTTCTTGTTATTGAGTTTCTTTAAATTTCTGTTTTTGAGAGTCAAACCAGATAACTTTTTTTAATAATCAAAATGCAACTGCGAATGCAATATGGGTACTTCTGTAAATTAACCACAATGACTTTGAAATATTTTGTTAGAAATGCCAGTACATGTGTGATACCTGATATTCTCCATGTGTATCTCTATAGAATAAAAATTATAGATTTACAGTGAAGTCAGATGTATGTTTCCAAAATGTCCTTTGCAGTGCTTCCAAAATGTCCTCTGATCTTATCATACATTAGAAATTATAGAAGATCTTCACATATATTAGAGGAAAATGATCTATTGATAAAGACTGGAAATGCCCTTCTCATAGAATGATAGGATGCTAAAGAGTTCATACTATTGAATCTTTGAGATCATTAAACAATAATAACAACAGTGGGTCTTCAGCTGTTTTCCTATCTAGCACAACACTCTGCACCAAGCACTGTTCAGCAATGCCAAAAGATAATCAGCTCTAATGCACAAATCACCTGTGCTGCATATTTATTTAAGAGAGTTCATGTAACTGCACTGCCATTATGCCTATGTTGGATATATTTTAGCATGTTGGTTAACATGGATGGCTTTTTATGTAAAAAGTGATAATAGAAAACTAGCAAAGTATGGGCTTTTGATTTATCCATCAAAAGCTTCCATGGCTTGTAGCACATGGCAAGGACCCGATGACTTAAAGCAAGGACAATATTCAGTGGCTGGAAATAGTAGTATTGCTTCTCAGATGGAATGAGTGAAAGTGTGACTAACTAATGCCTGCTTGATATTTTACAATCAGTTTTTCTGCAGAAAAATATTAATGCCTCCAAAACAGGCACATCAGTTCCATGGCAGCCTGAGTTTCTGATCACAATGTATAGCAGATGAGAATTTTTAAGAGCTGAAGAAAAGCCTGTTTGTAGTTAGGTAGAAACTAGAGAGCCTGGGAAAAAAATATTTCAATTATATATCTAAATTCTGAGCATGGTATTTTCTTCCTTGAACACACTTCTTTTAACTTCCCAATTAGAATATATAAACATGATGGAGGTCAAACATGAAGAATTAGATCCATAAATATGAACCCCTTATATGAGTTAAAAAAAAGTGTAAAGGTAAAACATGGTTAGAAGTAGCCAAAACTATTTATGTGAAGAAAACACTACTTAAAGTTACAAAAGTTGATTTTCTCAAATGGAAATATGTGCCTTAATCTTGGATAGACTCAGTATCCTTACAGTATCTGGTTTCCCTATTCTAAATTATAAATTTATGAAATACCCATTAGAAATCATCATATTACCTCCCAGGAACTAGACAAGTTGCTTATTAATTATAAATTTATAACTTTATAAATTGTAAAATTTATCTGAAAGAACTTCTTGGTTAGGAAAATAATTTTTGATCATGAAGTTAAATATTCATGGTTGGCTAAGATTTAGCTGAGAATTTTTAAAGGCATGGTTCCTATCAAAGAGAAAGAAGAATGGCAATAATATTGAAGGTGCCAGGGACAAGATGGTAGATAACCAAATGAAATGATGAAAAGGGTTAACTTGAGCAAAATGCCATAAATTCTTTCTTCAAAATTAAATAAAATAGATATTTTTAATAATAGAGGGTAGACTGTTGTTACATACATAGATTAGCATATTTATGAACTTCAGCCAAATATTTGCCAATATAACTCATCTGACCAAACTATTAAACATTCTTTCTTGCTTTATAGGTCTGGATGGATGCCATAGATAATAGTTTTATTAAAGTATTCACTTTAAACTAGAATTATAAACATTTTAACAAGTGAAATTCAGACCCTATCTCCTATATAGCCATTGCTATGCTGGTAAATGTGTGTATGTGTGTGTGTGTGTATATATATATATATAAAGTACTTACATATATTTAATACGCATATATATGTATTTAGGTAATTATATAGTTTCTATTTTAATATCTATTTAAAATAGACTCTACTATAAAAACAATAGTTAATTGATTCTCACAGAATGCTTTCCTTAATTTTTGCTAAATTCTTATCCATAACCAACCAATGGTTGCATTTGATGGATATAGTTCACATAAATGTAGGTTAATATTTTCATTCACATTACTGAATTAGATAAAAGTCACATGATAAAGATTGTGAATCTTGATTTATTTGTCAATGACATGGATGACTTCTTTGCTGAATTAGATAATCGTTTTTAAATATGGAAAGATTATATCACTGCTTTTTGTGCTATTCACAATGCAACAGATACAGGCATGATACACTTGTAAGAATAATCTGTACTGGTAGTATTCTCTGTGTCAAATTTTTTAAGATTTATTTTTATTTATTCATGCATACAAAAACTGGGGTGTAGGCCAGAGGTGCAGAGGGTGTAAAGATTCACTAAAGACAGAGTGGGGTGCAAAACAGGCAGTAATACTGAAATATACTGCTGAGAGGGGCAGTGGGTGAGACAGGAGAGTTCTGCTAGCCATTGGGTCAACTCCCTGGCTGGGGATCCAACTAATGCCACAGCAGCCAGCTTGATAGTGCTGAGACTTTAACCCCTGCACCACCAGGAAGGCTCTCTTCCTATCAAATGTTGAAGTCTAGACATAGGCCCTCAACTTTTCTACATGGGCCAGAAAGGGAGATTTTAGGCTTTTAGGTCATCTGGTGTCTAGTTGCAAATAGTCACTCTGCCTTTTTTGCTTATGCCATATTGCTTATGGCTATTATAACACAATAGCCATAAGCAATATGTAAATAAATAGGTGTGGCTGTACTTCAATAAATTTTCATGCACAAAAGCAAGTAGCAGGCTGGATTTGGCCAACTGGTCATAGCGACTCCTATTCTGAACAATCCACAGGAAAAATAATTAACATTTTTTTTCTCTGTGGAATCACATGGTGACTGGGACCTATATCCTGAAAACTGGCCCTCATTGTTCTGTATATCAGGGCTCAAGACCCTCATTGTTGGCTCAAGACCCTCATTGTTGTCATGGATAGTGGGGCTTAGGTCCATGTACTTTCCATACCAACCAGAACATTTTGGCCAAACCAGTCTCACCTCTGAAGTTCTCCATAAATTTCCTATTGGTAAGGCCCCAGCATTTGAGGGTGATAGTGTATTCTCTGTGTTCCAGAGCATTGTATTTGCCTATGCTGTGAGAGATGAGTAACTTTGGGAATGTTTTCCAGGGCAGCAACCCCAGTGGTACAGTAGGTGAGGTTGCTGGTAGTGAGAGAGTTCCCTACCTTGGACATCATGTACCAGGACAAGCAGGCCATAGAGAAAGCAGAGGAGGAAGTTAGGCAAATTCTGGGGCTGCTTGATGTTCAGCTAAAGACAAGACTTTTCCTGTGGGCGAACATGTGACTCTGACTGACGGTTCTCTGCACCCTATTGTAATTCTGTAAACACTCCCTGAGCCTTCTTTCTGCCAGGCCTATTTTTCTGCCAGGCCTATTATCAATTTCTGATTCCTCATCTGCAATCACTAGGCTTGGTTCCAGGCTTTCTTGGAGAAGGTGAAATGGTGAAAAAATGGCTCAGTGTGATGCTAGAAAGTTTGCAGAGAACCAGCCTATAAAAGGCATTCCAACAAAGGAGAAAAGTTTTCAGGAGAAAAAGCAGATGCCCCAGACTGAGTAGAAAGAAGAGAAAATAACAGCTACTTTTCCTTTCTTCTGAGAAGATAGGCAGATGAGAACATGAGCCCAATGTCGTGGATCTTTTGGTTCACCTCCTCACCTTTATGTGGTGTAAATTTAGGCACCAGCACTCCAAGGAGGGCATTTCTCTGTGGTGCTGCTATGCTTTGGGGAGTTCTTTGGTAACTATGGCTGATCCCTGTTGTATTTTGAGTACCTGACAAGCTCACCCAGACCTTCATGAGTTGCATCACTGGAACACCCCGCAACTGGACAAGCTGAGGAAGAAAGACTTTTCAGAGTCATGTTCTTTGGAACCAACTGCAGCAGCTCCATTTCTGGAGTCTGGGCTTCCAAGGCCAAGTGCTGTCTTTCTGCTGAGTGCAGATTGGGGGTGGATTACAAGTCAGGTCCATGACAGATACTGGCTCCTGGCTGAGAGAAGATGCAGTTGTAGTTCAAGATCACGCTCCCAGGTGGGGCCTTCTAGTTGGGCAGAGCCTTCAGTCAGGGCAAGATCTTCAAGTGAACATGTCTTGCCATTGCTGCTGCCTGCACTTATCTTTTGTGCAGATGGGAGTCATTAAAGGAAACTGAACATGAAAAAGAAACAAAAAAATTAACTCTAATTTCAACATTTTCAATTTCTGCAGTGTGAATGTCTCTACACTAGCTAATTTCATGTTGGATGAATTGAGAGGTTAGGGCATACATGCAAAGGCATACTGTTTAAAGTATTTCCACCATATAGATGCTATGTGCATCACCTCAAGCACCTTGATAATAGTAAATTATACTTAAAATAATTAGGAATTGATGAGTGAATACTTATTAACTTCACTTTTACATGATCTACTTAATTGTGAGTTTATGTCCTCTATTTTGTGATATTGGCTGTGATTAGCAATCAGCTCACAGAAATTCCTGAATTTTTTTTTTTAAAGATTTATTTATTTGTGTATACAGAACTGGGGTACAGGCCAGAGGCTCAGGGGCAGTGAGAGGCTTCACTAGAGACAGAGTGGGGAACAGAACAGGCAGATCGATGAAGTACACTGCTGAGGGGAGCAGCGGGTGGGTCAGGAGAGGTCTGCCACACCATGTGGTCACCTCCGGGGCAGGCGGGAATTGAACTCATGTGGAAGCGGCTTTAGATTCTCAGTGCTGTGCTTCAACCCGCTGCGCCACCAGGGAGGGCCCGAAATTCCTGAAATTTTAACAATCAGTTCTTATAAGCTGGCATGAACTAGTTCCAGTATCTCACTGAATGTGCCCATTTGGGAATAGAGAAAATTTGATCCATTATTTACAATATATACCAGCATAAATTTCAAATGGACAAGAGACATAAATGTAAAAATAAAACCAAACCATATGAGTACTAGAAAAAATGTGGGTGAATTCCTCCGTAACCTGGTAGCAGGGAAAACTTTCTAAACTATGACTTAGAATCCAGAAGCATAAAGGCAAATGAGATTATATTAGTTTCATAAAATGAACTGAGAATTATTCTCTTTGCATTTTCTGAAACAACTTATATAATATAGGAAATGTGATTTGGGGAGTTTGATAGAGCCATTTAAAAAACATCTAGACCTAAAGATCTTTGGGATGGAGTTTTAACTACTAATTAAATTTGTTTAGTTCTTGTGAATCTATTTTTAAATACCCATTTTCTTTTACTGCCAGTTGAGCTTCTATAGTTGTTCTAAAGATTTCTTTTTCTTTTTTCCTTTTTTTTTTTTTTTTTGTGAAAGAGCCAGTGGCCATTGTAGTTTGTCATCTTGACAGGATGAGAGAGTGGTTTATATTATGAGTAGGTATTGCATAAAAAGGGGAGAATTTGAGTTTGCAAATGTATGAGTCCTAAGGAGAAACTACACATATAACCTAAGAGTTGCTTTCTCTCCTACATTTGCTTTTTAATTTTAATTAATTGATGTGTCTATGTATGTGTAAGTGTGTGTGTATATGTATAGACTTTAAACACTATCAGACTTATGATGGAGAAAAATACCTTTATGCCTTCACACTCCAAAATTCTGCTCCCTCACAGCAACAGTTTTTGATAATAAAAAAATATTTCTTCTGGTGTTTACTTCCACAACCTATGTGACATACTTATGTTACTATTTCTTTGTTTTTCAATCTTAGATATTATCGTTTGCTTCCTAAAGTGAAAGGTGTAGATTTAGTGCTAGGAACCAAAGTACTTCCCCTGTGTCCTCTTCCTCTTCTTACTTCAGCCTCTCAATATAGTGCTTCCATTATCAATTTTCAGTGTTTACAAAATCATGCTATGCAAATGCAACTCACATACCAAGATTATATTTCCGTCATTAGATACCTGTATTCTAAGGGTTAGTTAGCTCTTGTCATCCCCCCCAACTCTTTAGTGTCCTATGTGCCTGTCATATCTGTGCTAGAGTCAGAATCTGGATACAGGACTGAATGGCTTGGGTTAGAGGCAGGGCTGGAGGCTTCCATTTGTAGGTATGGTAGATCTGGGCGAGGCGTCACAGCAGGGTTCTGGAGTCCAAAGTGCGATGCACTCCTGAGGGGAGAAATCAAATATTGCACAAAAATGAACAATGATGTAAGAAAATGAAAATGTTAAAAACAAGCAAAGTGTGATGCAGCACCTGATTAAGGTACCTCCTGACAATGGCAGAGGCAGAGGCTTAAATTGCCACTGTCACAGTAGCATCCCGACCTGGTTTCTGTCACAGGTGGCAACGTTTTGGTGGCAACTCTGTATCACGGTGCTGTGCTGTCACTTTGCTTCCCCTCAGTTATGCTTTCAATTTATGAGGTTATCCTACTTTGTTCTGGGTTCTATAACAAAATACCACAGACTGAGCTTATTAGCAATAGAAATTTATATCTCATCATCCTGGAGGCTGGTAGTCCCAGGTCGGTGTACTGCCCTCGTCCAGCTCTGGGGAGGATCCTCTTCTGGGTTGTAGATGGCTGACTTTTCACTGTGCCCTCCCCTGGCAGAAGGGGCACGTGTCCTTTGGGTTTTTTTGTTTATAAGGATATGAATCTCATTCATGAGGCATCCTTCCTATGATCTGATCACTGCACTAAGGCGCTCCCTTTCTTAATATAACTTTGAGACTTCAATGCCATTGCTATAAATATGGCTAGAGTGACTTCTCCATAGACGGACCTAGCTGTATGCCTGCTATACTTACAAGTGGCTCTTTTTCTCTGGTAAGATATAAAATTTTGGGCCCTCCCTGGTGGCGCAGCGGGTTAGAGCACAGCACTGAGAAGCTAAAGCCACTTACGCATGAGTTCGATTCCCGACTGCCCTGGAGGTGACCACATGACGTGGAAGACCTCTCCTGACTCGCCCGCTGCTCCCCTCAGCAGTGTCCTTCGTAGACCTGCCTGTTCTGCTCCCAACTCTGTCTCTGGTGAAGCCTCTCACTGCCCCTGAGCCTCTGGCCTGTACCCCAGCTCTGTATGCACAAATAAATAAATCTTTTAAAAAAAAGATATAAAATTTTGATCAAAAAAAGAATTCTAACTCAGAAATAATTTTTCTCAAAAATTAGGAAGTATTTCTCTTTTGCCTCTCAAGTTTAGTGCTATTGTTGAGACATCTGAAGTCATTCTTTTCCTTGAGTTTGTATGTGATTTGTTTTTCTGCAGAATAGTTTTGCATTATCTCAAAGTAGTATTTATTTAAAAAATTTCCCCACAAATCCATATGGTCCTATTTTACAGAGTTTGATATGTTGACATATGAAAAATAGCTCTTTCCTGCCCCTCATTTCCTCATATTTAGAAACAACCACTTTTGGCTTTCCCTGGTGTCACGACGGCTTAAAGTGCAGCACTGCAGGTGAGCCTCAGCCACTTCAGTGCGAGTTGGATCCCCTGCCCCAGAGGTGATCCACATGGCGCAGCAGACCTCCTTACCAGCCTACTGCTCCCCTCAGCAGTGTACTTTGTCAATCTGCCTGTTCTGCTCCCCACTCTGTCTCTGGTGCCCCTGTACCTCTGGCCTGCACCCCAGTTCTATATGCAGAAATAAATGAAATCTTAAAAAGAAAAAAAAAAGAAAAAGAAAAAACAACCATGTATACCACTAATTATATATATATATGTACACACACACACACACACACACACATATCATTAATGTATTTTTAGCACATGTGGAATAGATCACTAGACATAGACTGTGTATGCAGGCACCTTCATTTTAGTCTTTTCAGCATCCAAAACTATGAGAAGTAAGTGTTTGTTGTTTAAGCTACCCATTTGGTATTATCATTGTTAGAGCAGCCTGACTGGATCTGTGATTTATTTATTTACTATTATTGTTTTAGCTTTTAAAACAATAGATGAGAGGCTAAGGAGAGAAGAGTGCAAACTGCAAGTCCACCGAACCTGACATGGTTTTTCTGTGTGCTAAACCCAACCCCAGGCCACCACTATTGAGCCAAGACAATTCCTCTAACTCACAAATATAAATTTGAATCCAGTTTAAATATCTCTTCAATGCATAATTGGTCTTTTATCAAAGACAGAAAAGAAAAGCCTAACCGCTGGCAGTTGAGCCTGGGGAGCTCTGACCTTAGATTTTTTGAAGAATAGCCAACAGCAAACAAAAAATACATCAATAAAACCCAAAACCAAAACCCCAAACAAACAGAAACACTTGGTACATCGTTACATTCACACATCAGGATGAGTAACACAGTTTGGACAAACAATGATAAGCCTGATAGGAAACGCAGAGCAGTTTTGGCTGTTAAAGCTTTTCTGGAAATGAAAGGAAGCAAATAGCCTCTACCAGGCCCCACATCTGTGACTCTCACAAAATGGCCTGTCTGCTCCATTACAGCTGCTTCAAGGTCCTGGAAATCAGTTCCCTAGCTTACTTCAAGGTGAACTGGATCCACAGAATCTTCCAGTCATTCTCATTTCAGCCAGAATCCTATTTACACAGAATTTGTGTCAACTGTCCTGATTCCTTGGGTGATTTGGGGCTTTGACTGCAATTGTGACTAATGAAGGACATGTGTGTCCTTTGTAGTTATGGAAAGGGGACACTAAAGAATAGTTCCATGTATTACATGGAAGGTGTAGGTTGGAAATGAGCAAGTGGATTTCAATAAGATAAGGAAGATTATTTAAATTTGATAGCAAGTAGTTATAGCTTGAAGAAATTTGAATATGAGAAGTTCTAGTCAAGCATTTTTTTTTACTAGAAAAAGCAAATCTCTAAAGTAAGCAAAAGTAATCAGAATATATCAACTCAATAGAGAACAAGATATGGCATTTGGAAAGGAAAGGTAATAACGGCAATAAGAATGTTCAGGCTCTGTTATTTTTTTGAGGCCAGTTCAATAAAATGTAATGTAACATTAACAATTTCTTGGAAAAAACCAATCAGCTGCTCTTCTCTTTTTATCTGTGGCTCTATATTCTACATGAATTATTCAATGCTGTGGTTAGTTCCTTGTAGTTTATGCATCCCTGAAGAATTCTGGGATGTTAAATAACAATGAAACTAAAATTTGTTAATATTTTATGTAAGAATGAATGGTAATTAAAGGTTTATTTATAAAAGATCACCTGTTTGTTTTTAACCTAAATTCATCCTCAATTTCAGCTATTGATGCCACTCCATTCAAATCCAGAGTTCTTACTATATATGTTGTAGTTTAGTGCAATAGTGCCACCTTTTCAATAATGAGATATTTCCACATTATTTGCTAACCTGTTGTCTTTCCATTACCTCCAAGAGATGGCTGTGTAATGTGTTACACTGAGAGTGAGATCAGTCTTGAGACAGTGCTTTTGAAGTGTTTCTGTGTTTTCAAGCTGAGTATCAAAACCATACTGTAATATTCATTTGGGTCTATATGGCTTAGCTATCTGTATCATTATTTTTGTGGGTCTTTTTAACGGTGATGGTATAATAAATATATACGCATTGGAGAATGATTGACAAGTCCGAAATTTAAGTTAGTTGTCAAGAAGCTACAAGCTATGTTAAGGTGAAGTCTGATCTTTCTTAGGCTTTCCTCCGCTGCATGAGTAGCTCAGGGAATATTTTCTGTTAGGGTAACTATTCTCCTGTCATTGCCCACACCCAGATGTGCCTACATCCTCGACACCAGAAAGCCCACCTCACAGAGATTCAGAACTCCAACTCATTGGAGTTCATTGACACAACCTCCAAATTTGGCCATGGCTTCTTCCAGATGGTGGAGAAGAAAGCTTTCGTGGGACTCTTTATAAAAGATTGAATTGCAAAGGAAGAAAGAGCTAATGTCATCAACTGACTCTGCAGCTAAAGGGATCTCAGTAAAAAATATTTTCCAGTGGGGGAAAAAATATCTCCACTTTTTACCAAGACATATCTATAAAAGGGGGAGGTGCCATGTTTCCCACCCCATCAACCAGGTGAAGCTATTTAATGCTGAAGACAGCTCTTGCTTCTGCAGCCAGGCTTACACTATAGTACTGCTGGGAAAGAGACATGAAGGGAGACACATGGGAGAGAGACATATAGAAATACTTGAAAGGGACACATTGGTAAGAGACGTGAGGAGGCTGATTGTGGTAGTTGTTATCTTGATGTGATATTTTCGTTTGTCTCAGTTTCCTGGGACCTACTTAAGAACCCCTTTCATATGGTTCCTCAACAGAATGTGTCTTAGACTTATGGCAAGATTTCATGTCTCTATGGCTCTGATTTGGGCTGCCCCTGACTGGACTGGGCATTTACTCATATGGGAGTAATTTCATTGGGAAATTTACTAGAACTATCCTTTCTTCTCTCTCTATGCAACTACTTCTATCAAAGTTCTTTTATACTCAATAGTCTGCTTTGTCTTTGTGCACATATCTGTGGTGAGACCCCTTTAGAGCATGCAAGTTTGAGGGTCTCTGGATACCCATCTGTCACACACTAACACAACCTTCAAAAAGATTCTTTAATGTGCAGCTGGGTTTAAGAACCCACAACCTGAATGTTGCTTGTTGAAACCATGATGTGTCAAATGCTTGTAAGGATTGTATTGAAGTTAGTGTAGTTTTGCTCAACTCTTTCTTTCATGGCCTGACTAGAGGAACAGAGGTGTGATAGATTAAGAGTACAAGTTGGCATTTGAGATTTTCAAAGTTCAAATCCTGACTCTACCTGTCTATGTCTTTTATTAAGCACATTATTTAATAAATATTGTTACTTATTGTATATGTAGTAACTATCTTATAGTCTTATCTCCATAAGCATAATCATATCTTCTAGATATCTGAAATGAAAAGGAAATGTGGCAAATTTCTAGTTATTTATCTATTGCTTCCCATGGTGTATTTTTTTTAAAACCAAATTTAAATTGCAGCAATTATATACTGCATCTTAGGATCACTGGGTACTGTGTATGGAATATGGTGCTGGACCACAGTGAGAAAAATAAATGTCACCAGAATGAAAGAAATGATTAGCTACATGGTGAAAAAATACAGTGACCATGAGTGAGCAACTTTGAACTAGCGTTCAAAAGTAAGACACAAATTGGATACAGAAAAATAGACTCAAGGATATGGAGGTATTTTTATTTGGTTGCTAATTTATTAATACTACATGGAAACTGGGCCAAGGTTGTCAACCATGATTTAATTCAGAGGGCTCTCAGAAAGTCCCTTCTCCAATTCCACCCCCATCCCCACATACCCATATTTCCTTATGTTGATGGCTTTGGAATTTTGAAGGGGGTGGGTGAAGGAGCCGATGGTAATTTCTGAGCATGGGCCACTCCCCTGATGTTCAGGTGTATTCTGCTGCTTAGATGTATGCTGCTGTCAGTGGAGAGGTGATGAAAAGAAGTTAATGGGTGTCCAAGGACAGAATATGAGGTCTTTCTGTTTCTGGTGGAGTAGAAACAACTGAGAGATGGAGACCATTTTAGGGGAAATAGTAAAAGACAAATCCAATTTGGATTAGAGCAGAGTTTGAGCCCCATAACCTAAGAGAACTCTAGAAAACCTGTAGAGAGAATAAAATTAATCATAAAGTAGAAAGCTGGGCAGTAACATCTGTGGGGTGGACAGAAAATTTCTTATAACTGCCTTATTTGGTGAAAGAAGTGAAGTTAACTACCAAAGAAATCATGAGCTACCTTACAGAAAATGAACTTTGCTTGATGCAGGCAGTCATAGGTTAGATCTAAAGTGTAATTTTTCATCAATAAATACTGACATTAGAAACTAACACATAAGGTTGTGAAATTCACAACTATTAAAGATAATCTAATATAACACCATATGAACATGAAAAAAAAAACAAGAAATAACCACTTTTAAAGCCCCTTAGCCCTGTGACTTTCTGATTTTGGAAAAAAATCATCATTTTTATATTTTCTACTTCACCTATAGTCTAACATGCATGCAGCAGAGGACTGAGTGTACAGTTTATTTGACTAACTATCCTAGAGACCCACCAGAGCACATACACAGCGAGGTGATGTCACCCATGGAGCAGCTAAAATGACATCAATAAATCATAAAATATGCCCAAGAGGACATTATAAATCATTTAGAGTTGCTATTAATATTTTAGACATGTTCGTTTTTAGCAGTGTGTTAAATTTCAGTGTTTGCATTCCATTTTAATTTAGCACTTGATAATTGAAATATGAGGCTGTTAAAAATGATTTTAGATTACTTTGTGCTAATCGGTTAAGGACTAAATAGAGTAGGGGAACTGATTATGGCAAGTTTTAATTTCTCAAAAATTCCTGGCACTTTTGGCACTGCTTCCCTTGATGTTGCAGGGGAATAGCCATTGGTCTGCCTAATGAGGAAGCAGCATTCCAATGCCTTTCCTGATAATTCTCCTTCCTGATTGGGGAGCTCTCACTTCTCAGGAATGTGGCAATGTGGCTGACTGGAAAGGTGCCCAGTTCATCCAGGATTGCCCAGGTCTTTCCTAATTTTAACAGTGCAAGTCTTGAATTCCAGGAAACACCTCAGATTTGATGGAGAACAGATTTGACTGAGATGGCTAGTGTCGAAAGGCCAAAGAATATTCTTTGGCAGTGAGTCTCAAAACATTCCTTTTTTTTTTGTATTTTTTTTTATTTGGGTCATTCCCTCACAATCATTTTTTTAAAATATATAACAGTCAAAACATTCCTTTTTAATACCTTACTACTTTGTTCTCTGTGACTTACAAGCCATCCCAATTTCAATTTTTCAGTAGTTTTATGCTTTCTATGGTTAGTCAGGTCATCCTGCTGGATTATTTCATGGTGAGGGGGGTCCTACTTGTTTTATAATATTGATAGAAAAGTATATCAAGTTATTAATAAAAATGACTCTTTCTGAGAATCTAGTTTGTGCCGCGCAGTGCGTTAAGTATTTTATGTTAGTATATCATATAGCTCTTTAAAATAAAAACTTACAAGGAGGAGGATATTTTTACTCCTACTACTTATAAGGAAATTTAGGTTCAGAAGGTTAAGAAATTAGGCATAGACCTCAGTATTAGTTGCTGGAAGTTCTCTTTATTTGTAAGCCTGTAAGTTCTTCTTAATCAGAACTTGATACTCTTAGGAACCTGCCTGGTAATGTTTATGGTTTCAATGAGTGGGTCTCTGCTAGTACATGCTTATATATTTGTGATAACTCATACTTCATGAATCATTACTTATTAGTCACCTCTTCTAGATACTCATTTTCCTTTAATCATTAAGAGGCGACTAATGGTGTTTTAGAAAAGGGCTACACAGTTTTTCCTGGAATTGTTGAGCAGTAGAGACTGTGTCTGGTAGGACATTTGATAGTGAGAAGCCAGAGCATGGAGAGTGTTTATAGTATAATATAAACATAAGGTATAAAGGTATCTCCTGCTTCTTGTGTGGCTGATTCAGGCAGTGAACATTTTCATCAGCATTTTGTGTCTCTCTATCTCGCAGTTCTGCTTTCCTTGAAGTTGGTACTATCCAGGCAGTCTTTCCCATCACAGTGATTTTCAAGAATCTGTCAGCTTAGAGCCTATTAGCTTATCACTTTCCAAAAAAATATCTTAAAACTTAGCTGATGTAATTTGTTCATCTGTGTAGCCAGGGAAGTACAATACAAGGTATGCCTAAGTTTTAGGTCACATGTCCATTCTTGGATTGGAGATGGGATAAGGTCAGTTTCATCTGATCATATGCAAGTGGCAGGGGTGGGCCTCATCAAAGAAAAATTGAGGTCAAGAACCTGAAGTGGGAAGAAAGAATTCTGAGCAAAGAAAAACTAAAGATAGACACTTTATACAATTATTTAAATTCAGTTGGTATGAAGATGGATTGACAAAATATAAAACATTTTATAAACTAAAAATGCTGTGCAATTAAAAAATGCCCTTTTACTAATTAGGGGACTGTTCTACTCAGTGAAGAAATGAAAGACTTTAAAAGCTTGCCCTTTGATTTGGTAGTTGATCATTCATTATAAACAAATAAAACCAGCATAGTCTTACTTTGGGGAAGCCCCGATATGGCATATTCTTTTTCTTTCTGTTGAACTTATGGAGGAAAAAATCATGGAGCAGTTCAGGAGAGGGAAGAAGAGCTGGATAGTTGCTACTATCAAAGAAAGTACATGGTCAATTAAATGTGCTTTTTCCCTTCTTCAAATCTTGTGTTTCATTTAAAAAAAAGTAAATATTGATTTCTTAATACAAGTGACGTTTATATACAATTTAATGTAGGTGTAATGTGTTAAGTTTGTCACATGAGCATCAGCTTTAAATGATTGCTACTTAATCCACTTCTTTTTATTTTTTTTCCATTTTGTGACTTAGTAATTTTTGGTTTCCCTCAACATTTCTGTTCTTCAGAAACCTAAACAGGCACTCCCATGACTTAGGAAACTTCTGCTTGGATGTCAAATACCAGGGAGGCAATTTCTCTCTTACTTTATTACTGTCATAGAACTCTTCGGGAAGAAGGCAGGGTGTGCCTACCCTAAGCATCCCCAGGGCTTTTCCCACTCACTCTGCCTTCTGTGAATCTCATTTGGCAAAGAGGAAAAAAATTTCCCTTAAGCCACATGGTTCAGCTATCAGGAGAGAAAGTGTCTGTACAATGCATCCTTCTCCCTTTAAAATTCCATTTATTCATTCTCCTTCTCATTAAATGCTCATCTCCACTGAGAGTGTGCTTTAATTAAATGTAGGAACACCTGGAAATGGAAAATCCTGAGTCCCAAATAGACTCAAACACACAGTCACACAAATATATGCATATAATTATTACTTCGTTGTGTATTTTATTATGTAAATATGTTCATAATTTTAAAAAAAATACTTAAAAAAAGCTTATTTATTGTACCACTCAGACATTAGTACTGTTAATACTGTGAAGCCCATTCTTTCAGATTTTAGAAGGAGGAGGGCCTGGCATTTGCATATTTTTATTAATAAAAATGAGATTGTGTTATAATACTCATTTATAATCTGATTTTTTTTTGCCTAGTAATATCTGATACTCTTTTCTACAATAGTCTATTTCTTGAAGACATATCATATCTTATTTTTTCCTTCTTAAGCATCTACAATAGTCTTGAACAGAGTAGCAGTTGCTAAATACTAATGTGCAGAGATTATTTTCTTTGCATTAACGGATTGCTGCCCCTGCCAAGAGAGTTATTTGTTTTTTAATATTGCTTTTCTGTAGACAATGCCTCTGTGCAAGGAAATAAATCTAACAATTGTTCTCAGGGGATATGTTTTCAAACAGAGTTCTCTCATTTATTTTCATTATGACATATAGTTTGTCTGTCCATTTGCCCGTAAGAGTGACTCCACTCCAAAGATAAACTTCCACCTCAATAAGTGTTTACAGGTCTGATTCAATACTCACTTTAAATGGCATTGATTAAAGGTCTCCTTTCTTATTTGTGGCATATTATATCAATGTCAACTACATCCTCGGACACAATTGCATGACTGGTCTACCAGTGAACGACAATCACATTTTAAAGTATGTATTCTCCTATTTAATTATCTGGGCACACAATAATGTTAAATAATGGAAAAAGGACAAGGAGACATACCATTATTAATATAGCTTTCTTACTGTGTTTGTCTAAACATTACTTGATGAAATATATTTTTCCTGTGTCATTATCTTTGGAGGGTAGAAAACATTTCACCAGCTGGGTAGCATCATCATGTTTTTGAATTAAGGAAGATGATTTTTAATTTGGGTAAAATAATGCAGGGAGGGTGAGTAAAAGAAAGAAAGTGACTGGTAGGATAAGGAATGCCAGATATTGTCAGACTGAAAGTAGGCCAAAGGCTTAACTTCTAAGAACCAGGGAATGAGCTTTATCTTTGCTCAGAGAAGGGCAGTGGGGTAAGAACTGGAGTGCCCCTGGGAAGGGACTTCTATCTGAATATTTCTTTAGATGCTAGGAAGTTTGTTTATAGCATCTCATGGGTTGCAGAGGCTAAGAGGCAAAAATTAGCACAAGTCAATTAATTCCCACCTCATGAAAAAGCTGTTGGAGTGCATATTGTGAATTTCTGGGTTGACTCTCATCTGGGAGCAGCAGGTAGAAATCTGTGGCAGCAAGGGGTTAAAGATAACTTTCCTGAGAGTCCAAGCTCAGAACTAAAGGTTGAGCCTAACCTTACTCCCTGTGTATTTGATAGACTCCCTAAAAGGATACATGATACCATGGTCATGGAAGCATGATCAAGCCAGAAATATTTTAAGAACTTTTATTTCAGTATAAGAGTCATGTTTGAGTGGTAGTAGGTGAAACAAAAAATGTAGACCAGACCTCATGAAGAATTTTTTCATGTAGAAAAACTTGGATGTATTCTGTGGGTAAAGGGGAAAGCTTTTGATAGATTAAAGCAGGATGTGACAAGATCAATCATCCTAAAAAACAGATCATTCAGACAGGAATATAGAGAATTTGAGGACTAATATACGAACAAGGGGCCCCAGAAACCTAGGGCAGAAAAGACAAGATACAAGAGTATTTGTTGCAGCACTATTTAGAAGGACAAAATACAACCACCTAAATAGCAGTAAACTGATTTGGAGATGTGCAGTCATGAAGAAGATTGAAGCAACTCTTTGACATAGAACTGATATGGGACGTGAAAGAAATACAAAGTTAAAAGAACCAGGTACAGAACCATTTGTGTGCTGTTTTAAATATTTGAATGAAAATAAGGGAGAAGTACAAATGTGGTCTGCAAATGCATAAAATCTAGTACTAAGATGAGCTTTGAAAGGTACTGGGTGTGGCAAAGGGGCTAAGGATCACTGTTCAGTTTTTGTATTGTTTGACTATTTTCCATGTCAAGAATTATAATTTAAAAAACTTGGAGACTCATATAAAATAGCCTATGAGAGAGTGAGAAAGAATATGTAACTACTAGGGTTTCCCATTTATTATACAAGAGATCAAGCTATTTTCTTGGTGGCTATAGCATCTCTACTCTATCTTCCATCTATTTTCTGGATCAGATGGGAGATGGTTTGTGAAAATGGTAAATTAGAGGAGCAAGTTGGACAGTGGCCATTTTTCAAAACCTTTCCCCCTTAAATGAGAATTCTCTGCCATGAAATAGAATTCCATCTTCTGTATTCTTTAGCCACATAAACCAGCTTTATGGAGATTGTAATAATTTTCAGGTGGCATTGTGTGTTGGATGCCAATATTTGATGAATAATACAAATTTTATTTGACTACAGTTGTTATGACAACTGTAGTGAACACTGGGAGTTCATGTTGTTATGGAACAAGAATGCTTTCCCTCCACCCCTTCAAACCAAGGTTAGTTCTTTGGTGGTTTTTCAATTTTTAACTCCTGGATATAATGTGTAAATATAAAACCAAGCAGAGATCTCACTCCCAGTGGGTTATTCATGAGCTTGCCTTTTGTCCAAGATACTTCAGTTTTCTCGTGTTGTTTTAAAGCTTTGAAGAAAAGAAAAAATCCTAGAACTCTGTGGTATAGATTTTTTAGTCTCCCTGAAGCACCCAGAAATGTTTTTTTTCTCCTCCTTTGAATCCAGGGAAACAAACCTTTTTTCTTTTTTTTTCCCCAGTTATAGTTTTATTCATACATCATTAAGCGGATTTACCATATTATGTACCTTTGTAGGTTTAGCAACCTTGGCTTTCTCTAATTTCAGCGTCTGAAATAATAAAAGGATTTTGCCCATTTCTGAAAGTACTCACCACTGGATTTTACTAAACTCACTGATTTTATTAAAGCTTACATGTAGAGGTAGTGTGGAAGAATGTTGAGTAAATTATAAATACGGTAAATGAAAAGCTATAAAATAGGAATCTGTGGCCCTTAGGGCTCTCTTGGCTAACATAAAATGTTTCTGAGGAATAGTTTATACCTGGCGTTTCATCATTCCTTATTTTCTTTGGAAACTGCATTTAGTAGAATGCATTTTTTTTCTTTTTTTGCATTTTGGTTGGGAGCTCCCTGATTTCAAGTTTTGTCTCTTAAAACACAAATACAATTTTTGTTTCTCTCAGGAAATGCTAGTTAAAAAAAAAAATCTATGGCTTTCTCTCCTACGCAAAGGAAGAAGGATCGAAAGTGGTCTTTTGCTAATATTTGGCACTAAAAGACAGATTCACGATAATAATGAGCCAACAACAAGACACGGTTAGGAGCTTAGTAAACAAGCGGCCATTATTGCCTACCATGAACAACCACCTGGAAGTTGAGACAGTGGCATTTCCTAATCAGAAAAATAAATGACCAGCTGCAAGGTTAAAAACTCGTTATTCAAGGAGTGTCCTTCATATATTTGAAAGCATCTGGAAAGTAACTGGAATCAGCATTAACTACAAACTCATTTGCAAGGCTTGGCAGCAGTCTTCTCTCTCCACTTGACACCTCCCTAATCACTCATCTTGTGGGCCGTAGCATGTGGGCTGTGCTCATAAAAAGACAAAGCAAAGACTGAAATCCAGCAGGATTTTACCAAATGGATTCTTGCCAATGGATGCAGAGCAGAGGCACACTGGGGGAACTAGAATATTCAGACAGTCTGTATACATCCTTTTCCTGATCTTTTACCATTCTTTGGCTCTTGTTTTGTTTTGTCTGTTTGCTGTTTGATTTTTTTAAAAGGACTTTGTAAAATTTTGTGTGTAAAAGAAGTGGGCAGATGAGAGGATTCACCAAGAGACAGACTGGGGAACAGAATGGGCAGATTGACAAAATACACTGCTGAGGTGAGACTGGAGAGGTCTGCTGTGCTATGTGGGTCACCTCTGGGGTGGGGGATAGAACTCAGGCCACTCAGACCGTGGCCACTAGGGAGGCCCTAAAAAGGAATTTTTTAAAGAGCATTTGAGGGTCACAGCAAAATTGAGAGGAAGGCACCGAGTTTTCCCATACACCTCCTACATAGTGCCCGCCATTATCAATATCAATATCCTCCACCAGAGTGGCAGGCTTATTATATTTAATACATCTACATTGACACATCATAGCCACCCAAAGTCCAATTTCCTCTAGGGTTCACGCTTAATGTATGTTCTATGGGTTTGAAAAATGTATAACAGCACATATATCCATTAGTGTCATATTACACAGGGTAGTTTTGTGGCCCTAAAAATCCCCTGTGCTCTGCCTATTTTCCCCCTTTCTACCTCAACCCTTGGCAGCTACTATCTTCATAGTTTTGCCTTTACCAGAATATCATATACTTGAAATCACAGCCTTAAAGCTTAGCTGTTTCCATTTCATAATATGCCTTTAAGTTTCCTCTATGTCTCTTCATTGTTTGGTATCTCATCTCTTTATAGCACCAAATAATGTCCCATTATCTAAATGGACCACAGTTTTGTGTTTTTGTATGCATTCACCTACTGAAGGACATACTGATTCCTTCAAGGTTTTTGCAATTATGAATAAGTGGCTGTAGATATCCTTGTGCAGGTTTTTATGTAGACACAAGTTTTCAATTCTTATCAGTCAGTTCTGAGGAGCATGACTGCTAGATCATATGAAAAGAGTATGTTTACTTTGGAAGATCACCAAACTATCTTCCAGATTCGCTGTTTGTACCATTTTGCATTCTTGTCAGCCATGAATAGAGCTCCTGTTGCTTTGCATCCTCACCAGCACTTGGGGTTATCAGTGTTCTGGATTTTGATCATTTTAATACGTGAAGAGCAGTGTCTCCTTATTGATTTAATTTGTCTTTCCCCGATGACAAGATAGAACATATTTCCATGTGTTTATTTGCTATTGGTATATCTTTAGTGAGGTGTTTGTTAAAGGTTTTGGCTCACCTTTTTTAATCTGGTTACTTCTCATTGTTGAATTTCTTCAAACATTTTTTTTTAAAGATTTATTTATTTATTCGTACAGAACTGGGGTACAGGCCAGAGATGCGGAGGGTGAGAGGATTCACCAGAGACAGAGCGGGGAGCAGAACAGGCAGATCGACGAAATACACTGCTGAGGGGAGCAGCGGGTGGGTCAGGAGAGGTCTGCCTCGCTATGTGGTCGTCTCCGGGGCAGGCGGGGATCAAACTCATGAGGAAGTGGCTTTAGCTTCTTAGTGCTGTGCTTTAACCCGCTGCGCCACCAAGGAGGGCCCACAAACATTTTTTTTTTTAGAGGAAAAAAAAGAAAGAAAAAAAGCCAGAGGATTTTTTCTCTAATATTCCAAGTGAAAATGCAGCTGCCTCTGGGTATTTCTGTGAATGAACCACAGTTGATTTTAAAATGCTTTATTAGTGATTCCAGATATCTACACATAGTAAAATTTCTGTGTCCACAGTGAAGTCAGATGTATGCATCCCAAATGTTCCTTACAAAGGGACCTAATCACAAAGATCTTTACATATATTGGAGAAAAATGCTCTGCTGAAAAAGGCTGGGAATATTTTTCCCATAGGAGGCCAGCATGCTAGGGACTCCAAACTGTTGGCTCTGACATTGACTGATGGTGACACTGCAGTTACTGACCTTGGGAATTGTGGAAGAGGGGCTCATCCCACGGTCCACAATGACCCCATATATGGTAGCTAGATTATAGTGTCTCTGGACCCTCTGCACAGAGGAGATGCCCCCAAGAGCATAGTACTCGAGCATGATCCTGTTTCCTGTTCTCACAATGTTGTGATTGTGGGTGTTGATACACAAGAAGTATTCAGCAAGGTCTGGTAGAGTTAAGGATTTTGAGTGATGCTTCAGGCTGGGGTTCAACTCCCTTTTCATGTAAATTTTTCCTGTTTTCATTAACCCTGAGGTATTGGGGCTCTAATGTGGGTGGGCCACATTAGAATTTTGTCCCCCACCTCCTTTCCTCAAGCATGAGAGTTACATGATAAAATTCCCCTAGCAATGTAATATTATATCGCTCTGCTCTTTTTCCTCACATAGTTGGGAGAAATGACTAAGCATAAAAGTTTCAAAACAGACTCCAGGAGCACTCTAGGTAGGAGGCTGATGGCAGCAAGTAGTTACCCTTGGAGTCTAAGTTAATTCTTGTTATTTAAGGTTTCTGTCTTATTAAAAAATGAAAATTTGTCAAAGCAGAATTCAAACATCTGGCACATTTTGGTTACATCTGACAAATAAATGCTTTTAGCATCAGAAGCCCCATAAAAACTCTATGTATACTGTTCTTTGGAGAGATAATTAAAAGTCTGCATGATGGACCCCTTGTAAGAGTGAAAACTGAGTAATTGGCCTGGATCCCCCTGTGATAAGTTCCAGCAACTATACAGTGGAGGGAAGCCCAGGTCATTTGTGAACAGTTAGAAGAGGAAGTAGTGATGATTTGACTGAAAATAATAGTGTCCTAAAAAGAAAAGAATATCTCAAATAAGGTAGTTGCTATGTCTCTCACATTAAAGAAACTTGGAGATAAGGTAATCCAGGGCTAGAGTGGCAATGACAGTGTTCAGAAATATTGTATGCTGTCTTCTCACTGTCCAAGATGGCTGCTTGGGTCTAGTCACTATTCCCCATTCCAAGAAGCAGGATGGAGAAAGCGGGGTGGGGGCGGGAGGGGGTGGGAAACATGTACCTCGTTCCTTATGAAAAGATTTCCTTCTTCATTAAGCTCACTGGTCAAATCTAGCTATGGCTTAAACTGACTAAAAGGGAAGCTGGAAAGTAATCTTTTAGTTGGAGAATCATGTATCCTGCTTTAAAAAAATTCAGGTTTCTTTTATAAGGGAGATAGGAGTGAATAGATTTGGGAAGGCGACTAGCAGCATCTGCCACAACTAGGTAACTATTGCATGAGCTTATGGATTAAAATGCTTTTTAATTTTTTGTTTCTAAGTTTATGGGAATAAAAGCTCAACCTTATGAGTATCTGGCATTAGCCCCTAATTCCAGTCTCACATTTACCTTTCTTAATTGCCTAGACATCAACATTCTCATAATGATTTTCTATGTGTTCTTCCATACTCATTATCTGATCTGACTGCTAGTGTATAGGTGGAATCTTGATCTATATATCCTGGTGTATTAGAAATGGGGTATTACAATACCCAAACAATTTTATTTTACCCATTCTCTAAGGGAATTCAAATTCTGAGTTTCTTTAAGGATTCTGCCAAAGAGACCTTACCCAATACAGCAGTTCAAGTGGTTTCCCTATTAGCAGAAAAAACACATTTTTTAATACCTCACTTGTTTTGATTCTCCCTCTAACCAGATGACTATATCATGGATGATGTTTGTCTGAGTGACCTCTGTTTCTTTCATGGACATAATCCATGCTGATGTTCATCATTTTCATGCAATTCTAGTATTACAGAGTTTGCCTGCTATACGGTAGTGGAGTGATATGTTGTTCCATGGCACAGTTGTTTCTATGGAATATTTAGTTTCACAGGTAAAAATCTCCACACTATTTAGTCTCTATTGATTTTAATGGATTTAGTCCAACCCCATAGCTCTTTTCATCCCACTTTGTTTGTAAACCAGCAATGGGACTGAATCAGGAGGAAATAAAATACTATGTGAGAAGGCATGGTCAGGACCAAAGAGAAGAGTTCTGGAGTTTTGTGTTGGTTGCCCGAGTAGAGTACTGGGGTACAGGCCAGAGGTGCAGGGGCAGTGAGAGGATTCACCAGAGACAGAGTGGGGAGCAGAACAGGCAGATTCACGAAATGCACTGCTGAGGGGAGCAGCGAGTGAGATAGGAGAGCTCTGCTGCACCATGTGGGTCACCTCTGGAACAGGGATCGAACTCACCCTGAAGTGGCTGCAGCTAGCTTGTTGTGCTTTGTCCTAACCCAATGCACCACCAGGGAGGGCCCTCCAGAATCCTTTTTTTTTTTTTCCAGTATCCATTTTTTAATTGGAGAGAAAGAAATAGAGTTTTAGTTGTGTTTCTGGAAATTGCACAAAATTTTGAGTATGCCTAGGGGATATTATCTGAATATTATCTGTCAGTATGTCAGGCCAAAAAATGAGAATTGTGAACTTAGAGAATTATAATCATCTTCATTTGGACTCATCAAGGCAAGAGCCTCAGGAGACTGGTTTACCCATGATACTCTCAAAACTGAGGAAATAAATTCTAGTATATTTGAACCTGATCAAATTAGCATACCCAGTGGGTAGTGATTAATGAAGATAAGTGTCTAATGGGTGTCACTAGACTGTCTTTACAGAATGAAGATACAGAAGACATCCCGATCAAGATTTCAGGTAACTTTAAATTGGCAATAATACTAGGATCCAAAAACAATTCATTAATCTGAGATGATGAGCTAAACCTAATAACATGAAGGTTGGTGAGGAATAAATGTGCTAGCCTATCTCAATTTAATATGCCAACCACACATATACATATGAAAATAAATGTGCTAGGTTTTTCATATTTGAGCAGAATTAACTTTATTCATTCCTTCATTCAACTGTTTAACAATTATCTTTCAATCTCCTCTGTACTTCTTTGCTCAATGTGAGGATTTCATGATGAGCAGATAAGATTTAATTTCTTTCCTCAGGGGAACAATTAAATAAGAAGTGAAAATAAATACAGGCTGACCCTCACAGTGGTAGAATAAAAACAGTACCCTAGAAAATACACAACTTTAACATTCAGGGAAGTTCATCTTAAGAAAGATACATTAAAGCTAAAATCTGCAGTATGAGTATGAGTTGGCTTACCAGGCAACAGGAAGAGAAATAATGCTTTAGTAAGAGGGATCAGCATGTGTAATGGCTTGGAAGTTGAAATGACATAAAACATTGAAGGAATGGGAGAAGGTTCATTAGCAAGGCAACATAAAGCGTGGGGGAAATGATGGGAGATGAAATTGAAGAGGGAGGATTGGGGTAGGTCTGAAAGAGTTCTGCAAGTCACTTTAAAGAGCTTAGGTTGTTTGGGGGGGGTGGGGGATGGCAAACTATGAAAAAAAGTAAGAAAAAGACCTAATAAGATTTTCATATTAGGAGGTCTCCACTGGCTTCTATGTAGAAGAGGGACAAGGAGGTTGCATCAGTGACTGGTGACCTGTCAGGAGGCTTATACTGTCATTGTGGTGAGAGGTGTTGCTGGTCTCCACTAGTGATAGGGTCAATGGAGTGAAGTGGGAATCTGCACAGAAGAGGAAGTGAGGACTTGGTGATGGTTAGGAGGTAGGGGCAAGAGAGGATGCAAAGGTGATATATAGAGCTTCTGTCTTGGGGCAACTAAGTAAATAGTGAAACCATTTCCTGGTTTGGGGAGACAACAGGAGAGGAGCATATGGGAGAGAAGGTGATGCATTTTGGGACATATTGAGTTTGAAGAGATCAGTCATCCAAGTGATGTCCAGCAGGGAAGGCAATTGGCTATAAATCTAGACTCCAACAGAGAGGTTTGAACTAAAGTACAGACTTGGGTATAAATGCAATATGCTGGAACAAGTAGTAAATTCAGTCCTTGATTATATTCATAAAAGTAGGGAGCCTAGAGTAAAGGACATGATAGATCTGGCTCTGGAGTAGATGTACCTAGCACAGTGTAGGATAAAGAGTACAGAACTATCCTGGGTACAGGAGCTAAAAGCTCTGCTCTGTGACTTATGTTTCTGTGTTTCAGCTTCTTAATTATGAATTAAGGATTATAAAACCAATTATTGCATGGCATTTTGTAATTATGGAATAAGATGATGAATATAAAGATGATGCATAGTAGCACCTGGTATATGTCTAGTAAGTGTTCAAGAAATAATTACTATTATTGACACTGACACAATTGTGTTTTACTCATTGTTTGGGTCAACTACACATTATTAATATGAGTGGCTGAAACTGTGTCATGTGAGTAATGGGGAAAGAGCCAGGGGCTGTTTGACTTGGTACACAAGAGGTTTGAGATGGCACTTTCCAAATATGCAGGAGACTTTTAGAAGAAACAGAGAGCTAGGGCTGGCCAGTGGGACCCCAGAGGATGGAAGTAGGATGAACTGACAGGAATTTTAGGAAAACCAACCTCAGTTCAATATAATGGGAATCTCTTTATCATCAAAGTTCTCTAAAATAGATTTTCTTTTTGGAAGGAGGTACTTCCTCATCTCTGAATGAGCGATCTGATGATTACAGGTGGAGGAGTCATACCTGTTCCAAGAGGTGGGGTCAAGGTGTACTTGCTGACTGTTGAGTTAGTGCTTAGTGTGAGTAGGGTGTTTGTTTAGGACTTCTTGTCCTCAGCAATTGCATTAAAATTTATTAAAATGCACTACATTATTCATTCTCATGCTTATTTTCTAACCATAAAATGAGTATTTTTTTTTTCACTCCACTGGGAATGGCATGGGCTGGGCTATTTTGGCTAGAAACCCCTTCTGTACCTCAGGCTGCATTCACATAGGTACTCAGCACAGTGTATGGTAAAGGGTGTTGCTGGGAGGTATTCTTTTTGCACTGACCCTCTGTACCCTCTGAACACATCATTATCCCTCCCTCTCTGAGCAGCCCTTCCCCCAAGGGTGTAGCTTCAGGGAAGGCACAGTGATGTGTAATAAATAAGAGGAGGTCAGTACTTTAAATCTCACTACCCTGGGTTTATTTTCTGATAGTAAAATGGAAGGAAAATAGAGTGAAACCACCATGATTTATGGGCTGCTTTCCTTTCGGAGGTTTTCTAGTTGCATCTTTGTGCTACGCTTGACATTTATGATATAAGGTATTAATATCTGGGAAGAAGAGCTGCTGGTGCTAATTATTCAGACTTGCTCTGACAGTGAACTGGGGAGCAGCACTCATCTGTCAGATCCCATCTATGCATTAAGTCCTTCACTTAAAATAGGTGGGAATTATGAGGCACTATGGGTTCACACTGTATAGATTTCAGAGAAAATCTATAGGATATATTAGTAAATCAGACGTGATAGAGTTGCTGAAAAGCAAGCCAATAACTGCCTGATATATGAAATCCTCGAGAAAGTCTGCTTAGAAATGTGTCAAAGATAGTAAAATGATACAGGGGAGGGAAAATGCAAATGACAAGACTAACTTTTCTTTGTTCAAAAACAAAAATGTTTGCTCCCTCTTCTAATTCTTCAAGTTGTCGTATGTACCTTGTTTCTAGTAGCTATTTGTAAAATTAATCATTTTAATAGTATCCAACAGGCTGGATTTTTACACTTAATAAATATTTGATGTCGAACCTTTGAAAAAAAAAAGTGATGTGATTTCTTTTCCCTGAAGAGTTTTTCCTTCAGAAGTCAGTGTTAATTTGCAGATGCCAACACATGACTAATGGTTTTATCTAAAAAGATTAATATACCTTAACCCAACATGGGGTGTATGATTGCATAGGATTTTCCAGGCTTTTCATGAGCAAATCCAAGCTTTGTGATTCTGACAGATATGTGTTGGCAGTTGTCTCTTCGTTAAGGGGTAATAATTGGTTAGTTAGTTGGTCCGTCAACCTGTTAGTTCCTGTCGTTGCCTGTTCAAAAGTCATCCTCTCTTTTTCCTTCTTAATGAACATCAATTTTCTTTAGGGAAAATTGTATTCAGTCCCTGGTGTTGGGACTTGACGATCTAAGACAATTATCTTAATCACATTTGCATGTGAGGGTTTTAGGGGTGAGGAGAAAATTCTGATCAGGAAAATGTAAGAGAAATGGGGTTTGAATAGGTTGGAGGAGGAAGGGATAGTGGCTTCTAGAAAAGAAATAAGAGATCATCAAGTTAGTCCTCTGCTAATTTCCTTCCTGATTTTAGATGTTATGAGAAAACCAGTCTAGAGCTCAGCAGCCATGTTGGGATGAGTGGAGACAACAGCCTGTAATTTTCAGTGGAAAAAACCTGGGTTCTCCCTGAAGTTATTAACCACCAAACCACTCTGCCGACCTCAGGGTCTCTTTTTAAACAAATAACAAATATCACGATTAAGCCACTATTATTAGTCAAGTGCTTGGTATATTCCTGCTAGAAGTATTCCAGCAACTACAGTCTGTCAAGTTTGCAAGCTTAGGAATTGTTCTTCATATATTCAATTTATAAAAGTCATAATTGTATGTAGTAAAACAAAATGTTGAACAATATAAAATGACATTAAGTAACAAATGAATGGCCTGTTATCCTCTAACTCCCACTACCCTCCCCTGAGGAAATCACTTTTATTTATTTAATTAAAAAAAATTTTTTTTCTGGCCCTCTCTGGTGGCTCAATGGGTTGGGATTGCAGCACTGCAAGCTAGCCACAGTCGCCTCAGTGCGAGTTCAATCCTGGGTTCCAGAGGTGACCCACATGGCGCAGCAGACTTCTGTCTTGTCCACTGCGCCCCTCTTTAAAATTTTTTTTTTCTTATGCTACAAATGGCAATGGTAAGTGGAGGGCATGGGGACACAATAAGTTCAGGCCTCCAGGGATGTTTCAAAGGCCTGAAATCAAAGGAGGGATGCACCCAGAGAGAAGCTTAGAAGCCTGCAGAACTCAGTTGTGCCATGCTTCTTCCTGGGCAGGAGTATGGTGTTCTAATACTTGAGGCTAGAAGCAGGGACTGGAAACCCCAGGCACTGAAAACTTGTCTCTAATAGGGACGTGGCCCTTTCCCTCTGCCAGTACCCACTAAGAGAAACAGGATCCTCAAACTCAGAAATCACCTTTTTTCTTTTTTTTTAAAGATTTATGTATTTATGCATACAAAACTGGGGTCCAAGCCAGAAGTGCAGGGGCAGTGGAGAATTGATCAGAGACAGAGTGGGGAGCAGAACAGGCAGATCGACTGTACACTGCTGAGGGGAGCAGCGGGCAGGACAGGAGAGGTCTGCCGCGACATGTGTATCACCTCTGGGAGCCAAGGATTGAACTCACACTGAAGCGGCTGCGGCTATCTTGCAGTGCTACATCCTAACCGGTTGTGCCACCAGGTAGGGCCTACAAATCACTTTTAGTTGTTTCTGTTTTTAGTCCTTCATAGATATGACTGTAATTTAAAGAAACATGCCTAAGCTTCTATTCTCAATATATTATTAGATAGTAAGTATTACCTCACCTCTCTGAAAGATGAAGAAATTTTCTTCAACATCTGCTGCTTTCCCATATTTTGTGTATTTCCTCTATCAGTTGCACTTGTAACTTTAAATCAATAAATATCCCCTAGAAAAGGAAATGCAGTTCTACATCCCTAACTATTCAAGGGGCATGTTCTAGGCACTGGATTCTCTTTCTTTTTACTCCAGTTCTTCAAAATCATGCCACATTTTGGTTGTTCATATTTGTATATTGGTTTCTTAAACAACTTTTTTTCATGTTAAATTTGCTAATTACCTTACTTTTTCTTGTTGAGACTGAAACACATATTCTTCATATTACAAAGACTAGAAAAATGTCTTTGGTCATCTTCATTCAATTCTCCCCACTGCAACCACCGCCCTCCCATAACCACAAATCTGTTCTTTTTTGTTAAGTTTCTGTTTATTGATTAATTTTTAGATTGCATATGTAAGTAGAGTCGTGCATGTTTCCCTCTGTCTTATTTTACTTAGTAGATTCACCCTTATTGTCACAAATGACAAATTTTCCTTATTTTGAATGGCTGAATAATAGGTGTGTGTGTGTGTGTGTGTTTGTGTCTGTGTGTGGAGTATAACTACTACTTATCTGTTCATCAGTGAATATTTTGGTTGTTTCCTTGGCTATTGTAAATGACACTGCCTTGCACATGTGGCTAGAGAAGGATATCAACTGTTTAGTCATATGATTTGTTGTACAGAAAGCACTTTCTTAGGAAATATTATTCCCATAGGTGTCTTACTTCCTATTCTAAATTAGTCAACACATATTCCTGCAGAATTTTGAAAATGTTTTGTTCCATTGTCTTCCAGCAGCATTGCTGATATGTTTTGATGCCAATTTTATTTCCATTTCTCTGTGACATTTTCTAGACTTTTTAAAAATATCCCCCCTTTTTCTTTGGCATTCCATAAAGATGGTTTGGGGAGGCCCTCCCTGGTGGCGCAGGGGGTTAAAGCACTGCACTAAGAAGCTAAAGCCACTTTCGCATGAGTTCGATCCCTGCCTGCCCCGGAGGTGACCACATGGTGCGGCAAACCTCTCCTGACCCTCCCGCTGCTCTCCTCAGCAGTATACTGCGTTGATCTGCCTGTTCTGCTCCCCACTCTGTCTCTGGTGAAGCCTCTCACCTTCCTCATCTCTGGCCTGTACCCCAGTTCTGTATAAATAAATAAATAAATCTTTAAAAAAAAAAGATGGTTTGGGGAGTAAACTTCTTATATTTATTCTGCTTAATAATTAATGTTAAATCTTAAAGATTTTTATTTTAGTTCTGGAAAATTTTTGTCTCCTAATTAGTACTTTTAAAAGTTAGCATCTAATTTACACACCACAAAATTCACCATTGTGAAGTGTATAATTAATTTTTTTGTATACTCACCAAGTTGTGCAGTTCTAGTTTCTGAACTTCTGCATCATCCCCAATGAAAACCCATACCTATTATTAGTCATTCTCCACTCCTCTCTTACCTCAGCCCTTGGCAACCACTAATCTACTTCTGTTTCTATAGTTTTGTCTATTCTGGACATTTCATATAAATGGAATTATATAAGCTATGACCTTTTGTGACTGGTTTCTCTCACCATAATATTTTTAGATTCTTCAGTTATGGCATGTATAACTACTCTATTCCTTTTTATGTCTGGATAATAGTTCTAGATACAAACCATATTTTTGTTTGTTTTTATATTATGTTTATTGATGTAATATTGTTTGTATGTATTTTTTAAAGATTTATTTATGCATACAGAACTGGGGTACAGGTCAGAGGTGCAGAGGTAGTGAGAGGCTTCACCAGAGACAGAGTGGGGAACAGAACAGGCCGACTGACGAAGTACACTGCTGAGGAGAGCAGTGGGCTGGTCAGGAGAGGTCTGCCTTCCCATGTGGCTCAACTCTGGGGCAGGGATTGAGCTCATGCTGAAGTGGCTTTAGCTTCTTTGTGCTGTGCTTTAACCTGCTGTGCCACCAGGGAGGGCCTGTTTGTATATTTTTTAAGGGTGTGGGTTGACATCTCTGCAATATATGTTATTACATCACATCTGCCACAGAAGCACCAATAATCCTTCACCATAGTCCCCTTGCCTCTTTGTGCCTCTATCCCATCTCCAACCCCTGCTGGTAGTCTCAGTACTGCCTAGGCTTTCTAATGTTTGTTTTGGTTTGTAATTGTCTATTGCTTTACTTTTTTTTTTTTTAAATTCCACATGTGAGTAAAATCATCCAGCATTCGTCTTTCTCCTTTTGAATTATTTCATGTAGTTTAATACCTTCTAACTCCATCCATGTTACAGATGGCAAGGTTTGATTTTTTTTCTTAATAGCTGAGTTACATTGTGTGTTTATCTACATCCTCTGAATCTGTTCATATATCATTAGACACAGGTTATTTTACAGCTTGGTATTATAGATAGTACTGTAATGAACAAAGGGCTGCATATATTCTTTTGAATTAGTTTTTGAATTCTTTGGGTAGATAACTTGGAGAGGGATTGTGGGATCACATGGTAATGTTTTGAGAAACTTCCATATGGTTTTCCATAGAAGTTACATTCCTGCCAAAAGTATACAAGGACTTCTTTTTTCCCCATACCCTTGCCATGCTTTTTTTTTTTTTTTTGGTCTTTTGACATGTGCCACTCTCAAGAGTGTGAGGTGGTGTCTTATTGTGGTTTTTGATTTGCATTTCCCTGATATAAGTAATGATGAGCATGTTTTCATGAGTCTGTTGGCCATCTGTATGTCTTTGGAGAAGTAGCTATTTTAGTTCCACCCATTTTTTAAAATTTATATATATTTTTCTTTTTTAATATATTCATGTATCATCCTTCATTTTTGTACAATGTATGTTAATATATATATTTTACATCATTCTTCATTTTTGCACAATGTATACTTTTTTATATTGGTTGTAAGTCCTGTTGAATATCCACCACCAATTCACTCTTGTGCTATCACCATAATCTCTTGTGTTTTTCCCACCCTTGTTTTGATCCTATTCCCTTCTCTCCACCCTGTAGAAAGTGTCTGATTTATAGTTGTTTGTTGATTTGGGTTTTTACTTTGTTATAATTAATTCCCCCCCCCATCCCTTAAATTCCTCTTATTAGTGAAACTATCCACTATTTTTCTTTTTCTTTCTGGTGTATTTCACTAAGCATGATTCCTTCCAGTTCCATTCATGTTGCTGCAAATGACTGTATGGAGGTTTCTAAAACTGATAAAAAATGGAGCTTCCATATGATCCAGCAATTCCACTCTTAGGTATCTACCCCAAAAATACAAAAACAGAAGTATAAAGGGACTCCTGCAGCTCTATGTTTATTGCAGCATTATTAACAATAGGGAAGATGTGAAATCAACCAAATGCCCAAAAATAGATGACTGGATTATCTATTGTTGAGTTGTTTGAGTTCATTGTAGATTTTGGCTATCATCTCCTTATCAGATGTATGATGTGCAAAAATTTTCTCCTGTTGTATAGTGTCTTTTTTGCAAACCATGTTTTTGTTTATTCATTCAGCAACTGTTGTTTCTCTAATTGTTTGATCCTGTCCATTTTTTCCAAGTTCTCTCCTTTGGTACTTTTCTTAGGTAGGAATAGAACTTCTTCTAATTATGATTTTTAACTTTGCTTTAATTTTTCTTTCTTTTTTTGTTTGACATTTTAGCAAATTTCCTTTTTCAGCTTTTATATTACATGTACAACTTTTTTTTGCAACCATACTTTAATTTACAGGATGACTTATTTTCCAATAGTTTCTTTAAAAAAAAAAAAAGAAGAAGAAGAAGCTCCTTGGCCCTCCCTGGTGGCCCAGCAGGTTAAAGCACAGCAC
>NW_004567122.1:20249886-20282329 GCF_000260355.1 Condylura cristata
AAGATCATGCTGAGTGAGATAAGCCAGAAAGAGAAAGAAAAATACCGGATGGTTTCACTCATAGCAGGAGTATAATGGACCAGGCGAGAAGATAATAAGAATAATGAACAGCCATATACCAGAGACATTTTGTGGGGGTGGAGTGGGGAGTGGGATCAAAAACAGTGGGGTGGGGAGGGAAGTGCATGGGACTATGGTGATGGCACACAGGTGACTTGGTGATGGGAAAGCTGTGGGGATTACAATTGAGATGAAAAAAAAAGTGCAAAATGATGTAAAAATAAACTGTTATAAAATTTTTTTAAAAGAGTGATGTTGAACATTTTTTCATATGCTTGTTGGCCATCTGAATTTCCTCTTTGAAGAAGTGTCTTTTTAGCTCTTCTGCCCAATAGTTCCTTTTAAAAAAAGAAGAAGAAGAAGAAGCCTCTTTTGTTGAGTTTTGATTTTGCTTTATATGACCCTTAGCGTAATTTTTTGAGCAGTTATCAAGGTGTCATAGATTGATATTGGATAACCCCAAGCAAGCCTTTTTAGGGAGATGAGGGACATAACCTCATGGTCCCATCCATTGTGTTGTGAATTAAGTAAAGTAAGACCCCTTGCAATATCTGTATCTGACGTGTACTCAGTTTGTGGAGAAGTACTTTGTGTTCCTTCTGCTTGTCAGTTAGCTTAATGTCTCTGCTAAGATGGAGCCAGTCTTTGCATTTGTCATTCCTCTATGCTGTTATATAAATGAACATGCTCTCCAGAACTGCTGTAGATCAGGTAGTTATCAATAACGTTAATCTTTTTCCTTTCATGGTTTGTTTTGTGGTTTCTTTCTAAAGTACAGATTTATTGGGGTATATTTATATACAGTAAAACTTATCCTTTAAAGATGTTGATTTTGATGAATTTTGAAAAGTATATATGGTCATGTTAGTACTACCACAGTCAAGACAGAAAATAGTTTCACCAGCTGAGAATGATCCCCTGGGTTCCTTCTCAAATTTCTCATCATGAATAGGCATTTATTTGAGTGTTAATGATCAATTCTGTAGATTATTGACATGGGTCTTCTCTACTTCTCTTATAAACTTCTCTAGTGACCATTGGGATTTTAGGATGGGAGAGTGGCATCTTGGGATAGGAGGGTGGGACACATTCTCCCTTAGGACATGTGGGTGTGGACTGGGCAGGCAGAGTTTTGTAGCTCAAATTCTGATCTTTAATTGCTGATGCAAGAGGATAGGAATGGTGTGGGTAGGGCTACCCAGACCAGATATTTCATACATAGTCCTTTACTTAATTACACTGATTACTGCTTTGCATCTTGTTTCTCATTGTATTTTTCATCATTTACACATTTATTTTTAAAAATAAATTTGGTTTATTTTAAAAAAAGATTTATTTATTTATGCATACAAGAACTGGGATGCAGGCCTCAGAGGTGCTGAGGGTGAGAGAATTCACCAGAAACAGAGTAGGGAGCAGAACTGGCAGATGTACTGAAATACACTGCTGAGGGGAGCAGGAGGTGGGTCAAGAGAGGTCTACCGTGTGGGTCAGCTTGTTCAGTGGCTGAGAAGAGCTTCACAGTGCTGCACTTTAACCCATTGTGCCACCATTTAAAGTCTCTTAAGTTTCTTCCATACTAAATGACTACCATTGTGCTATAGCCTTCTGTGTGTGTTCTTGACTTTAGTTTCCTTTACTCTGTTTTATCCAGGAATAAATATGGTCCTCTCTTCTTTCTTGTTGCCAAGAAATTTGTCAAAATATATTCCCCTCTGACAGATTTCCTCCTAGTCACAATGATGCCATGACTTTATTCCTGTTGCCTTTCTTTACTGTACATGCCACATTTTTACAAGGGAGTGGAAATAAGTATGTGTATGCTTTGTGTGCCACGTTAAAGTATAAGTCTTCAAGGAGCAATTCATAGGGATCTATAGTATATGGAAGAGGTCAGCACATAGTCAGATTACTTGTCTTCTCAGATGAAATGTTTTCTCAGGGAAGAGAAGAAATGTAATCTCTATCTGTGAATAAGCTTCATGACTCACATCACCATTAGCATCTACTTTGGCTTTCTGTCTTCAAGAAATTATTTTTAAGTAAAATAAAAAATAAAGTCCTCATTGAAAGAAAAACGAGCACATGCTGACAGGAAGTATTCCAGAGACAGATATTTGTAACTTAGAAATGTTTGGTTTTGTTTTAATCACTCTGTAAATTTGGTCTTACAGTATACTGCCGATTAACCACAATGTTACACAGTAAACCAACATAGTAGCCAAAAGTAAATCTTAACCACCCATCACTCATTCTACACCACAGATTACCACTAAAATAACGTTCATATTTGGTCTTTTCTATCTTTTCCTTAAGATCCTAGGGGTAAAGAAGGGAACTATTAAAGAAGAAGAGGCTATTAAACTTACCTGGTTTTGAGTTGCAAAGAAAGAAGCTTCCTGAAGGCAAAAATATCTAGTGGATGAGGTGCAATCTTCTCCCTGTAAATGAGCACTTGAGGTCATAATTTCTGGAAATAGGATTCCCCGTTCTATAAGGTAGCATAGGAAGAGAGTGAGGTCACTACCTGAGAAGTTGGTATTTAGAGGTCCTGTATAGAGGAGGGAAGTAAAGCCCTCACATTTGACAATCTCATTTTTTTTTTCCTTTTAGGCTTTAGCTGAGATTTAAGTCCTTGTCCCGCCTGTGGAATACCTGTGCACAAAAGGTCACAGTAGAAGTCTAAGAGATTTGAGATGATGAGTAATCTGACTTTCTCTTTGCTAAGCCCTATATGTTTGCTCCTGATACACAATTTTATGTAGATCAATGATGTTTGTATAAAACTCTAATCCTAGCAGTGGAATCCAGATCAGTTCTGTCCTAAACACCTGCATGATTAAACAGGTCACTGAACTTGCATCACACAGGCTATTTTCTTACCTGTCAAGAAGGAACCGTAATTCATACCCTCCTTACTTGCATTAACAAATCGATCAAGATATTTGTGTCTCATATTTAGAAAGGATTGTGCTGTCTGTGAAATAGTGTCACTGTGGCTTCCCTCACCCTGCTCTAGTTCCATGCTTGGCCCTGCCCACAAAAACCAGCTGCTCCTGTTTCTTCTGTGACTAGAGGTGGCACCTTGGGCACACATGCATTTGACTCTGTCAGTGTCTGCCGGCAGTCACTCAGGTCACTTGCCAGTTACACCCTCCCTACCTGTGGGGCTGGGCAGCGCTCCAGGAGCCAGCCTCTCTGGAATTAGGCAGGGCCTACATGTGGTACAACCAGACCTAAGAGCACAGTCACCTCTCCCAGTCAGGGTCATAGAGCCTGAGGGGCCAGCACTGAGCTGGAGAGGGAGAAAGAGGTCTGTAAGCATATTAAGGGAGGTGCTGAGTGTGTGGGTACTTAAGGGTGAGACTGAAATGAGCTCACATTTTAAGAATGTAAAGAATTGGGTGTAGGAGAGAGGATGTAGAAGAGGCTGAGGTAAGGTGAGGCACGTGAGATTGGGTATGAAAGCAGCTAGTGCTGTGGGAGTGAGGAGAAAACCAGAAACCAGGACAGGGAGTCTGTGAACTTCATGTTGCTTGTTTCTTTACAAATCACTTCCTGCGGTACCTGTGTCTATTTCCCTCCATTGTGTCTCTTTCCCTCAGCCCTAATCTGGGAGGGGGATGGAAAAATCGCCAGGCCAGGGAAGGGTAGTGAGAGAATTGCACTGCCCTCTAGCTGCCAAAGTAGAAACTACAGTGGTAACCTGGGTTTTTGTGTGATCAAAAGAAACATGTTTTTTTTTGCATGATATTTGGGGAATTCTATTATTTGTCTTTTTCTAAGAGAAAAAAAGTGTGAGAATGAAGTAAATGAAAAAATAAAAAGAGGCATTAATGAAAAGCAAAACAGATAATTCATCAGTGAATTTTTATGATGGTTAACATTTTCATTTTTGGTAACTGAAAACAGAGAAGGCCATAATATCCCTTTAACAGTATGCCCATCTCATTCTCCAAGTATCAAGTAATATTGTCATCAGAAGCAAAAAGATTTTTTCTTCGGGGTAGGATGGGAATTGGGTGGAAGGGAGGAGGGAGAGATTGGAACATGAGATTTCTTTCACCAGCAACCAAAGCTCTCCATTCTCTTTTCTTCTCAGACCTATTTCTTGATTTTCAAAAAATTAAACTCAAAAGTCGAAACCCCTAGTGTTGATTATTTGGTATCCACAGGCTTGAAAGAGGGCACTTTGCCTTCTCGATTCAACTTCAATGTTCCTTCAATTATTAATCTCCAGATGAGAAGTGTCGGCCTGAAGACCTATCACAGAGAAGACAGAGAAATTCTTCTCTGGGAATCCATGATTTTGGTCTTAGTTTACCCTCTGGGGGAAAAAAGAGAGAGAGAGAGAGAGAAAAATCAGTGATTGAAAAGTGAAGTAAATGAAAGAAGAGAAGGAACAAGTATTGAGTCTGTCAGGAAACGATACTGTATAATTAACTGAGCTTGGTTACATGCCATGTGTCTTACATAATTGTATTACTTATCCCTCCCAGCAGCCCAGTGAACATGTTGGTTTTGTGATCACATTTTACTTGAGGAGACTGAGGTATAGAGAGTCTGTTTGCCAAATTTACACGACTTTGTGGAGCTTTGATTTCAGCCTTAGCCTCTGTCATTGCAAAGGAAGAATAACAAATCATGTTCTAATTACTAATCAAATGATGGTATTTTAGTGCTGAAGAAGAATCTGAGGCCACTAATTTTATTGCTTTCAATATCCTCATTTCTAAGTTGAACAGACCAAATTGGCTAGGGTCAGACAAGGCAGACTTGGAATGACTTCCTATGTCATTAAATGGCACCACCATCCACTTGACTATTTTAGCCCAAAATCTGGGTGCCATTGTGGTGACTCTCTCTCACCCTACACATGGTATCTACCTTAATTCTTCCAACTCCAAAGTATTGAGTCCTTTTCCTTCTCTCTTCTGAATTTATCCATTAGTCTCCCAATTTGTATTTCTAATTTCACTCTATCTATAACCATGATAATCTTTAAAGAAATGGAATCTCTTACTTTTCTGCTTCAAGCACACAGAATACTCCTAGATTAAAACCTAAACTCCTCACTGTGGGTATGAGTCTCTCTGTGAGTTAATTATTTTCTACCAACCTCACATAGGGTCCCTCTCCATCTTGCTCACTATCTCTTGTCATACAGGCCTCCTTTTTGAGCCTTGGATGGATTAAGCTATTTGTCATCTCAGGATAAGATGTTTGAAATGCTCTTCCTTGGAATCTAGCTAGCACCTTCCCCTCCATCAAATATCTGCTGAAATATCATAAAAGCCTTCCCTGGGAAGGTATAGAGGTATAGACTCTCTATACCTCTCTATACCAGCTACCCCTCTACAGTTGGTATCTATGACATTATCCCATTGCTTTCTTTTGTAGCATTTATCACTATCTATAACCTTCTTGGTTATCTGTGACCCTCTTTATTATTTTCTCCATTAGAATATGTTTCTTGAAGGCAGAGGCAGTCTTTGTTTTCTTTTTACTATTTCCCAAGGCTTAGACCTTGGTAAATACTTTAAAATATTTGTTTAATGAATCAATGACTAACAAAGCCTATAGTCCTTTTTTAAAAATTTTTTTAAAAAGATTTATTTATTTGTGCATACAGAACTGGGGTACAGGCCAGAGGCTCAGGGGCGGCGAGAGGCTTCACCAGAGACAGAGTGGGGAGCAGAACAGGCAGATTTACTAAGTACACTGCTGAGAGGAGCAGCAGGTGGGTCAGGAGAGGTCTGTCACACCATGTGGTCACCTCCGGGGCAGACGGCAGGCGGGAATAGAACTCATACAGAAGTGGCTTTAGCTTCTCAATGCTGTGCTTTCACCCACTGCGCCACCAGGGAGGGCCGCCCATAGTCCTTTTTTTTTTTTTTTATTAAAAAGTTTATTTTTACATCATTTTTCACATTTTTTTTTCATCTCAATTGTAATCCCCACGGGTTTCCCATCACCAAATCACCCCTGTGCCACCACCATAGTCCCGTGCATTTCCCTCCCTTCCCCCCCCCCGTTTTTGATCCCATTCCCCACTCCACCCCCACAGAATGTCTCTGGTCTATGGTTGTTCATTATTTTTGTTATTTTCTCGCCTGGTCCATTATACTCCTGCTATGAGTGAAACCATCCGGTATTTTTCTTTCTCTTTCTGGCTTATCTCACTCAGCATGATCTTTTCCAGCTCCATCCAAGTTGCTGCAAAAGACATGTGTTTCTCTTTTTTTGGTTGCTGAGTAATATTCCATTGTATATATGTACCACATCTTTCTAATCCAGTCATCTACTTTTGGGCATTTGGGCTGCTTCCATGTTTTTCCAATTGTAAATAAAGCAGCAATAAACATGGGGGTACAAGTATCTTTTTCAATCAGTGTTCCATAGTCCTTTTTACACTAAACTAAGACATAGCACTTGGGGCATCTTGGGAAATTGAAAACAGAAAGTTTGCCCCCATTGGTTAGTAGAGACAGGAGAATGGAGAACTGGGGAGAAGAGAGGAAACCTGAACACAGGATGAGGAAAGTAGGAAAGGATATATCAGGACTGAGTCTTGACTCCAGTCTGTACCATAAAGTTTATGATGAAATCTTATTACAAATATGACAACAAATTATGAAACATCAGTGACAACAGATAAAAATGGAAAGCCAAAGAAGCAGACCTCCTAGAAGAGTAATTCACTTTTGGACAAGAGTTTCATCATCTCAAGCCTTTCTGGCTATTTTGTATTTCTAGTAGTTACAATGATTACCCCCCAGTCTAGGTAACAGATTCTGACATTTCAGGAAGCTCATTTCCTGTTGTGGGGGAGAGTAAACTTATAGGCTGGAGGTGCCAGAGTGAAAGAATTCACAATTCAGATTTGAGTACAGAAAAGGTAGGTTTATTGAAATGTACTGCTAAGAGAAGCAACAGGCAAGACAGGAGAGGTCTGCTGTGTGGTCTGCTGTGTGGAATAAAGGTCCTGAGGCTCTTTTTATAAGGCACAATCAGGGTATCCTGGTTGATGATCTGAATTAGCATAATAGACCATCAACTAAGAGAATCATCGGCTTAATGTTGTGGTTCCCATGGCAATCCCATCGATGTCCTTTATCCATCCAAACCTCCCAAACTTGCTTGCTGGGCAAAGAGTGGAAGCTTAGTTTTTAAATTAAGTAGTGATACTATAGCATTTCCCAGCAAAGTTTCTTTCCAGTTTTGTTTATATTTGGGTCATCAGTATTTGTCACGAATACTATAAGTAATTGAATACAGTTTTAAGAATATTAATAATGAACATCAACTATACGTTTACTACAGTCAAACCTATGAGACTTAAACATGTTACTTGGCAGGGAGAGGGGCACCCCAGAACTCCCAAACCTGCCTGCTCTAAATAGGTTCTACCATCTGCAGCATCAAGATGAACATATAAGACCTTTAATGGAAAGGAACTTTACTACAATTAGTGTGCAATACAGAAAAGACAAAGAATATAGTTTCCAAGATAAGCACCAGAATTACCCATCCCTTCATGGGTAAAAGTCCAGCCAAACAGGATTGGCCTAAAGCAAGGCCTGACTGCCCACCACAAGTCTTATACAACTTCCAGTGGGGACCCATAGAAAAGGGTCAGAAGCATTAAACAAATCTGGGAAGAAGAGAGCAAAATAAAATCAAGATAAAACCTGCCATTGTTTATCTCCCCATGGTCTCTTACTCATATCTATTTCACCCAGGCCAGGACCAATGAGCAAGCACAGTTTCTTCACATGATTCTTGGCTTCTTGTGCCTCCCTCAGGTCTCCTTCTGGCTCTCCATCCTGGTTCCTTCCTATTCCAGTCTCCTTTCCAACTTTTTCTCCCTCTTCGTCTCTAAACTTCCTTGATTGGGGCAGGGAACTGGAACTTCCCCTTTTCTTGGGTACCACCCTGCTATAGACATAATGCACCTTAAGAAACTTGAGGGCAAGCTTCCTGTTCTGTTTACTTTAATACCCCCAGGTACAAGGACACAGTAGGCCCTCATCACATTTTTGCTGATAAATGAATACAAGTATTGTACTATGCTAGGTACTTGGAAAACAAGCAATCACAGCCCTCAGAACAGAGTAGATGTTCAGTAAAATCTCAAAAAGTGTATTTAGTGGGAGAACAAAAGAGTGTAGCACAAAATCGTATATGGCAATATCCCAAGAGACATATAGATCAGAAATTTAGAGATTTAGAGGAGGAAATTATAACTTAAAATGTCAGGATCTGAGAAGTTTTATACAAGAAGGATGAGGGTAAGAAAAATGGGTTTATTGAATGAGTATGTGCATTTTACTAAAAGTTATAAACATGTTGAGTGGAAAAACAGTCAGGAAATACTAGTTAACATAGAATTCATGCAGGAGAAACCAGTGTCTGGAGCACCAGACTGAGGAGCCCTGATATAGAAAGAATCAGTATTGGCAGTGAGAATAAGACAAATCACAAATGAGTGTACGAAATAGTCCTCTGAGTCTTCATCCCATCTTGCTGGATATAAATTCAACCTGTCATTTGGGTGTTTTCTCACCAACTCTGAATATCTCAGAGACCTTGTTTTCCTTTAACATCAATGCAATTGTCCCTAAATTTTGGCTCACCATAGTAGTACTATTGTTGAAGCTGTTACAAACAAATGGCAGCATCTCTGCTTCTGTGCCCTTTTTGGGCCACAGGTGTTTTCTTCACATCACCAAACTTCTCAAATTCACTATTAATTTGGGTCCTTTAATGCCTTGTCTTCTCCCCCAGATACTATCAGGAGAAGTACACAGGTCCCTGAGGCTTCTTAGAAGGCTCAGATCCCAGAGGCTTCCTAGTGCAGGACAATCTGCATTCTTTCTTTTGCTACACCTGTTTCTGTTCGCCCTGCTCCAGCATCATCCATTTTGGGAATTCAAGCTCTTCAAAACTCAACACCAGGCAGGATTAACAGGGAATTTTCTTTACAACTTCCCCTGAAGTACTGCAGCAATTCATTTGGCTACTTTCTTAGAACAGGGGAGGAAAACACTGACAATACAAAACACAGTTTAATGGTTCAATATTATTCTACATATACTTCATTGAGAAGCCACGGAAAATAAATAATAGTCTTCACAATTTTTCCACCAGTACTTTAAGAATGGGGGAGAAAAGTCAAAACAAGCCCCCAAAACAGAAAGAAAAACATTGTGCTGATTGCCATGATTTAGTGACCACAATTTTGCAGGGAAGGCATTTAATAAATGCTTCTGATACTTCCTTTCCCATTTCTTAATCTGACTAACTTCTACTCACCTTGAAGATAATACTTAGAAATTACTTTCTCTCAGAAGCTCTATCTGACCCCTTGTGGCTGAGTTTATGCTTCTGTTTGCTCCTCCTGTACTTTACATTTCCAGCATTTTAATCCCAGCAAGCACCAGAGCATTTTCCGAAAACTCTGGTGTATTGTGAGTGGGCATTTATTTGACTATTTCATTATCTTGTGGTCTCCAGAGCTCCCTCTTCTCTACACCACATGCTCCCCCTCACTTATTATTATTATTATTATTACCTCCTACCCCAAGTTTAGGGATTGATGGAAAGAACAGAAGGAAATAAGAAAAAGTGTGAATTTTATATCGACTTCATATTTACCCAAAGAAAAAAAATCCCAGACATGTGAGTTTTCCTGGAATTGGCAGCACTAATTATTGTCCTATCTGTGGAAGTGGGGGGCTTGTGAACTACTCAGTTTTGAAGAAATAAAGGAATTCAGTGTTTGCACATCTGGGCTTTTTGACTGTTAAAGAAGTCATTTAACTTTGCAAATGGAAGAATTAGTTGAAAAACAAGGAACTAACAAGAAGTGACCATACTGTGTATGTTTGGGGTCTGAGTAGGTAAATTGAGTTGGAGGAGATGTAATCACTAAAGCCTGGATTTTAACCGGAGGAAACCAACCTAAGAGGTAGGGTCCAGAGGGGCAATAACAGCGAATCTTAGGCGGGGTGGGGTTGGGCTCTTCTACTCACCTTGATATTGGACGATTTTCTCCCCAATTTCCTTGTCTCTCCTTGCTTCGCCCTGCTATCTTGTTCCCGCTGCTTCTACCTTGCTTTCTCTTCTGATCAAACCATAGCATGAGACCAAAGACAGTATTTTATTAATTATTTAGATTTTACTTTCCTTCTCATATTCTGAAGTTTTGCTGTCAGTTGATCCTCTTTTTAAAGTGCAGGGAAATAATGGCACATTTTAAGTGACCTTTAAGTTTTAAAAATTTTAACTTTTTTCTCAGTTCAAGTTTATTAAAACTTTGGCAGTACTAATAATTCAGCTTGCAGATTATAAAAAGTCAACTCAATAAAGGCTACAATTTAAAAAAAATGAGCAAGCATAAAACAGCCCAGAAGTAATAAAAAGGGGAAAACAACATAAAGAAGACTATTAGCAAGTCTCTAAAACTCAAAAGTTGAGACAGAAGAAAAATAAGAAGTTTGTATAACTCACTCTTCCACTTTTGTCTTTATCTGTTCCAAGGATTTATTCATAATCACTAGGAAGGTAAAAAATGATTTCCACTATGATTATATAGTGAATTTAGGGAGAACTCAAATCACAAAATATAAAATTATATAGTGAATTTAGGGAGAACTCAAATCACAAAATATAAAATTAAAGATTATTCTTTTGTTCTTTACTTGATAACATAATTACAGCCTTAAAAGAAACAAGAGTATATTAAAAATTAGGTAATTTTACTAAGCCATGAATGACTAACATTGAAATCCTTTTGGAAAAATAAGTGATTATTCTTATAAAGGGCAATCGCTTAAAACCAAGAACAACTCCTAAAGCCCCGTTGCTATCACCCCCCACACAAATACATACATACATATATATATATGTACAACACCATGGGTGAAAAGATTGAAAATGAGTTTCCTCATCAGAAAAATGTCTTTATAATTTAAAACCAGTTTAGTTTAAGGAGTGATCCTAAGATTAGACTAGACCCTTTACTAGATCCCTAGCAGGCCTTTTTCCACTCATGATTTAGATCTTTGTGGGAGTGTCAGCATCACACTTATAGGTACAAACCAGACAAAGGTTATGTATACCTCATGAACAGCAGTAATAATATCCTGTCCTCTGTTCCCCTCAGTTCCGCTTGTCAGTGGGATGCCATTTCATCCTTATCATTATAGAATCCTTAGTAGGAAATGACGTTGGCCATACTTCATTATTAAGTTTACTGTTTATTATTTGGGAAATGTTAGCACTTGTCTTCTGATTGTTTAAATCAAACTCTTCAGCCTTAACTTGTTCTCATTAGATGATATTAGTGAATTTATGCAAACATGTTGACATTTTAACCATATTGTCTTTCTAATAGAGTCCAAACTTGAGACAATATTTTTCTTTTTACGATTTGTTTATTTATGTATACAAGAACTGGGGCACAGGCCAGAAGTGTGGGCGGGGTATGTGTGTGTGTGAGAGAAAATTCACCAGAGACAGAGTGGGGAGCAGAACAGGCAGACTGGTGAAGTGCACTGCTGAGGGGAGCAGTAGAAGGATCAGAAGAGGCCTGCCACACCATATGGGTCACCTCCCTGGCTAGGAATCTAACCTGTGCTAACCTCAGACAGCATCACAGCATTGTTCTTTAACCCTTTGCACCACCAGGGAGGGCCTGAGACAATATTTTTCTTAAGGAAAAGCTTCACTGGGATCATCATCACTGCCCTGTTGAGAGCTTGTTGTGTGCACGACATTGCATATCTGTGCTCACACCAACTGCGAAGGTTGAGTTTTGTGATTACCTATGTTACAGATGTGAAAGCAGATGCAGAAAGAGTGTCTATTTTTCATCTAAAAATCACCTTTTGTGAATAAAACCAATAAAGCTTTGTCTGTATAAATGACCTATGTTAACATTTCTTGGCTTTAAGGTGGCTTGTGGGGAAATAGATATTGCACTTGCAGTCCTTGTCCGGTTTCCTTAGTAAGGGGTTGTGTGTACAGAATGTGGATTCACCCATTAAAATGTGCAAGAATTATCATTATTGATGATATAACTGACATCATATGGCTCCTGGTGACATCTTGAGAAGGATACAGCATCCCCTGTGATAGCATTGCCAAAACATTTCACCTGAGTCTAATTGAAGTAATAATCACAAAAACATACAGTAAGATTATATTGTGCAAAGTACCCTGGCTTTTCAAAGGCATCAGTGTCATGGAAAACAAAAAGGGGGAGAGATCTTTAAGACTAACGGAGACTGAAGAGACAGGGTAGTGAAATGCAGTACATGATCCTTGTTTAGATGCTGGATCCAGGAAAAACAGTTACAGAAAGCATTATTGGGACAAACAATTTTGAATGGGGATTGTATATTAGATAATACTAAATGTCCTTACTGTGACAATTATATCATGGTTATATGAAAATATGAAATACATATAAATGTATATTGGACACATACATATATTTGTATACAAACACAACCATACATATATATAGAGCAAGTTGACAGCATGTTAATAATTAGTGAATATACATGAATGACAATCAGATGACTATTATATTTGTCATAACTTTTTGAAGGTGATATGTTCATTATTAAAATTACATATGGGGGTCCTCCCTGGTGGCGCAGCGGGTTAAAGCACTGCATTAAGAAGCTTAAGCCACTTCCGCATGAGTTCGATCCCCGCCTGCCCCGGAGGAGATCCACATGGCGCGGCAGACCTCTCCAGACCCGCCCGCTGCTCCCCTCAGCAGTGTACTTTGTGGATCCGCCTGTCCTGCTCCCCACTCTGTCCCTGGTGAATCCTCTCACCCTCCGCATCTCTGGCCTGTACCCCAGTTCTGTATGAATAAATAAATAAATCTAAAAAAAATTACGTATGGGAGTAGGGAAATGTGTGGGAATACAGAATTAACTCAATTGGATGTGTTTGAAGCTGGATATTGAGTACAGAGAAGTTTCATTATATTATTCTCTCTACTTTTTGTACTTCTAGTAAATGCATATGTATCTATAGCTAGTGAAAAGTTTAAAATAGTAAAGATTTGGTGAGATTTCATGGTACTGATTCTTAATAAATGATGAGGGTTAACAGGTCTCTCTACCTTTCTGTGTCTTGCCCTCACGTTCATTTCTACCCAGCTCCAGCTACCAGTTCTTACCTGGGTGTTCTGTCTACCCCAGATTTTTATCCAGCCTAGAGCCAATGTTTCATTGGCTTGTTATGAAAAACTGACCTCAGGTTCTACTTCAAGCCCTTTTAGGTCTCTGTCCATTGTTTTAGAAAGAAACTGACCTCTGCCTCAGTCTATGCCTCGTGGGTTCTCAACTCACAACCATTTAGTTCTCCAATTCTTACCCCACTCCTCTCTTATGGAAGAGCTTTTTCATATCAGTAAACACCCTTTTCCTTTTTAGCTACTTAGTGCTTATTCTTTCTGCAAGCAGCAATTTAAATACCATTTTTTTCACAAAATTCTTCTCTGTTCTGTCTTCTCAGTGTAAAACCCCCTGTATGGACTATTTTGGAGGTACCTTTCTATGGTAACATTTATCCCATCTGGAATTGTAATTCTCTGTGGTTAAATTATGCTTTCTTTTCTTATTAGGTAGCAAGCACTTTCACATATTTATTTTGCTTGCCACTGTGTCCAAAATAGGGGCTTAATTATGAAATATTTTAATAAATATTTTTTAAAATTTTATTTTTCACCCAAGTATTTAAAATTTTTGTCTTTATAGACTTCTATTGTATTTATCATAAGAAGGATAGGCAATTTTCTCCTGAAGCTTAATTTCAGTTTATAGGTTGATGTGATACCCTTTGACAACATAGAAACATTATTGTCATAATGCTCCTTGAAATATTGGTTAAGTCACTTGGCTTCTGTCTCCTTTCACAATAGATATGACTTCATACAAAATGATGCCTCAGTTCACATCATTCTGTCAGTCCCCATCAAGGAAATATTGTTTTCCAAAATTAAAATTGTGAATCAACTCACAGGAGGATGTCGTCAAATAAACAAAGAATCATCGCCTATATTATACTGCCAAGTTTGTGATAAGCTTAATTCCTCTAAATGCATTTAACTTTAATGAAGGGTAATACAATTTAATAACAACACAAAATGGAATCATTTATCTTCTCAGCCTAGACATTGGGCAGATGTCTTTTCCTTAATACATTCTTTCAAAATCCAAAAGTTTTCTTCCTTCTTCAGATTTGTCTCTCTTCATTTCTATTCATGTGTCTTGAAGGGTGATCTATAGTACACGTTTAATTAAATCACTCATCAGGCTGTGGATTTCACCATCAGAAATCTCTGGAATTTGTTGTTTCTGGCTCCTAAAACAATGGTATTTACATAACTCAGTAAAATGTTATAATTATTAGCATATTAGTCAAAATTTTTCAGTTGCAAGTGACATAAAACCAAATTCAAACTGACTTAAGCAAAAAAACACATACAGGAGAAACCAAAGATGGTTTTGGGGGTTCAGATGATGTTGACAGGGGCCTCGCCTTATCTTCTGGCTTGCTTCCCTCTATGCTGGCTTCCTTGTCAGGTCATTTCTCTCCTTATGTGACGCAGGGTAATGGTCATGAAACAAGAGAGTAGATCATTCAGTGATATGGAGTATGGCCTTCAGATGAAGCTAAACTGATTGGGAGTCTGGTTGGTGTTTGGCTTTTTAAATTTTGACTTAAGCAGAGGTTTAGTTGTCAGGCCTTTAGGAGAGGGGCAAGTGGGTAGGCATTTAGTGTTATGTCTCCCAGAGTGCAAGGACTATTTCTTGATCGCTTATGGAAAATAGAGTTATAATAATCAACTAGAAATCATTATTTTTTAGGAAGCATTTAATAAATTATGTTAGGAATGCAGCCCATTTGTGGTGCATTAAGGGTGTGATAACTGAAATGCTGCAGATCAACAAAACAGGAGAGCATCTCACAGAGAAGCAATGATGAGCCTTAAACCTATATTTTAATTTCTGAGAGCTCTCTAGATACTTCCAGAGCTCTTGGGTCTCCGGGAAGAGAGGCAGACAAATGAGGATTACAGCAACAGTAGATTTGGGCCATTGTTTTGTGGAGAGTGTTTCTAATTGGTTTTATGTGGCTAGATTACACAACCCCAAAATGTTCCTTTGAGTGATAAACAATGCACAAGACATTGTCAGAGCTAAATCAGTTTAAGTGGATGTAAAATATGAAGTAGGGTTTTATGTGTTGAAAAATAATTCAGTTAGATAACTCAGTAAAACATGTAACTTTTATAGAAATCCAGAGGCATTATTACAGTATGTTTTTCATTTATTGCCTAAAGGCAGTCATGTGATTGCTCTGTATGAACTTGCAAAGGTTGAACCAATATTAGAAGAACCGTTTCCAGACATGCTGCAAAAAACTGAGCAGCATCAAAATTCCTCATGTTGTAAATACTCTTCCTATACTATTGCTTTCTGGCTAAAAGCATTTAAAAATTTTAAGAAGCACATATAATAGGACTGCAGGAATTTATACATTCAGATGGGTCATGTGGTGTACAAAAGTTAACTGTAAATTGCTATCTAGGTAAAAGCCTCTTACTTGTGTTTGTACAAGCTCAGATCCTAAATAAAACTGCAGCAGCAGTATGCTCATTAAAGTGGATTTAAGATTCCAAATGAAAAGCTATTGATTTCTAAAAGGGTAAACAACACTAAGCCTCTAGAATCATCTGCAGTTATTAAATTACCAATTTAGTTACTGTTATTATTTTTTTTTACACTCATGATTGTTTATTAAGTAAACTAAGTAAGGTGAATTGTTTGAAATGAAACCATAAGATCAGCCAATAGTTATTTTCCACAGACATTTAGAAATTAATGATCTGGCTGAAAAATGGTGATGGGTTTTGTCTCTCTCACTCCAAATTCCTTGGCCCCCATAAAAATGCCGTCGACTTTATGTCTATGGGAAGGAAAGATTAGGAGACAGGTCAGATGATAAATTTTTAGCCACCAGCATCTAGCCAAGAGAGCATCACTTAGTCCTATCACATTTCCCATGTATATTTATGTACTGTACCATTTGGGTATTATAATAAAAATTTTTATCTGTCCCTGGAGGCAAAATTGAGTTATATATTAAACGGCTATTTTCTTTGTTTTCTGCTTAGGTATGCATGTAATGTGGTAGCATAATATATATTCCACACTTGTTTCATTCCTGCAGAGAGATAATATTTTTGCAGCTGACAGAGTAAAGACATCCTGTGCTTCCAGAATAAGAGAGAACATATTGGCAGGATATAATGCAGATGTTCCCAGTGTTTTTTCTCCACATGGTTGTATTCAGCAGAGGTTAACTTTCATGAGCATATTTGCCTGTCCTTTTGGGCATTTGGATACAGAAGTACACAGTAAATTAAATATTGTAAAATGTGGCTTCAAGGAAAGTAATTCAAAATGTCTTTAATGGCAAGAAGTAATTTAAAGATTCATTCTACCCCCAACCCCAAAAGATTTCTTTTTTCAAAACAGCGTTGGAATCAAAATCCTTCTCTGTACAGAATGAATCTGAGTGTGTACATGTTTTCTTTAAATTAAAAAAAAAAAAGCTTCAGTGAGAAACAGTTATAAAATTCCTTTTGCTAAAGAATAGGGAAAACAAATGGAAATTTCTAAAACAGAGATGGTATCTAGACCTATCTTTGATTCATTCCTTTTTCCTATTTCAGAAAGATGCAATCTAAGGATGTAAGGGAAATACAGAAAGGTTGTTTATGCAACACCATCAGCAACTTCTCACCCATACTGTGAAGATAAGGAGTTTTAGCTGGAAAAGGTACATGTGGGAGTGAAAGGAGGGAGCACTTATGAGGCAGTATTCACATTTTGCCTGTTTATTCTGAAAGAAAAATTCATTCTTTATAAAGATAAGAAAAAAATTGCCAAAAAAAGATGCATATACAATGCACATGATGTCTTTACTCTTGACTAAGGGGTTCAAATGTAAGTTTTCAGATTAAATAATGTCTACTGAAACAAATTTGCTATAGAATAAATGGAAGATGTGGAGGGGGGACCTAGCATTTTTAACCAAATTTAATTAGGCTCTTACGTTAATTTTTAAAAAGATTTATTTATTTATGCATACAGAACTGGGGTACAGGCCAGAGGTGCCGGGGCAGTGGCGAATTCACCTGAGACAGAGTGGGGAGCAGAACAGGCAGATCGACGAAGTACACTGCTGAGGGGAGCAGCGGGCAGGTCAGGAGAGGTCTGCTACGCCATGTGGTCACCTCTGGGTCAGGCAGGGATCGAACTCATGCGGAATTGGCTTTAGCTTTTTAGTGCTGTGCTTTAACCCACTGTGCCACCTATGCTAATTTTTTTACGTGAAGTCTTCCACAAAATTACGAGACAAAAATCTTGGAAATAAGAGGAAGTAACAATAGGGCATTTTCTCAGAATGCAGAGTGTATACTTCAAGGTTTGGGAAATCAAGAGAAAAATCAAGAGGCAGAAAAAATTAAAGAAGCAATATTGTTATTACAGGACTTTTATAAGGGGAATAGTTTGAATGGATACAAAGCAGTAATCAAATACACAGAACAAGATAATTCCTTTGAGGTCAAGGATTCAGTGTTTACAAGAAGGTTTACTAAAGACTGGGAAAGTATAATGAAAAGAGATGATATTCCATGTCCTGGATAAAGAATAAATACTAGAAACTGCCAGCTAGAGAGAGAAAGTTAAGAACAAAACAAAACAAAACAAGAAAGGTTGAATGACATTGGATTTCTTATTTATAGCATTAATTCTAGAAAAGTCAAAGACATATTGATTTCTGAAGAAAAAGCCGAGCTATTATGTAAATGCAAGGGCAAGTGAAAATCTAGTTCATGTTTATAAGAATTCAGAAATTGTATAAATCGTGTGCTTTTGAAAATCAATTCCAAATACACTTGTAAGCAAAACTAATCAAAATAAATAATTTCACAAAGACATGTTTTAGAAAAAAATAAGTGAACCAGAAAAACTTAGATTCAGCACTAAAGATTTATAATATGATTGGGAAATAAGTAAAATTTATAACAAAGGTGTTATAAAAGAAAAATTTGTTATTTTTTAAAAAGCTCACTAAAGATGTTAATAGATAAGAAAGGGGGAGGAAGTGTAAATCAATTTAAAATAAATTCTATTTTTATTTTTAATAAAATAATAACATAAGGGTTAGTTCATCAATAGGATGTAATCTTAAATGTATATCTAATAACTATGTCTAGCATAATTCTGGTACATGTAACTATTATTATTGCAATAATGATACACACAGGGAAATTCATTAATGTAATTCACTGTATAATAGATCAAAGAAGGAAAAACTCATTACATTTATATGGACAAAAATGCATTTGCTAAAATTCAATAATCATTATTGGTTAAAAAAAGTAAACATTAAGTTTTGGCAAGGTACCAATATAAGGATAAATGTTAGTATAAAATAAGAGGAAATATCATATCTGTTGTAAAACATTAGCATGAATAGTATTCCTGATATTAGAAATAAGAGAAATTTACTCCCAGCCTTAGTATTATTTAACCTTGTAACAAAGTGGCTAATTTTAACCGGTGCAAAAAGACAAAAAGAATGATATAATATATTAATACTATAGAGGAAAGATAGGTATAAGTATTTGTGAACAAAAGATTGCCTTGAAAATTTAAGAACAAAATTATTTAGAGTCAATGAATAGTTCTGTATGAGATGTAAAATTACCACAGAGAAAAATACTAGTGTTTTCTTGTATATTGTCAACAATATGTTAAAGAATGAAACAGAAAATAAATCTGTTTTTAGTAAGAATAAAAGCTATAAAATATTTAACAAAAATTTAAGATTCATGTGTTGAAAACAGTAGGGATAAGGTAAGATTTAATAAATGCAGATGCATAGCTCCTTAAAAAGGAGAACAATATTTTTGGGAAATCAATCCTCCCGGTTAATCTAGAAATGTAATGCAATATGGTCCTTATTCATGAAATTTAACTAGTTGATTCTATAGTCCAAATGGTAGAGAAAATAGCAAAGAGTAGCCTGGAAAATTCTAAGAAAAAATGGGAGAGATTTAGAAATTAAAACGAACTTTTAAAACAAACTCTTTTAGAAATTAAAACAAACTTGAAGATGTAATTGTAAAAGTATAAGGTTGCTATAGGTATAGTCAGATATTGATGAATACTACTGAATAGAATTTGGAAGCAGGAGTAACTATGCTGGGGTCCAAGAACATGGCATCTCAAACCAGGTGACAGCACCTGCATTTTTGGACAAGTTAAACTCTTCATTCCTTAGTTTCTTAGATGTACAACAGGAACCATTATATCCCTTTTATCTTATAGTTGTGAAGTTTAAATGAGTTTATATATATATAAACTCATATATGCATATATATGTGTGTATATATATATATGTATATATATATATATATAACATAGAAGAGTGCTTAGAATAGGGTCATAACTGTGAATATTGGCTGATTTTTAAAATGAAGATGGCAAACATATCAGAAGGAAGATTATATAACTACTTAAATTAGAACGAAGTTTAGTTATTTATTTGGAAGTAAGTGCAATTGGGTTGATTAGTTATCCAATTTGAAATATTGTTAGACACATTACATCAATGAACTATACATGAAAATATACAAAAAATATTCATGAGGTTGGAGTAAAAAATCATATACAAGAAGATATAAAACATTGAAGTCATAAAAGGAAATAATCACATTTGTATTAAATTCAAAAGGAATTTTTTGAGTTTTAAAGACAGAATAACCATTAACAATTTCATAGCCTGGGAATGTATTTGTGTTATGTTAGCAAAAGATTAATGTCATTATGAATCAGTAGGAAAAACACCACATTAGAAAGATGATCAATGGATATAAACAACAGTTTATGGGGAAAAAATACAAAAATATTCAGTAAACTCTACAAAAACTGTCAGCCTCATTGACAGAGAAATGTAAGTTAATGTGATATATTTTTTAATCAGTTTTCACTCAGATCAGCAAAAGTATGGCTCATTCTTGTTGATTTAGCAGTTACACTTAGGAATTTATTCTAAAGAATATTTCACATGCTCATGTAACTAAAGGTCTACGTATGAGAATACTAACAGCAGATATACTTCTGATAGTGAAAATATGAAATAGCCAAATACTGATCATTAGAAGGGACAGTTAAATACATTATGGCAAAGCCATCAAATGATTAATACCACACAACTGTTAAAAGATAAAGTACATATATTTCATAATAAAGACATGACAAATTTCCAAGGAGAGGAAAGTGAAAAACAGTTTCAAGAGAATTCTTACATTTATTATTTTATATACATACATACACATGCATGTGTGCTCTTATACATATTAAAGAGCAAAGAAAAAGTACTGAAGTAGGAGTATAAACTAGTAAAACTGTTTAGCTCAGGATAAAGTATGGGAGATAGAACTTCACATTTCTTATCTTTACACTTAAGTGTGGTTTTAACTTTTTACAGTGAAAACTTGCTCACACATATCCTGTGTACTAAAGAGCAATAGGACAGACAGTTGTACTGTTACTGAAGGAGTTAAAAAACACTAAGAAGCAGATTATTTTCTCAACAAATGCTCTTTACTTAGCAACTAATTCATAGGACTTTAAAACTGTTACAAAGCAAGTACATGAAATATGTAAATTTATTTAACATGGCTAACAAAATCCTGAGGCCAAACCTAACAAAATTAGCACATAAGAAAGCTACATTTCATACTCATGAACACAGATGCAAACATTTAAAATCAAATACTTAGGAATTCAATTACTACACCATTTTCCCTAAATGCAAAAGTGGCTTAACAGTATTACAAATATTAATGTTAGCACCATCAATTATAATATATAATGGAAAAAGATAATTAGGAAAAATAATATGCCTTGCCACAAGCAACAAAAATGCCTACGGACTACAATAAAAAAATTGGTAACACTTTATCTGATAAAATATCATGATGATAAATATCTTAATCATATTTCTAGAGATAAAACTTAGGCATATAAAGGTATCAGTTTTCTCTAAGTTATTTATCTATAACCCCAATGTAATTCTAATGGAAAATATTAGTGTAATTTGGGAGGATTTAGAAATATTCTTGTTTAAAATTTGAATCTTTATTTTTTTAAAGATTTATTTATTTGTGCATACAACTGGGGTACAGGCCAGAGGCTCAGGGGCGGTGAGAGGCTTCACTGGAGACAGTGGGGAGCAGAACAGGCAGATGGACGAAGTACACTGCTGAGGGGAGCAGCGGGCGGGTCAGGAGAGGTCTGCCGCGCCATGTGGACATCTCCGGGGCAGGCAGGAATCGAACTCATGCGGAAGAGGCTTTAGATTCTCAGTGCTGTGCTTTAACCCGCTGCGCCACCAGGGAGGCCATTGAATCTTTATTTTTGTCAGACATGTACACTATAAATATGATGAGTCCTGTTACTTTACAACTATCTTCTCTTTCCAGCTTCTGGTTCCCACTTCCAGAGTCAATAATTCCAAACAATTTTAGTAGTTTGTACTTGTTTACATCCATAATTTCAAACAAAACAGGTTTTCTTTCTACTTAGTTTTAGTTTTCTTAGTTTTAGAGATTTTCTATTCATTTCTTACAATCAAAAGTAAGATTTAGCTTTGACCTCTCTCCTCAAACCCCAACCATCTTCTACGCACAAAGCAAATACACACCAAATAAATGTGCACACATTTCATTTTCTTTTCTTCACCCAGACAACAGTTGTTTTCCTACCAGCATATTGTTAAAATTAGCTTTAAATAACACTCACAGTAATAATCAAAGTAGTATGGTATTAGAATAAAAAAAATACACAAATCAACAGAATAAAATTGAAAGTCCAGAAATAAACCCAAACATGTGTGGATAGTTAATTTATGACAAAACAAACAAGAGAATATACTGGAGCAAGGAGTGTCTATTCAAAAAATGGTGATGGGAAAATTGAATAGCCACATGCAAAAGAATAAAATTAGAATACTCTTTCACATCATCCACAAAGAATTAACTCAAAGTGTAATAAGGGCTTGGATGTAAGAATTGAAATTATAAAATACATAGGAGAAAATAGATGATACTTTCTTTGGTTTTATTCAAAGAGGTATTTTTGGAAAGACCACTCCAAAATCCAGGATACAAAACAAAACAAAGCAAAACAAAAAACCTAACAACAAGGGCCCAACATGTCTTATTGTTAGGGAAATGCAAAATGAAAAAATGAGATATCAAGTACTGTAGAGGATATGAAAAGAAGGAAACTTTTGTACATTGTTGGTGGTGTACATTGGTGCAAACATTGGAAATTATTTAGTAAGTTAAAAATAAAAATTCCATATGATCCAATTGGCCTTCTTGAGCATTTGCTCCCCAAATCCCAAAACACTAATCAAAGACATATATATACACCACCATGTTTGTTGCAACACTGTCTTCAATATAGAAAACAATGTTGTTTTCACTACTAAGCTATAGAAAAGATGATTAAATTCTTCCATTTGCAACAACATGGATAAACTAGATGGCATTATATTTGGTCAAATAAATCAGATGGAAAAAGATAAATGCCATATGATTTTAGTCATATGTGATTTATAGAGAAACCAAACGAGTGAGTGAACTTAATAAAACAAAAATGGATATTTAAGTTGTAAGACTAAATTAGTGGTTACCAGAAGGAAATGGGTCAATCAAGTTAAATATATTGTGAAAGAATCTGACTTTAGTGATGGATTTAATGCAATATATGCAGATGATTTATAATAATGCACACCTGAATTTTATATAATTATGTAATGTTATTACAATAACAATATTGTAAAAAATTGGAAGTACTCACACAAGGAGTAAAATTATTAAAAATTAAGGTCTGTTTCTATTACTTCAGCTACATTTTCTGTCAAATCCAATGAAAGACTTTCTTTAGTGTGAAATAAAAGATGACAATATTTTCTGCAAACCATGGGTTGAAACATTTTTTTTTAAAAAAGATTTATTTATTTGTACATACAGAACTGGGGTACAGGCCAGAGGCTCAGAGGTGGTGAGAGTCTTCACCAGAGACAGAGTGGGGAGCAGAACAGGCAGATCGACGAAGTACACTGCTGAGGGGAGCAGTGATCGAGTCAGGAGAGGTCTGCCACGCCATGTGGTCACTTCCCGGGCAGGCAGGGATCGAACTCATGCTGAAGTGGCTTAAGCTTCTCAGTGCAGTGCTTTAACCCGCTGCGCCACCAGGGAGGGCCTGAAAACATTTTTAAAATACAAAGGTGGTGATAGAAATCAGGTCCATCAATCTAATTTTCACTTTACTTTTTCTTGTATTCAGTATTATTGCTTTGCATAGGAAATTCCTTTTCTTTTGGAATGAAAATGGAAAAGATTCTTAATCTCAGAATACAGATCAAGTGACACATGTAAGCATTGTTTATCTCTCCTTGGGGAAAGGTGATCTTGGGGAAATGAGATTAATTTTAAGGAGTTGGGCCATAAAAGAAGAATAAAGTGAGGAAATAAGAAATTATGTGATGATAAAAGTTATTTCCAAGTACTGTGACATGCAAATTCTGCAAAATTAATCAGAGAAAAGTTTTAAGTACTTTCATAATCCAAATTAGACCAGCTTTGAGTTGACCATTATTTCCCATAATTATTTAAATTCATTCTTTCCTTCAGTTTTGGGACAATGTGACTTTGAATGATAGATGAAGAAGAAAAGGCATAGGGTTGTAGGACAAAATCTGACTGTTTTGCAGCGTTTGTCTAATCTAATTATATGTTTACATTTGGATCAAGAAGACGGTGGTGGTGAAGGTCATTGGGAATGAGTCTGAAGGGCCACAGTTCTACAGTAAGCTCTCTGATTGGGGCTGCACCCAAGTACTCAATGCTATATTAATTCCATTCATAAGAAAACCTGTGATTGAACACTGAACAATTCCAGAGGAGAATACGTAGCAGAAGAGGATCAAACAAGGTTGATTATGGACCCTTCCTGGTGGCACAGCAGGTTAAGACAGCACTGTGAAGCTATCTGCAGCCACTGCAGCACGAGTTTGAACCCCGGCCAGGGAGGTGACCTACTCGGTGCAGCAGACCTCTCCTGTCTCGCCCACTGCTCCCCCAGCAGTGTAATTTGTCAATCTGCCTGTTCTGCTCCCTACTCGATTTCTGGTGAATCCTCTCACTACCCCTGCATCTCTGGCCTGTACCCTAGTTGTATATGCATATGTAAATAAATATTTTTAAAAAAGGTTGATTATGACCTCCTATGAAAGTAAGATGAAATGGAGTTGAGGAGCTATATATATATATATATATACACACACACACACACACACACACACACACACATATATAATATACATTACATATATATAAATTATTTACAAATCCTCACATCATGATTTATCCATATATTTTATTCTAAAAAATTGATAGCTTTAGATCCACTTGTGAGCTAATTTTTGTATGTTGTGTGTGAGTCCAATTTTATTTTTTTAAAAGTGACTTTCCAGTTACCCAAACATTTCATTCTACTTGTCTAAGTGCTTACCATTAATGATACTAAACTGAAACCTAACTAGCAAGGGGGAAACTGGGAAATGTAGTTTCTGGACACCTGGTCCCTTTGATATAAAGGAGCTCTGAAACAGGTGGAAAATAGCCTGTACTATACAACGAACAAAATATTAGCCTTCAGGAAGCGCCAGGGTAAAGTGCTGCCTCTTTGTTGTCTGTAGGAGGCAGAAATGTATTATTCAAAGATCCTAAAGCTACCTAGAATCGTTTTAGTATCCTCAAGTTTTAAGCTAGGTTCTCAAGGGGAAAATGAATAATTACAAATAAGGAGCTAAAATTGATATTTAAGCTCAGCTACCTTTATTAAAGATTTCTAAATATGACAAGATATTGAGATAACTTGGCTATGGTTTTACAATTATGTGTGTGTGTGTGTAAAATTTATTTAGTTATGTATACTGAACTAGGGTACAGGCCAGAGGTGCAGGGGCAGTAAGAGGATTCACCAGGGACAGAGTTGGGTACAGAATAGGCAGACTGATGAAGCACACTGCTGAGGGGAGCAGTGGCCAAGACAGGAGAGGTCTGCTGGGCCTTGTGGGTCACCTCCCTAGTGAGGATTGAACTCTGCTGGTCTGGTGCTTTAACCCATTGCACCATTAGGAAGGGCCCTGATTTTACAATTAGATCTTATAATAAATCATAGAATACAAATATGTATAGACTAAGCTTTTAAATATCTGGGAGGCTTTAACATTTCTGCTTAAGAGCTTAGTTAAAGGGGAAAATATAATGGAAAGTAGGCTGCAGGATTGCTTTTCTTGAATTCTGAATTTTGTGTAAATATATTTCTAATCCTCTATGCCAGGAATATTTTATTGAAAATGAACATGAATTGTATAATCTGATTATCTTTATTAATGCCAGGATTTAGATGAGCATAAACATGCATCCCGCATTTTACTGTGTCAAATTTTAGACTGGATAATCCTGTAAAAGATTAGCTAATTATAACCTTCTGATTATCAAGTGACTTGACTTAAATCCAGTATAATCATAAAAGGTGAATAAATTTGCAGTGTCAATAGAGGAGAGTTGACACATGGTGACATTTCAGAAGGCAAAAGAATCTGTATGCGGTTAAATCTCCATTACATTGACGAGAGAAACCAAAAGAGAACAGATTATGAGAATTGCAACAATACAAATTCAGTTATCACTTTGGGTCCATATAACCCAAATACAAATATTGTTCCCTAAACCAATTCTCTTATGAATCTAGAGGTTCGCTTATGAAAGTATCCATCTCCAATTATGTGAAATGCTCCTCTCCATTTAACTTTCCAGATGACCTAACATTACATATGGGTATAAATGAAGAACCTTTTAATGAGCAATAGAAAAGAAAAATGGTGTGTGAGAACTCAAGGGTGCTATTAGTATAACTCTCAGGGGAAATTAAAAAAGAGAACTAGTTTTTTTCAGAGTATCTCTCACATGCAGGACATACTATCTCATTTAGTTCTCATGACAGGTCTAGCAAGAAGGTGTTATTATCTCTACATGTGGAAACTGAGTGAGAGATGTAATAGAATCTGGTTTGTCTCATTATAAATTCCATGTTCTGTTAGTTGTTATATTTTGAAAGAAAGGAACACAATTTAGATAAGCTCAGAGAAAACAAGAAATTATTGACTCATAAACCTGAAAAGTATATAATATAAATATATGTGTATATATGTGTATGTATGTATATATATATTCCTCCTCATCAGTATTATCTCCTGCAGGCATGGTTGGATCCAGCATGAGTGGAGTTCTTTTTTTTGTGTTTCTTAGTTCTACTTTTCTCTCTTTTGCTCTCACGAGCACCAGCTTCAATTCTTACAGCTTCAATCCTATGGAAAAAGAGATCTTCTTTCTAAACTGAAACAGAGTCCCAATATTGAATCATTGTCTTGGTTTGGACTAAGTAATCTTAATTATATATTCTAGATAATTTGAAAGAAATGTGAACATGCAACCAGCTATTTCAAGAAATATGAATTCTAGTTCTGAATATATATATATAAGATGCAGATACTGACTTCAGAATAGTTTGGAATAATTGCACTATTTTGAGTTATTATTGGTTATGGAAATAGTAGATAATACTAAATATTGGTTCTGATCAGGAGGTTTTTTTTAATTTTTATGTGTATTTTTACATCATTCTTCCTTTTTGTACAATGTGTGCTTTTTCCCTCTCAGGTGTAGTCCCCGTAAAATTCCCACCGCCAATTTACCCGTGTACCATCACCATAGTCCCTTGTGTTCTTCCCTCCCTTGTTTTGATCCACTCCCCCCACCAAGAGTGTCTTTGACTAATAGTTGCCCATTAATTTTGTTTTTTAATTTATTATAATTATTTTTTATCAGTAATATTCCTGTAAATTCCTGTAAATAAATGGCTTTTACTTCTCTACCATTAAATAAGTCTTAAGCACTCTATAAGTTCAAACCTTCTTTTGAAACTGTTCATATATTGCACATAATGATTTAAAAATATTTTTGAAAGTTAGCCAGGCTAACATTTGTTAATCACCAGCTATGTTCAGGGAAAATTTAGGCACTGCATATATACTTTTATGTTCCACAAATGGTTCACTAGCTACAGGTAGCTATTTAAATTATAAACTTAATTAAATTAAAATGTACTGTTTCATTTACAGTAGCTGCTCAGGTGCTGGTTAGTGACTAGTGGTCACTACAACAAATGGCATGCGCATAAGCATTTTCATCATTACAGAAAGTTCAACTGGACAGCACTGAAAGTCTAGCTATTAGATAGTGTTGTCAAATTACTGTCAATTTTGTTATGTGTGATAAAGCTAATTTGGTTTCGTAAGAGCAACTTTTTGGAAATCAGTGTTGAAAATTTAGAAGTGAACTATCTCTCTGTGTTTCATTTATCATGGTATCAATATAGTAAACAACATGGAGCGAGAAGAAGCAACTGTGGTACAACATAATTCAATCTGGGTGATGGGGTACTAATTAGTGTTTCTAATTTTGATATATGTATATTAAACATTTATTTATGTATGTATTCCAAACTGGGGTACAGGCCAGAGGTGCAGGGTGGTGAGAAGGATTCATTAGACAGAGTGGGGAGCAGAATGGGCAGATTGACCAAGCACACTGCTGAGGGGAGCAGTGGGCAAGATAGGAGAGGTCTGCCACGCCTTGTGGGCCACCGCCTGGCTGGAGATTGAACTCCAGTTGAAGCTGCTAAGGCTGGCTTCTTCACAGTGCTGCGCTTTAGCCCATTATGCTACCAGGGAGGGCCCTAATTTTTTTTTTCCTAAAGATTTATTTTTTTATTCATATAGAACTGGGGTACAGGCCAGAGATGCGGGGGGTGAGAGGATTCACCAGAGACAGAGTGGGGAGCAGAACAGGCAGATCCATGAAGTACACTGCTGAGGGGAGCAGCGGGTGGGTCAGGAGAGGTCTGCCACGCCATGTGGCACTCCTCCAGGGCAGGCGGGAATCAAACTCATGCAGAAGTGGCTTAAGCTTCTTAGTGCAGTGCTTTAACCCGCTGCGCCACCAGAGAGGGCCGTGAGGGCCCTAATTTTGATTTATTTTGATTAAGACATCTAAAACGAAAATATATTTGAAAAATCTACCTTTTCAAAAAGGTTTTTGCTTTGGGATCATACTTAGAAAATGTTTTCTTAAATAAGAATCGTAAAAATTGTCCCTGAGATTATCTTCTGATAATAATGGGCCATTTCTTACACAGTTTTACATATCTGAAATTCATTTTGCGGTAATATACAGGATAATGATTACTTTTTATTTTTAAGTAGTTAGATGGCAATATTTACTATTTGCCTCTGCCTCTCTACATTCACTCACTTTTTTTTCCCTAGAAAAGTCCCTCATTTTCACTTAGGCATCCACACATTTTTTTTATGTTATAATTACGTATTTTGAATAGTACAAAAACAGAACATTATAAGCCTAATTTTCTTTATAATATAATATAATATACTCATAGCTAAAAAACAAATGGGGTCAAAAGCCATAGTCCTTGTTGGTCATTTATTAGGAAAATTAAAAGAAATTTAAATTTAAATAAAGGAGTTTATTAAGACAAGCCCTACACTAACCATTACGTACTGTTACATAGGTAAGAGAAAAGTTTAGAAATTATTAACATATTTGTTACCATAAAATGAAAGTTAAAGTTTGTGTATTTATCATATGACTTTCATCAACATGTGGAGTTGCTATGTCTGTTTCCTACAAAGATGGTTTCAGTAAGGAGAGACAAGAAAACAAAACATTGGCGGTGTTTCTAGCAGAGGCTTTACCACATGGTCTCAGGTGCTTACGGAACTACTACAGGGCCTGATGGAGGCAAGAAAGGGGACTTCCACGAACTTTTAGGAACACCAACACAGATAATTTAGAGAGCCTCTGTCTACCAGAGTCAGGAACCCAAAAAATTCCTGTTCATCTACTGTCACTTTGTGGCCCCAATGACAGAGGAGATAGAATTTGCTCCAGAAACTCACATTGGAAGACCCATTCCATACCTTTCACTACTGCCAGAAAACAAGATTACTTCTGCTTCCCTGCTTCCTTTCAGGTACTATGTAAACTTATCTATAAGATGGAGCCTAAAAACGCACCCAGAATTTTGCCGGTTACAGAGTCAGAGAAATAAACTTATCAAGTGTCTCATCTCTGCAATATGAAGAAAGGTAGGGCTCTCCCTGGTGGTGTAGTGGGCTGAATCACAGCACTATGAAACTAGCCATAGCCTCTTCAGCACGAGTTGATCCCCCGCCAGGGAGGTGACCCATCCTGATCCACCCACTGCACCCCTCAGTAGTATACTTTGTCAATCTGCCTGTTCTGCTCCCCACTCTGTGTCTGGTGAATTCTCTCACCACCCCTACACCTCTGGCCTGTATCTCAGGGCTATATGCATAAACAAATAAATCTTTAAAGAAAAAAAAAATAGAAAGGTAGAAGAGTTTTCCAGATAGTTTGAATGTCAATAGACAAATCTGATAGAGGATTGAGAAGCTGCCCTATGTTATTCAGATGCTTATTTTAAACATCAAAGGATTTTTGATTTGAAAATAAGAATATAAACTATATCACAAATATATTTTTTTAGAATATTTGGTGAAGAAAGTAATTTAAAGAGACAAATTATGTTTCTGGTAAAGGATTGATTTCACCTACCAACTGGTAAGAATTAACTTTCTGTGTCATCTAATTTAGTTGAACTTTCCAAATGGTGGGTGAACTTTCCTAAGAGTGGTCTCGAACTTTCCTGAGCAGGTCTTGAACCAGAATCGTTGCGAACTGGTTCAAATCCCTTGTATGTGCCAGAATATCACATAAACTTAACTGTCCTCTCCTTAATATATTATGAAAAAGGCTCCAAAATACAGTGTTTTGGTAAAATAATCTTTTATTGTTTTAATGTGAATGATATTCCTGAACATGAAAGATCCAAAGTGAATTAATGCATGAGAAGTATAAAGACAGACTCAGGGCGCTTGTCCTCTATTTGTATGAACACATTGTGGGCTTACCTCACTATACAATATTAATATTCTAGAGAGCAATGTTAGATAAATAATAAAGCAGGCTGATAATAATTCCCTCAGTTTTCAGAAAAGTTAAAGGCTTGATTAATTAATTCTTTATCTGTACCTCCTCCTCCCTTTCTTTACTTTTATACTGAGAGTGAGATAATTATTATAATCTGAGAGATAAGACTGACTCTACTGAGAGCTATTTTTTTTTCAACTCTGTGGTTTAGGCAAATGTATTAAATGGCTTAAAGATATTCATGTTCAGAAGCCTGATCTTAAAACAATTTTCTACTTAGAAAAGATCATTTCCAAATAGAATATTAAAATCTCTAAGTTATAAAAGTTCTACTTAAAATATATTCACTATTTTTGAGAAATTACTATCATGAATATACTTCTTGGAGCTTCATATATATCAGAAAATCAGACAAAGATCTTGTCCTTAAGAAATTTTCATTCTGATGGGAGAAAGGTATAGCAGCCAATAAATATAATGCATAAGTAAAATATATAAGACTTTGGAAGGCGTAAGGCATATCAACTATGTCATGCCATACTTTCTGACCCCTAAAGTTTTTCTTGAAAAATCTGCTGATTGCTTTATAGAGTTTTGCCTTGTATATGAGAAGCTGCTTTCCTCTTGTTGCTTTTAAGATTTAATTTTTTTAAAGATTTATTTATTTGTGCATACAGAACTGGGGTACAGGCCAGAGACTCAGGGGTGGCGAAAGACTTCACCAGAGACAGAGTGGGGAGCAGAACAGGCAGATCTATGAAGTACACTGCTGAGGGGAGCAGCGGGCAGGTCAGGAGAGGTCTGCCACGCCAAGTGGTCACCTCCGGGGCAGGTGGGAATCAAACTCATGCGGAAGTGGTTTCAGCCTCTTAGTGCAGTGCTTCAACCCGCTGTGCCACACAGGGAGGGCCTAAGATTTAATTTTAACCTTTGCCATTTTACCTATAATGTGTGTTGAAGTGGATTTCCCTGAGCTCCTTCTTTAGCCCATGGTCTCTCGGCTCATGTGACTGGATTTCTCTTTCCTTCTTCATATTAAGAAAGTTTTCCACCAATGTTTTCCTCAAATAATTTTTCTGTCCCTTTTTTTCCTTCTAGGAGTCCTATAATAATGTGGACATTATTCCTCTTAATGTTTTAGAGGTCCCTACGATATCTGTACTCTCTTAAATTCACTTTTTATTTTGTTGTTCTGCCTGGATGAGTTCTATATTTTATCTTCCACCTCACCTGCTCCTCTACTTCACTCTATCTGCTGTTGGACCCTATATTGTCTTTTTTCAGTTTATCATTATATTTTCCAGCTTAATAAGTTCTCGTTGGACCTCCTTAAATATTCTAGTTCATCCATTCTCTCACAGAGTGTATCTATAATCATTACATGTAACTATCAGATAGTTTGCTTATATTTATTTCTTTTAGCCATTTTTAGTTAGTTTTTTTTTTTTTTGCTTTCCTTTGGGACATGTTCCTATTTCCCCATTTTTGCATAAATGTCTTTGCTTTTCCTGTGTATTACCCAACCCTGCTACCTCTTCCAGTCTTGAAGGAATGACCTGTGCAAATGTTGCGCTCTGATGTCAAGGAAAACAGTTCTCCAGGTCACCTGAGCTAGGTACTATAGGTGCATCCCCTCTGTGTGCCTGTACTGTCAGTGTGACATAGTCTGTGGGGTTATTGGCCAGACCTGGCCATGTGCAGTGGAGCCATGCAATTGCAGTGCGTGGTCCATGCCAGTTGCAGTATGCTGCCATTGTGCAGTGGGTAGGTGGAGTTGTAACATGGCCCGTGTGGTGTGGGAATGACCTGTAGTACTTTTTGGTACTGGGCAGTAGCCTGCTGCTGTTGTTGGTTCCAGGCTGTGATGCATAGCAGTTCCAAGTACCAGACATTAATTATATCAATTACATCATGGTGTGGATAGAGTTCACTCAGTTGGACTTATGCACAGTCTTTGGTAACCTATGAAGAGGGCGCTAGATGGTGCTCGTAATGCTGAAATTAGCAAGTTTGCATGAAGTTGCCAATATGGCATCCACCAGCATTTCCAATTTGGGTATCATCCTCATAGCTTCCTCCCTCTAAGGCAGATGCCATAAGAATGGC
>NW_004567122.1:20283459-20310028 GCF_000260355.1 Condylura cristata
CCACCAGGGAGGGCCCGACTTTTACTTATTTTTAAGTGGGAGAACTAATACTTTTGAATAATGAAAGCAATAATCTTGTTGAGAGGAGGGAATTAATGATGCAGGAGGAAAGGTCAAAGGCAGTCATTTTGGAAATCCAAAGGATATATTTAGTTCAGAAGTGAAGAGCTTGGCCCTAGGTAGAAGTAAAGCCAATTCACCTACAGTTACAGGAAACAAGGCAAAACAACTGACCAGAAATGAAGGTAGGTATCTAGAGGTAGTTGTGGACATTTTTGGAACTTCTTCCCTATTTCAATTTCTCAGTGAAATAACAAAATGAGAAGCAGATGAGAGATGAGATGTTGGCTGTTTTAGAAGAGAGGGCAGCATCTGAAAGGACAGAAGGATCAATGAGCTAATGAGATAGTGTTGGTTTGCTGGGCACTACCTAGGTTCACTTGATTAGTGGTCATGAATTTAGGGCCATACCCACTAATGTTTGTGTTTTTATTTTTCTTAAGCACATTGAGTTGCACTAAGACACCACTGTTCTTGACTTAAATAGTGACTTGAATCACTGTTAAGGTTTTGACAAGTGACTAAAATGAAACAAAAAGGGGGTAAAGGAATTGAGTGTATGCAAACACATAATTGTAATGACTGACCATGGAATTCGACCTCTGTAAGAAAGAATGGAAGGACTTGAAGAGTTGAGGCATATAAAAAGATAACTGGTTCTATGGATTTGGATACTAATGTGTTTAAAGAGAATGGGAAGAGAGGTATTTGACACAGAGTATTGACAATTCTATAAAATTTGCACTAAACCACAGCAGAAAAATGTGATATTAGTAATTTATGGATATCGGAACAAAGGGGAGTTTTCTGAGGTGAGAGGAATTATGATGAATTTGCATCACGTTGGGAATGACTGTGAATAAGAGTTGGATAGTTTTGGAAGAGTGAGATGCATGAAATTATGTATAGGTTGCAGTTGTAGATGATGACACATCTGAGGTATGCCAATGGAATGAGTGCTTCAGGTAGGGTAGAGGACAACAGAGGAGATCCAGGGTCTAAGAACCCAGGATTATTAGAAAAGTCATCCATAGGTGATGCTAAAATGCTTGTGTACTCTCAGAAATAGTGTTGGAATGACATTGAGACACTTTTCCACCCATACTGACTTTCCACTGGATCAATCCCAATGTGATGCAAATTCATCATAATTCCTCTCACCTCAGAAAACTCCCCTTTGTTCCGATATCCATTAATTATTACTATCTCATTTTTCTGCGGTGGTTTAGTGCAAATTTTATAGAATTGTCAATACTCTGTGTCAAATACCTCTCTTCCCATTCTGTCTTTAATTGTTTCCAAATAGACTTTCAATCCTCTACTCCATGGTAGAAAGAAACTCCAGCATCTATGAAATCAACCAACCCAGAATTAATCTGATTCAGGAGGGTGCTATGGACAGATAATTTTATTGAACCAAATCTGCTTTTCCCCTCTGCTTAGACAAAGCTTGTTTTCACTATTTCTACTATTTTCATAATAAAAATGGGAATAATTGACTAGTTTTTACTTTTAAACCATAATGCATATTTAGATTAAACGAGTTTATATAAGATTATATAATCTTAAAACAACATGCTACTTTTCTTTCACAAATAATTGACTAAATAATTGTGGCAATTGAGGACAAATGATTATTCACTGTAATATGAATAAATAAAAATATTTTTGTTGTAAAGATTTATTTATTTATTCATACAGAACTGGGGTACAGGCCAGAGATGTGGAGGGTGAGAGGATTCACCAGAGACAGAGTGGGGAGCAGAACAGGCAGATCGACGAAGTCCACTGCTGAGGGGAGCAGCGGGCGGGCCAGGAGAGGTCTGCCACGCCATGTGGTCACCTCCGGGACAGGCGGGGATTGAACTCATGCGGAAGTGGCCCCGACTTCTTAGTGCTGTGCTTTAACCCGCTGCGCCACCAGGGAGGGCCAAAATAAAAATATTTTAATAAATATTTTCCTTCATTTTAGGGATGAGAAATTATTTTAAGCTCCAGGAGGGGAATTAATGTGATTATTAACATAAGTTCACAGATTTAAATTTTCATTGGTCCAAGTAATTCTGCATGATGATTCAAGTGTGCCTATCATGGGTCAGTACTTCTTAGTCTCCATTCATCAGAGGTGAAATTCCACACATGGTTAAAGAGAGGTTTTCTTCTCACAACTTTGTGATGGTACTTTAACTTCACATTAAGTTATTACTCAGCAGAGGCCAATGTTTGCCTCATTTTTGTTTACTTGTCTGTTTCTTGACAAGTAAACTGCCCTTAGGTTCAAGCTGTGTTCTCATTATATGTTAACTATTATTCTCTCTAAACTGTTATATATGTTTATGTTATATATGTTAACTATTATTCTCCCTAAACTGTGTATCTTTCTCTAATATATATCTATTATCTTAGTTGCACTGCCTTTCTGTGCTTCAGAAATGTTCACCTTATGACCAGGGAATGTGCATAACCCTCATGCAGTTTGTACAATACACAAAAGTTACTGGCAGGGAGGCTCTTTCCTTAGAGTAATCACTGGAGAAAGGAAAGACTTTTTAATTTAATTTTGTCAACTAGAGGATTGCATTTTCCTCATTTACATAAAACACCATACAGGTTACTAGCAATCAGCTTATGAAACTTGTTGAAAGGAAGACCCTTCTTTAAAGGATAGAAATATAAAGAACAAAGACTTCTTCAGAGTCCTTTGCAACTGGTCATTAGACATATGATTTAGGGCTCACCAATTAGGTGTATCTGCCCTTGATTTTGAACTGGAAATGGGATAACAGACTTTTTTTTTCTCGTTCCTAGAAGCAGTGGCTGCCTTAATGTCCAGAGCTGGAGATATTTTAATGAGACCATTGGGGGCCATCTTGACAAATTCCAAAGAGTGATTTTAGCTCTCACTGTCTCTTCACACTTGCCCACCTTAGTACTCCAGTCTTCCTGGTATTTCATTGAATGCTAAATAACTCCAATAAATTATCTTTTTGCTTAAATTACTTAAAGTTCATGTATGAACTACTCAAACATTTGTTAACCAGTAATTCCATGCCTGTGAAATAGGAATCATACAATATTAAGTATCTACAAAAGTTCTATAAGAGTGTTCTATTGAACTTTTTTCATAATGAGCCTAAATTATAAACGACCCAAAGCCCCATCAACATTTGGTGAATAGAAAATTATAGTATCTCCAAACAATGGAATAATACTCATCAATAAAAAGATGCCTCTACAAACACATCAAAAGTGTTATGTGAGTGAAGGAAGCCTGACACGAAGCTATACAGAATATACGATTCCATTCTAAAAACTCTAGAAAAAATAAATCTATAGTTACAGAAAGCAACTCAGTGGACCAGGGTTGGGGTGGGATTGGGAACTAACTTCAAAGTGCTGCATGGGACGTTTCTGTGGTGCTGGAGTTGTTCACTTTCTTGATTGTGGTAGTGGTTATATGGGCAAAAACATTGTTAAATCAAAACATCAAATGGTACACTTAAGAAGGTACAGAAAAGAAATAAAGAGCAAACTATACACTTAATATGAATGCAATACATTAAATGTAAATAATATCTCGATAAAGTTGATTTAAAAAATTCAAAGAAAGTGGACCAATCAAATTTTATAATGCATAAAACAGGGTAGTTTGGGGGGGAATAAAATAAATAAGCTGATAGCCAGTCTCTAATACACTATGATGTAAATCAATCAGATATAGATTTATTTTTCATTGTCAAATTATGTAATCTTATACTCTGATCAAAGTTTAGATTCCTGACAGAGAAAGTGAGACTAGCTTAGGTCAGGTGCCCATTCCTGGGGAAGAAAAAGCGGAGCCATCTTGACTCCCCACTCATACAGCAATGATGTGGCAGGGGTGATTCCATAAAGAAAATTGGGATACTGTTAACCAGAAATAGAAGCGGTGATGCTTGGTAAACAAACAACCACATATACAAAAACAGTCTCCCCTCTGTGTTTTTGGAGGTGACCAAGGAAGATGGTGATGGGCTTCAAACATAAACGTTCATTCATTCTATTCATCCAGTCATGAAAACATAATTTTGATTATGAATGACTTGCAGGAACTGTTGCTGACTGGTATCTCATCTCTAAAACGAAAAAGTTCATATTAATGTAAAGAGGAAAAACTTCCTACGATTATCTGGTTTGTATATGGAACCTTCTTGCGGGGTGAGAAGGGTAGGGAAGATAGAATTCCACCGAAGACAGTAATTTTCCATTAGAGCGATCTTAGTTCGTTCGGTAAATTCTTTACTGAGGAAGAAAAAGGTGGAGAGTCAGAAAAGTAAATTCCATACGGACCCACAATTGGGGAAAAGTCTTTCCATCATTTAAACTTGCTGTCATTAAGTCTCCAGAGGTCTCTTTTGCAAGTCGGCAGAGGGAGCCATTCTCCAAGAAATCTCCGGCGGGCCTCCCAGAAGGTCGGGGGGGACTTTCTGGTGGATCTAGGGAGTTCTCTCCTCCCTGCCTCAGTAAAACAGACTCCCTCAATGCTTCCTCCCTCCCAGCTCTTCGCCACACCTTCCCAATCGCTAGGTTGCTACACCGCACGGTTCAGCACGGCTACCCCACCTACAGCCTTTCTACGTCCCACATTAGCGCCGGGTTCCTGGCACCGCTGGGAACTTGCGTCCTCTCAGATGGCCCCCCTCGGATGCTTTTCCGAGCCCATCAAGTCCTCAGAGAGAGTATAGAACAGCTCCGGCGGACTTCAAAACCCTCCGGCACGCTCGCGGGCACTCTTTCCGCCATCCCTTGTTTCACCCCTTCGGAGATCCTACGATTTGCCAACTTCGTGGCCAAACTGTTGCCAGGGTCACTCGGAACGGTGGAAGCCTCTCCGTTCAGAGGTGACCTGAGATCAGGGCGTAGTAATCTTCAGGGGAGGATCCTACCAAATGTAGTAGGGACTGGCGCGCGCGGCGCCAAGCGAACCCCCCTCTGTCCCAGCGGTCACTGGCCGGGTGGCAGCAGCTGCTGCAGCCGCAACTGCTCGAGTCCCTGCCGCGGCTCGGGTTTCCTCCCTCCTCCAGCATCTAGGGACAGACGGGTGAAAACCTTGCTCAAGTTAGCTGCAAGTACTTTCTTTATACTTAAAACTGGGGGTCTGGAGACGCATTGGGACTTATCTCCTTTCCCGCGTCTCTGCCTTTGAGCCTGAACCAACACCGCTAAGTATCCCACTTCTGGGACGCTGTTCGGAAGCTAACGGCGCTATTTGGAACAGAATTTGTTTCTCAGCTGGCTTTCGTAAAAATTCGGAGAAAGGGTTGCGCTGTGAATCTCAGGATCTCGGGACCGGGGTAAGAGTTGGGCAAATTCAGTTCTGGCATCCACTGTACCTTGTCGGGACCCTGTTTTCTTATGGATGGGAAGTATTGCAGTACCCCTGTCCAGCACGAGTTGGGGGAGAAATGGACTCTGTCTGGGTTGTTTATATGTTTATAAGGGTTTATTGTTTGTTTGCATTTGGTCTTATTTGGGCCTATGTGTGGGAACTTCTTGGAGTAATTTTCGTGGAGAAGACACTCTCCCTAGGTGTTTTATTTTCTTTAACCTCTTTTCATGCATTGCCTTGTCTGGATTTGTTTTATGTGGATGGGTGTCATATCTGCCTGTAGGGTGGGGGTGGGGAATGAGACTGGGAATGAAAACTAGTTTCACTGGGTTCTCCTTCCAGATTAGCTTTAGTTCTTTGCTTGGGATTTAAGCTTGTTTTCTAAACTTTTTTTTCCCTCCTGTACTTGATATTCAGGTTGTGCAGATAGCTCATCAGACAACTTGAAGATGCTCTCTCTTTTCTGTGTTCTCAGGGTCTTGTAGGACATGTCCTAGTAAAAGGCTAGTTATTTATACCAGAGTGGTCTCTTCCTGGTTGAAATTGCTGGCTCCTGGGGCACTGTTGAAAGGGGTGGCCTTCAAGCCATAGTTAGAAAGATCTGGCTCCTATTGGTATTTTTTTCTTTAATTCTTTAGGACCTTTCCTCCTGGTTTAGGAAAATATTTGTCCTTATTTTTCTAAGATAAGTAACAGTGATACCACTGAGTAAATGAAGTATAGTGCTATCTTTGATATTTCCTTGGAAAAGACCCTCACATGAGGATCCAAATTTTGGGGCGAAAGTTAAAGTTTGGGATTTTATTAGTCCAGACGTTCTTAGTTGCAAAAGCCATCCCAAGGTACAGGGTAATGATGCACCTCTCTAGTTTTCCTTTATGTCCTGATTTTTACTTTGTGTATGGTCTTTACTACTGAAGATGCCTTACTCTTCATTTTGCCCCCAAAATTGCTGTGTTTTGCCATTACTGGTTTAAATTACTGGTTTAAGTCAGCTTAGGGGACTTTTTGTTTGCTGCTGTTCTATCAAAGAATTCAGTAGAGGGGAAGCTGTGGGAACTGGTGGCCCCAGCTCAACTTGACTCTGCCTCTCTCTGGTTGTGCAACTTGGGACAAGCTACTTAATTTTTCTCTTTTCATCTATAAAATCAAACCTTAAAATCAAAGATTAAAGATTAAGACTTAATCTTTAGCAGTGTTTACATGGCAGGGTTGTAAAGGATTAAGTGAGTTAATATGTGGAATACTAACTAGCCTGGCAGATAGGAAGCACATAAATATTAGCTGTTATTATCATTGTTATAACTGTTATTAAACTAACATTGTTAACTATTATTGATGGCTGTAAGATAACTTTTATCACCTATCAATAGGTGCTTCCTGTTATTCCTACTTGGATGGTCTGTGAAGGCTGCACTCAGTGGCTTCACTCCTGCCTAGGATGTGATGTATTGTCAAAGGTTGCTCAGACTTGACTTTTGTATTGCTTTCTGCTGGTGCTCTTTCAGAGGAAAAATTGGTACATGGGACAGAGCTGGACTTTGTAGAAGAGGGTGCTGGGGATAAGCTAGCAGGGGGATAACTAAACTCAGTGTACAACTTGTATACTGTCATAGAAACTTCTTTCAATAATATACTTCTTTAATTTTTAAGGGGTTGATTGTTCCATAAATACTCATTTGGCATGAATTACATACATTTCAGGTACTATTCTACTTTATTTAAGTTCATTCAACTCTTTTTTTTTTTTAATGATTTATTTATTCATACAGAACTGGGGTACAGGCCAGAGATGCAGAGGGTGAGAGGATTCACCAGAGACAGAGTGGGGAGCAGAACAGGCAGATCGAGGAAGTACACTGCTGAGGGGAGCAGTGGGCGGGTCAGGAGAGGCCTGCCACGCCATGTGGTCACCTCCGGGGCAGGCAGGAATCGAACTCATGCCGAAGTGGCTTTAGCTTCTCAGTGCTGTGCTTCAACCCGCTGCGCCACCAAGGAGGGCCCATTCAACTCTTTTAAGAAAGGATATGCATGAGTATTTGCTCTATGTTTTCTCTACCCCACCATTTTAAGCATTGTAGGATTTTATGTGATACTAACACTCTATAGATTAAAAAAATTAAAACCCAAATGCATTTTAGCTATAATGATTTTAATATCTGTTGAAATGAAATGCATATATTCTTGAGGATATTATGCAAAATAATCAGTAATCTCTAACAAGTTCCATCAACTTCTTCATGTGAGACTTGTGTTGGGAGGTAGTGCAAGAGCAGGATAGTCTTGTGTTCCTTCTGTCTCTAAAATCTTTCATTAATTATCTTGCCTCTTTGGTGGTTGTTTTAAAGCCATTTTTTTTTAACTTTTAATACTGTTTAGGTACATAAATTATGTCATCTCCACCATGCATGTTAAACAAAGTGAGGGAAAACACTAATCATTAATAAAAAAGGAAAAGCATTTAGTTCTGCATGTATTCATCACTTATTCTCAGACTATGGTGTATATCAGAAAATATTAAAATGTTTACATTTTTAACATACTTAAAATGCTGATTTCATATAGTGCAACCTAATGTAAATCTTAGTCCCCTCCACTTTGTCTCAGATGTAGTAAGTCTGCACTTTCAGAAGTTGTCGTGGTGATTCTAATGCAAACCCAAGTTACATGCTCATTTAGTACAAATCTGATCATGTCATTCCCTTGTTTAAAAATATTTACTGATTCTCCAGATGAGGGACATCAGTGTCTTCTGGGTGCTTATTCCAGGACTTAAGCGCCAGAAATCTGCATTTGAGCACTCGACCCCCTGTAGAGGTGATCACAGATTACATTTGAAGAAACACAATTTTTATACCACAAAACTTGAACTCTAGCATCATCTATTAAACCTATCTGGATTTTTGTTTGTTTGTTTCTCAGACTGCTGTTTCTTGAGGAATGCACCATTGGTTTCACTCCTTCCTGACCTAGAAGGTTGTGTTGTTTCCTATATAGAAACATCTTTGTTCCTCTTGTCTGTCTAATCAGCTACTTAATATCCATTTTTCCTTTAAGATGTAGTTCAAATAAGACCTTCCCTCTGAAGTTTTTCCTAATTCTCTCACATAAGCTTAGTGATGCCTCAAGTGATTCCAGTCTTTCTTTGGTAACTTCAATTGCCATCCACCATATTGTATTATCTGTGTTTATTATCTGGATAGCTTTTTTTTTTTTTTAAAGATTTATTTATTTGTACATACAGAACTGGGGTACAGGCCAGAGGCTCAGGGGCGGTGAGAGGCTTCACCAGAGACAGAGTGGGGAGCAGAACAGGCAGATCTACGAAGTACACTGCTGAGAGGAGCAGCGGGCGGGTCAGGAGAGGTCTGCCATGCCATGTGGTCACCTCTGGGGCAAGCAGGAATCGAACTCATGCGGAAGTGGCTTTAACCTGCTGCGCCACCAGGGAGGGATTTATCTGGATAGTTTTCCAGTGGATTGCTAAACTCACCATTCCTTACTTTAAGTCTTCCCTCCCAGTAGTTACATATTAAGTCCCTAATATTGTGTGGAAGAAAAATGAGTAAGAAATGAGTAAATATCAGTTGATATTCTTTATTTTTTTTAGCACACCAGGTATTTGGGATAGTTATTAAATATGTCCTAAAGGCTATAGAGAAACCAGTCAAGAAATTATAATTTGGAGGACATAGTCTGCAAAGTTAATACTGTGGAGTGGGAAAAAAAACAACACAGAATATTTTAAAACTTATGAAAAACTAGTAGTCACTGAATTGACATTTCATGTCCATACAACACTTTTGAAGTAGTTTTGGTTGTGAATGATAGTGTCAGGGCACTAGAATGGAAGTGCTGGTGCCAAAAGACTAACTAATTTTTGCCCTGTGCCTTCAGTTTAGATATGCTTTTGCATTTATTTTTGTATTTGATCAGAAATGTGGTGACCAGACCAATATTGTTTTTTGCTAATACAGTCTGCATTCCTAAAAATAGGTCGAAAGACTGTGCAAAGTCCTCCATGGTAGAAAGTTTACTGGTCCTAGAGACCCAAATATATCGTAAGTTTTCTAATAATATCCTGTCATTTTGACATGTTACACATCATATACTCTCTTTAAATTTTTTTCTTTCTTTAAACTTCATATAATTTCCATCTTTTCCTCTTCATTTAAGTAACAGTTGACCTGTTCAAAGATGAATGTCTGATTCAGTCTAAAGATTTGCCACTTTTTGCAAAACTTCTACCTTTGTCTCATTTATATTAAGTTTATGAGACAAAAAATTGTAATCACTATTAATGTTTCAATTTTTCTATTTCTTATGCAATAACCTTATAACAAGTGAATGACAAAGTAATGACAAGGATGGGGATGCTGCAAAAATTGAACTTTTAGCCCTTGGGAAGCTCCATAAAATAAACAACAAAAATGTTCATTGATAGGCTCATGTAAGAGAGAATTTCAGTGATAACATAGTTGGAAAGTAGCAGCACCAACATATAAAGTACAAAATGGCCTGGTTTTCTGAACTTCAAAGGAAGCATTATTAGAAAGTGTCTGATAAATTTCTCAAGGATATATTCTTGAGGAACATAATTTTTGGTCTAAAAATTAGTTTAACTTTAAGAATAAACATAGGTTTCAGTTAGTTCTGTTGATTTGTCTCATTTTTCAATTTTATTTCCAAAATGAACTTTTTCTTCTTTAGTTAAGTTATAATGCTTTGCAGTTCTATAAACTTCTTCATTAGTATCCTAGTGTTTTCACTCATTCCTCTATCTGGATTTCTCAAGATTTTGCACTTATCACTTGTCTCTTTTTCACAATTTAATATTGTATTTTACTGTGATCAATCTCTTTTTAAAAGTGAATATGGCAGAGAATTGCTTTATAGCACTAAATAAGAGGATTTGTCATGTGAGGAGAAAAAAGATAAAAGTCAATGTTATTTTACTTAATATAATTTTATTTGCAAAACTGCAGGTCACCAGATGAGTGTTACTTGATAATGCATAGTTTGTGCCATTAGCCAATCTGCAGTGTGAATTTGCTCATATATCCTATTATTATCAGTGTTCATTTTCTACTGATTTCCTCTTGTTTCATTTCAGTGATTTATACTCCTAGATAAAGGAAATATGTAAAACATTTTAACCACCTCAATTTTCCCATTTGGAGGGCATTATTTTTTATCCTTCCGTCCACTTCTTAGACAGAGAAAACGGTATTTCAGTTCTCATCTTGATAGGTACACATGCAAAACATTAACATCTGTTAAGTACATCTTATCCCTGGTAGCAAGGAGGCCTCATTCTAGAATGCAACTTAGTGCCTTGTTCTTAACATTCTAGATGAACTGCACAGATTTGGTTAGTTGTAAAATCTCACCACAGGTGATCATTCCCGTGTGGATTCCTTAAACATCTTCTTGTAAAGAATCATGTTTGTCTTTTTTTTTTTTTTTAGGATTTATTTATTCATATAGAACTGGGATATAGGCCAGAGGTGGTGTGAGTTTCACCAAAGACAGAGGGGAGCAGAACAGGTAGATCAACAAAGTACACTTTTGAGGGGAACATTGGGCAGGTCAGGCGAGATCTGCCAGCCATGTGGATCACCTCGGGGCAGGCGGGGATCTAACTCATGCAAAAGTGGCTTTAGCTTAGTGCTGTGCTTTAACTCGATGCTTCACCAGGGAGGGCCCCATGTTTGTCTTTTTTAGGAAACAATTTTTGGTGGCTAATTGAAACTCAAAACACAGAAATGTATTTTGTTCTTCATGAAACAAAGTAAAAGTATGGAATCTTTGTTTTGGGTATAGGACACTAATTCTACAATCAAGACAAAAATTATTAAATGTTTACATCCATTGATATCTTGAGAAGGAAACTTTGTTTTGTTTTGCACAAAGAATCAATGACAAGGTGTGACTTTAGTTCTTTAAAAACTAATTGGTTTGAGTTTTATTTTTGCCTCATCAGATACTTATTAGACCTGTAGGGCTTAAGGATTAATAATATATGGAATTGCCAAGATACGTCTTAATTTTTTTTTTTTAAAGTATAAAATTACAACTGATGGTCCTCCCTGGTGGCGAAGCGGGTTAAATAAAGCACAGCACTGAGAAACTTAAGCCACTTCCTCATGAGTTTGATCCCAGCCAGCCCCGGAGGGGATCCACATGCATGCGGCAGACCTCTCCTGAACTGCCCACTGCTCCCCTCAGCAGTGTACTTCGTCGATCTGCCTGTTGTGCTCCCCACTCTGTTCCTGATGAATCCTCTCACCCTCCACATCTCTGGCCTGTACCCCAGTTCTTTATAAATAACTAAATCTTAAAAAAAAAAAAATTACAACTGACTAGGTATGACTATGTACTAAGGGGTAGGTGAGCTGATTTTAGAGTCCATTTTAAGAACTTCTCTTTATTCTCATCAGAGGTTTCCTGGCTGCCTGGGCCTTGAAAAAGGGAAGATTTGAGTGAGTAGGACATTTTTCATAGGAGAATGAGTGCAACAAACATAGGGTTTCAGGAATTTACAAGACAACTTCAAGCAGTAGTGACTAAATCATTCTACAGGAGTGGAATATTAACATTCCAGAATTATTTTAGGATAATACTCTGCCTGTTCTCATTACAGTATGTGCATTAAAGGAGCCCCTCATTTACACTGCTATTGTTTTATTATTTAAACTAGATCAGATACGGTTTAGGGTACCCTATTGAGATTCAAGTTAACATTGAACTCCCAAGCCTTGAGAGACTATGAAGTAAGAAAATTGTTATTTCTTTCAATCACTGTGGGGCTTTTGAGGATGGGGGTGAGGACAGGCTCATGTTTTTTTCTAGTGTCATCTGGACCTAAATTCATACTTTTCCTTAGTAAGTTTGTAGAGAAAATCTTGCGATGCTATTGCCTGGTCTCTTTTAGCATTAAGTCATCTCACCAACCACAGACATACCTATGTTCCTTCACTTCATAAAATATCACCAAGCTCTAAGTGGCTGATTTTTTTTAAACATTTATTCTTTTTTTTTTTTTTTTAAGATTTATTTATTCATTCATATGGAACTGGCCAGATGTGTGGAGAGTGAGAGGATTCACCAGAGACAGAGAGGGGAGCAGAACAGGCAGATCGACGAAGTACACTGCTGAGGGGTGCAGTGCCTCGCCATGTGGATTTCCTTCCGGGGCAGGCAGGAATCGAGCTCATGCAGAAGGGGCTTTAGCTTCTTAGTGTTGTGCTTTAACCCGCTGTGCCACCAGAGAGGGGCCAAGTGGCTAATTTTTAAGGCTGGGACTATGGAGGAAGTTTGTGTTTTAAAATGGAATAGTCAATATGCTTGTTTAAAAAAACAAAAATAGTGCCCTTCCTGGTGGCACATCAGGTTAAAGCACAGCACTGAGAAACTAAAGCCACTTCAGCGTGAGTTCATCCCCAGCCTGGGAGGTGATCAACATGGTGCAGCAGACCTCTCCTGACCTGCCCGCTGCTCCCCTCAGCAGTGTACTTGTCAGTTTGCCTGTTCTGCTCCCCACTGTGTCTCTGGTGAATCTTCTCACCACCCCTGCACCTCTGGCCTGCACCCCAGTTCTGTATGCATAAATAAAATCTTTAAAAATAAATAAATAAAAACGGAGCCCTTCCTGGTGGCAGGAAGTGGGTTAAAGCACAACACTAAGAAGCTAGCCCCAGTCACTTCACCACGAGTTCAGTACCCTCTGGGGAAGTGACACACATGGTGTGGTAGACTTCTCTTGTCTTGCCCACTGCTCTCCTTAGCCGTATACTTTGTCAGTCTGTCTGTTCTTCTCCCCACTCCTTCTGGTGAATCCTTTCACTGCCCCGTCGCCTCTGACCTGTACCCAGTTCTGTATGCATAATAAGTAAATCTTTAAAAAAAATTCATTTGTCTATCCTACCAGTGGAATTTTTTTTAGTACCCATTATACTCTGAAGACTATAGCCTCTGCCAACTTGCTCTGGTAACCTTATTTACTCTCTGCACTGTCCTACTCCTGTTCATTGCTGACCCTGCCCCAAATTTCTAGTATCTTCTGAGGAATTACATTTTTTCCCCCCTGGACTATTCTTTAGTGATCTTTTCTTTCTCACCTATCTTCCCCCTAAATGTTTCCCCTCTGCACTAAGATTTGATAACTTCTGAATAAAATATTTCTCTTTTAATATTCTCTCCACTTCCTGTATGTCCCTAGAATGGATAAATGTGCAAAATTGATTATCAGTGAGGGTGGGAATGCTTTAGATTTCTGTTTAGTCTTTATTTTCAAGCTTTAGGGGGCATGAGGGCCACTGACTGAGCCAGTATCTACTGGTTTCCCTCTAATGTTTTTGATTTAGCAAGTGTGTTGTCAAACCAAGGGGGTGGGGGGTATTGTTTTGGCATTGTACAGTGTTGCAGATAGTCCACAGATACCCTATCATCTAGGACCCTGGAATCCTAATACTGCTCTGTTCCGAAGGCATGACCTCTCTTTCTCTTTTTCTCCTTTCTAATATTTTAGTGACTTGGTTAGAGGGGTCAGAGAAAATAACTGGTCTTTGAGAACCTGTGCCTCTCTGTCTCTGTTTGGAGGGACAATGGCTGTAATACAACCCTGTTCATGTGACAGTCAGAAAAAGGGGCCATTGTTCTGGGTTGGCGAAAGCTCCATTCCCCTCTGGCCAGCCATCCAACTGAGCTTGGTAGCCCCGAGGAAACAGACACACTTGAATCAGAGACACAAAGAAAGGAGGTCAAGGCCTTTCACAGTTAAAGTACTTGCAGCAGTGTGTCAGTGGTAGGATTGGGGAAGGAAAAGCAATTCTGGGGAAGCATCATTAATGTGCTGATTTTGGCTTTAGAGGACTACAAGTCTATATTAGAACTTCTAGCTCATCTTTGACCAAGGAATAGTCACTTCCCACTATGTCTTACTGACTTATTTTAGAGCTGGATTTTATTATTGATTTTAAAAATAAAAGATTTCCCTCTATTATGATAGAAAAAGGATCATTCTCAAACTCTTTTCTGCAAATTTATGCAAGCAGGTATCTAATCTGAGAGCCCTCCTAAATCAAGTTATCTGACCTCTGACCTCAAGGAATGCTGCTTTATTCTGGGATATGGTCAGCATATATATGAGGTACTGAGAATTTTCTTTCCAAATCAAAATTCAGTTAGTGGTTTTGAAGACAAGATTTTTTTTTCTTCAGTTTGAAATATATAATTAAATCTGTTTGAAAGTTATCAATGTTTGGACAGTTACAGGGTTGGTAGACTCCCCAGATGTCTTTTAGACACCACCCTATATCCCCAACTTCCAAACTGGATTGTAGGCCTGTAGTGGGAAGGGCTGCAGACTTCCTGTAAAGAGCTAATCTGGAGCTCAATAATTGACTACATTCTTTGTGTCAAAAGAAGATTCAAATTCAAGGTCATAACCTCAGCTAAGGTCACAGACTTTTCACACAGGATTGTTCTGTTAGCCTAATTATTCCCTTTATGAAAAAGCATGTCATTCACTCCAGCCTTTGCCTCTGAGTTTCTTTCAAAGGCTACTTAGTCTAGTTCCTGTAGGTGGCTTTTTTTTTTTTTTTTTGACCCAGTGAGGAATAGAATATAGCCTTGAGTGTGGTAGAGTGCGGAAAGCCTTTTCTGAATGTAGTAGGTTGTGGAGAGCCCATTTACTCAGTGTGTTCAGGCAGCTGGTACTCTTTGGCCAGTAGGAATCCTTTTGTCTAGATATAAGAGGTTTTTCTGACTGGGAGAATTAGGCTTAATGAGATTTGTACCCTGGAGAGGGCAATATATGATTTACCTGAGGTCACTTAGAGACCCTTGTAATTAAGTCTGCCAATGCACCTTGATTATAGACTATCATTGCAAATCCATTAGGAAAAGCAATTGGATTGAAGAAAGGCAAGTGGCTTTATTTTCTTCATTATACTTCTACTACCCCTTCCCCTTGTAGTTTGTTTATATCTTATAAGTGACTATTTGGTTTACCAGTGATATAGATGCCTTTGAAGTGGAGAAGGGGATGAAGCCTGTTCTTCGCAGGTGGCAAAAAGGATTGTGTTAAACACACTCCTGATTAGTTAATTAATTTTCAGTTCGTATTCATTAGGCCTGTTCATTTGGCTTCATTCCTGTTATTTAAAGAAGCTCTTCCCTCAGTCCTGGAAGGATGATATTGTGCTCTACTTGAAGTTCTGTATAGATGCAACTTTTGTTGAAAAAAATAGGAAAGCGATACGTTGGTTTTTATTGTTGTTCATGTCCCAAATAGCATGATTCATGTGAAATGCTTTTATAAGGAGTAGAAAGCTTGCTGGACTTGGTTTTGTGTTATAATTAAAGTTATTTCCCAAGGAGGGCTTCTGAGATGTTAACATTGTTCTACTTAAAGATATTTGCCTGGTTAGATGGGCATGTTCAGATCATGAAAATATATGGAACTTTTCAGTTTTAACTTGTGTCTTTTTTGATATACATTTTAGACTTTAATAAAAAGTTCAACAGATTTTGAAAAAGCATTGTTTACTGTAGAGCTAATGTTGTAGTAGTGATGGAAAACAGTAAACTCTGGATACCCCAATCCAACTGATATGTCATTTTGATCTAGGTGGGAATGGAGATACAATTATCTGTTATTTCACCTTTACCTCCCTTGTCAGAAGAGATGTGTGTCAGAAAGCAGTAAACTAGCACTGTAATTTGGCTGACTAGCAAATCTTTTCATTCTTATTCTCCTCCTATTCATTGTAATCTGTCAAGAAAAATCAGAAAAAGACTATGAATCATAGATGTTTTTCTGAAATTTTAGATGACATCTCTTCTGAAGTCCAATGTTAGAATGTTTTTGTCTTCCTCACATTTTTTAAATTGGATAAATTGATATAAGGTGTGGGATCTTTGGCTTTTCTCTTTCATTTATTTCAACTATCATTTCCTGAGATCCACAATGAACTACAGGAGTGTGCAGTGGTATGGCCCTGTGCTTTTAGCACAAGAATAGCTCTAAGTCCCCTTTTGCTCTAAAGGATATCTGTCATTATTAGTGTGGATCACTGTATCTTTAGGGCATCCTAGTTACTGTTATAATATGGAGCTTATATACTCTAAAATAGGCTTTTTTTTTCCTTTTGGTGTTATTTTGTAAAGAGAGTTTAGAATCCTTGGCTGTGAAATTGTTGCAGCACATCTGTGAGAGTCTTGAGCTATTGAACTCTCCCTTCTACCCCTAAACCTAAATCATGACCCCATCTCTACCCCTAAACCTTCATAAACTTGGGCAGACTTGTAAGCTCTTTAAGCTTCTTTCATTACTTGTGAAATAACAGTTTATAATTCAAAGAGTGTCATGATAACTTGCTGGTAGACATACGCTCTCACTATCATTATTTACTACCAAATAGCATTAAAATAGGTAAGACTGACATATGTAGGAATAAAGTATGCTTATGCATTTCATGAAAAATCATCCAAATGCTTAAGTGAGATCCTATTAATAAAATGCAGAAGCTAGAAAGTGTAATCTCTGGTGTGAAATATAAACTGTAATAAATTTAGAATATTCTGGAATATAAATACAAATAATTTCTCCTGGAGTTTCTTGTATCTTAGATTTCTTGGATTCTTAGAAGTACTACCTTGGCAGAACTGTACATGGGGTAGCTCAGTTTTATATGGGTTATATGTCTTTGATTATCTGGTTTACCCACCAGACTTTAAGTTCTACATAGCAAAGATTGTGTTCATTTTGTTCATTTCTGTATCACTAATCCAATTGGACTGGTCCCCTTATAAGAAAAGGAATGACACTAGACCTCTTCGTTTCTTCCTTTATGATATCTGCAGGCTTGGAAAAGAGTTCTCACCAGTAACTGAGTAACTGAATAGACTAGCACTTTGACCTTGGATTTTTCAGCCTCCAGACCTGTGAGAAATTTCTACTGTTTCAGTCACTTAGTCTGTCATATTCTATTATGGTATTTGGAGCAAACCAAGACTTACAGACCTTTCTTTTCTTCCTGCCTTCCTTCTATCCCTCTCGCCGTCCTCCCTGTTTTTTCATTGAATATGAACTTAAATATTTGTGAACTTAACTAATTCCATGGTTATTCAAAACTATGGGGACCTAGTTTTGAAAAGCTGAATCTGAGCCCACAACCCTAATCTGCATTTTAAATGGATAATCTTGACCTTGCCTCCCAACATACACCATTGAGATTAAAATGTTCCAGACTCTGTTTTTCCTTTAGTCAGAATGATGATGAGTGGTAAAACAGCTGATAACTTTTGTAGGGAGGACTGGAGGTAAGGGAAGCGCCTTCACAATTTATACTTATCACTTATAGGTTTTGAGCAGTTGACCTCTTAGCTACCTCTTAGCTATCTTTTCTTAGGACACAGCAGGATCAAAGGGTGATTGTGTGAGGAGAGGATAAGTAACAGAGGCTAGGCAGCTATGTGGCATTTCACCTTAAGCAGAAGTTGATTCCTGGAGCCTAGGAGAAAAGATCTTCCTTCAGGAAGGGCGATGATCACCTGAACTCTGCCCAGTGTTCAGGTGCAGAGAGTTTCTCACTATCACGTGGCAACTAGATGGTTGACTATTATTTTGGTGAAAAGCATCCTGGAGCAAAAACCCTGTTCTTCCACCATTCATAAACAAAAGCAAAAGCAAAAAAGCTTATGATGTGGATTTCTACCACTCGAGGTCCTTGCTTTTCTTTCAAGGTGGTCTCTAAATGATGCTTTGTAGTTTTGTTTGTGCAGCCACAGAGGACTGCTCAGAGCACGCTGTAGAGTTTATGTTTTGGGATCATAACCCACTAAAGGGAGTTGTCATGTTCCTGTACAGTTGTCTTTGGTGGAAGGTATTATATTGATAAGAAATCCAGAGATCTTCTGAAAGTGATCGCCTAACTTTGCTGTTAAAATTTAAAGCATGTGTTTATATGTAGTTCTCTCTAAAGGATATAACTCTGATCTTTCTGAATTTGTCTAGTATTCAGGTGTGGAAGACAGAGACATTAACTCTGTACATCTGAGAACGATTTCTTACGTTTGGCCTAAGGAAACTACTTTCTAGCTCAGAATGTGCAACAGCATTTTTCATTTCTTGGCTAGATTGTACTATTTGTGAAAATGAGGACATGTAATTAGGGCCCAGTGGTGTGTGGATTCATTCCCTGGTACATAAAGGAGACCACAGTGCTTTTTTTTCCCCATTGGTTAGTGACTGACATGCTGTCTGCATTTCATTTGATGGTGAACATGTCAGACTCCACTGCTGAGAAGGGATAGCAACCAAGTTCTGGATGGGAAGATTTTTAGAACAAAGTGTCAGAGGTTAAAGAAAGGACTGTGGAAGCCAGATGAATTTTGTCACTGAGTTTTAAGGCCAGTTCTTGAAAACAAAAGCTGCTTCCCAATCTTTATCTAAGAGTTGGATCCATCACCTATGAGAGCCCAGGCAAACCATACTCCCTTCAGTATGGACTAGGACTGGGAAGCCCAGTGCAGTTTCTTCCCCAGTGGTTCCTCATGACATGAGGAGGTGACTGAGGTCCAGCCTGGCTCAGGTCATTGTATCCAGTTGTGAGCAAAGCCATCCTACCTGCTATTCCTGCTCCAATTAGTTGCAGCTAAGCAACTTAGGGAAAGTGAACATAGTTATGAGTGGACAGCATTTAGCTTCAGAATCATTGTTGATGGCCCTGCAGGGAACCCATGTTTGTAGGAAAGAAGTCCAGGTGAAGATTCAGTTACAGGAGGCTTCACTTCGGTGCAAGTTTTATCCAAAATGTTCTTTGTGCTGAGTTGTAGGAGATTGTACCATCACACAAGTTTGAAATTCTAGTGTTATTCGTGCCCACTTTAAGAATGTGTCAACTTAAGATAGTTTTTTTGTTGCATGTTTTCTAATCATAGTGCCAATGATAAACATTGACAGTGATGCAGGATTCATTGTCACTAATCCATTATATTTCTTTTTTTATTGACACAACTGAATGAAACAAGTACTTTTATAGTAAGAAAGCATGCTTTTCATCCTAGAACTTAATTTGTCAACCAGAATAGTAGAATGAGTACTCAAAACAAGCCAAACGATCTTATTTTGAGAGTAACTGTGCCATGGTTAGATCTTAGGCACATGAAAAAGTTCTTTAATGTCTATTTCCTTATTTATTATAGGATCAATAGATCAAAAAGATCCAACCTCATGAACTTGACTGGGACGCCTCTGGGCAGTCTCTGGATTGCAGGGGTACAACTGAGTGGGCTGGTAAGTTAGGGAAGGCAAAGACTCACTGCTAGCAGCACCTGGAGAGGAGCCCCAGCTTTGTCCTGGTCACCCATCTGGGGTGACAACAGAGCTAGACACCAAATGGAAGAAGCACAACTGTGTGACTTAAAGAGCTTGCTCTTTCTCCTCTCTTCAATGCCCTGGGGAGGCTGAGTATGAGTTTGGAGACAGCTGCTCCTGGGGGCTCTTCGGTGTTGGCTCACTGTTAGGGCACAACCTAGCCCCAACACATGGTACTCCTTCTCTTAAGGCATAGCTTTAGCTATGTGTCAAGATTTAGTTATCTCAGACCAAGTTCCCAAATGGCTACATTTTCTCCTACCCCATTATGACAGATCTTTCTTATATATGCATTAAAAAATAGTTAGCTTTGAAAATCTGCAATGTCTTTTGTCTGCTTCTGTTTCCTAAGAGATCCTGAGAGAGGGTGTCAAGTGATGGCACAGAGCCTTGGTCGAGGAGTGTGGACCCCAGTCCTAACCCATTGGGTAATAGAGAACTAGGACTCTCTAATCCCTGCCACATGCAGTGACCTGAGCAGATCCTGCAGGACAACAGAAGTCTTGCTGTCTCCTCACCGAGCAGTTGCTCAGAACTCATGGTACAGCTGTGGTCTGCTTTGTTGGGACACACTGGGTGATTTGATCCTTTAATCTCTTCTCTCCCTATAGGTATTATAAATAACAACTGTTCTGTAGGAGTACCTGCCAGAAGGGATTGAGATCTGCATTCTATATTCAAAACAGCATTGTTTTTGTATAATCTTAACTTTATGCAGTTATGGTGGGGGCAGGAGAGGGAGAAGGAGAATAAAACCCTAAAAGCAAAGCTACTTCACTATGACTCAGAAAATCCAAACTGAAGAATTTAGAATGGAAATCAAGGAAGGCAAGTTTCTTTAAAACCTCAGATTCCTTTGAATTTCTCTGAGAAAACAAGAGGCATACATAAGTCCAGATCCTTTAGTCTATTCATTCCAAGTTAAACAACTGCATCAAAGTTTTGGATCCAGGCAGACACTAGCGGTGAACTGGAATTCTAGCATTGCACAGTGGCTCCCAAATGTTTGATACCCTTTGGTTTCCATTTCCTTAAAGCTGAGGTAGTTAAATTGTTCTGTTTTGATTTCTATGTCTGGATTCTTGAGACACTGTCATCTGTTTTAGAGCTCTCTAAGAGAGCAGAGAGGTAGCATTCCCACCAGTCATCCTGCAGAGGAGGCAGTGGTGACAACAAACTCTCATTGTTATTACATCGACTGATATTTCTTTCTTTCTACCTTTAGTTCTAGCTACTATATTTTGCAAAACCGTGGGGGATCCATGGACAAATATGTAGATGTTTTAATTATGCATATTTTTTAAATTGTAAAATTGTGGAATCACACAATATTTGTCCTTTGGTATCTAGTTAGTTTCACTGAGCATAATGTCTTCAAAATTCATCCATGTTGTAGCAAGTGTTTCACTGAGCATAATGTCTTCATATTGTAGCAAGTGTCAGAATCACCTTCCTTTTTATATATTTTTTAAGATTTATATATTTATGCATACAATAACTGGGGTACAAGCCGGAGGTTTGGGGTGAAAGGGTTCACCAGAGACAGAGTGGGGAGCAGAACAGACAGATAGACAAAATATACTGCTGAGGGAATCAGCGGGTGCGTCAGCTCCCTGGCCGGGGATCGAACTTGTGCTGCAGTGACTGTGGATAGCTTCATAGTGTTGCACTTTAACCTCTTTTACCACCAGGGAGGGCCTGCCTTCCTTTTTAAAGCTGAATAATATTGTAGTGTATGTATAAAGCACATTTTGTTTATCTCTCTATAGACAGTTGTGTTGCTTGTCACTCTGGATGCTGGGAATAAAACGGCCATGTGTTTGTCAATATACAAATGTGTTTGAAAGCCTGCTTTCAATTCATTTTTTGTGTCTATAACCAGAGTGGAATCTGACCATTGTAGGTTAACTCATGTTGAAAGTTTTGAGGAGACACCATAATATTTTCCACAGCATTTTACATTCCCACCAGGATTCCAGTTAACAACACCCAGGAGTCCAGTTTCTCCACACCCTCACGAACACTTGCTATTTTCTGGTTTTCATTTTGTTTGTTTTGTGTTATGATAATAGCAGGATGACCACTGTGGTTTTGATTTTCATTGTTCTAACAACTAATGACATAGAGCTCTTTTTGGGTGCATTTTGGACATTAGTATATCTTTTTAATTTATCCAAGCCATTAACCCATTTTTAATCTCCATATACATATATATTCTGGACATTGACCTCTAACTAAATATATGACTTGCAAGTACTTCTCCCTTTGTATGGACGGGTTGTCTTTTCACCTTCTTGATAGTGTCCCTTTGATGCACAAAAGCTCTTAACTTTTGAGAAGTCTGATGTATTTATTTTTTCTTACTCCTTTTGCTTTTGGTGTCTTATCCAAGAACTCATTCCCAAATTATTATTTAAATATTTTAATGTGCATAATCTTGCTTTGTGAAACCACAAAAACTGTTACTTGGGGAAATTTTGCTTTGAAGTGGCTCGGCTCTTTTTTACTTGTTTGGCCTTTATATAATCTCAGAATTGTTGGATTTTACTTTTCCTTGCTCTACTATCCCTTTTCTCAGGGCATCACAAAGACTCATTATAGATAAAGAAGGAGAAAGGCTTAGTTTGAAAAGGCCTCCAATCATTTATTCCATAGGGTCTCAGAAGAGAGAAGTCAAATTTCTGGGGAAATGAAATGGTTCTTACGACCAAGACTCACAAGATATGTATGAAATCAGACTGACTGGTATTTGTCTGAGAAGACTGAGATCTATTTTCTAAGGTCTCTTTTTATCTTCAGGGTAGAAAGATTGTTGAAAAGTAGGTAGGTCCTAGGGATGAACCTCTAGGAAACTGACACTCAGACTCTAGCCCAAGGATACAAAGAGGTGTGAAGATAGCTTAGAAAATTCTCCTCCTGCTTGTCAGTTTCTCACTATTCACTTCTTATTTTTGGATTATATTTTGTACACAGATCTACCATCAACCGTACCACACATCCAAAATACCATAAGCATTATTTGATGTATATATATAAGATGCAGCTGGAGAGTACATAATAAACATACACAGTCTACCGTATACATGTATACAGTGTCACCCCAGATGAACAAATGAAATACAGAGAGAGAATACCTCAAGGACATGCTTTTTATGCTTGATTATTCCCAAAGTGTCTATTTACAAGGTATATATATATATATATATCTTAGGCTTTCCCCATTACTCATGTTGCAACAGTATGTCACAATTTCTGAGCCATTAGGCCCTTTTTTTTGTTTGTTTAAGATTTATTTATTTATGCATACAGAACTGGGTTACAGGCCAGAGGTGCAGGGGCAGCGAGAGGCTTCACCAGAGACAGAGTGGGGAGCAGAACAGGCAGATCTACGAAGTACACTGCTGAGGGGAGCAGCGGGTGGGTCAGGAGAGGTCTGCTGCGCCATGTGGTCACCTCCGGGGGCAGGCGGGAATCGAACTCATGCAGAAGTGGCTTTAGCTTCTCAGTGCTGTACTTTAACCTGCTGAGCCACCAGGGAGGGCTGACATCAGGCTCTTAAACAATCTGGGTTAGGTGAGTATATGTGTGTTTCCCATTGGCATGTGTTCAGATATGAGATTGTTTGCTGCAAACAATCCAGGTGTTTGTACATCTGGTTTGCAGAGTGATTTTGTGCACCTGTAGAGTAACTTGACTTCGGGATACACACACGTGTGATGTCTGAATTTGTGGAGTTTTAAAAGTGGAGTGATACTTTATAAAGTAGGGTACTTTATAAGGGCAACCCTTTCAGACAAACTGCCATTTAATTAGCAGATCCCCACTTACCTATGTAAACAGACATGAAAGAATCAATGAACAGCTTTACTGGACACTAAGAATGATGGCAATAAGTTTCTCTAATATGCATGCTACAGAATGACACATTAAATTCCTAAAATCCAATTTGGTGTTTGGTTTTCACACATAATTGTTTTTGTTCTTAGTAGCCAAAGCATTCAAGGAACTCTGTATCCTAGGATGCTGGCTTCTAGATGTTGTGGGTTACTCGTACTTTTTAAAGTCATAATTACATCAAGCAAGAAAATACTTTCAATCTGCAGCATCCTATCATAACTTCTAATTTTAATGGTGCAAGTAGCCAGAACAACAGACCACAGCCCAGCCTCCTCCTAACCCTGCCTTACTCCTTCCTCTCACATTGTACTTCTCTAGCATGAGTTCAGTGAAGAGCGGTGGAGCCCAAGGAGGGAGAGAAGCAGAGTCAGAACAGACCGCCAAGCCCTGCTCCCAGCTTCCTGGCATCAGGGAAAAAGTGTCTTCAGCTGACACAGGGGCTTGTGTCCGCCAAGTTTTGCGCTTTTGCCATGGAAATCCTGGTTGTAACAGAGGCCGATGCCATTCAGGCAGTGAGCAGGAAGCTGCTTTATGGGGAGGCATTTTTGGCAGCATGTCCGACATACACTCCAGTCAATCACCGTAAAGTGCCTAATAACAGATGTGGTAATTAAGCCTGAAGAACTGTGTCTTTATTTTTTTCATTTTTATTGCAGGGAATAACAAACTACCTCATTAAACCTCCAATCACACTGATTTTTGAATTGGGCATACTGATGTCATCAAAAGTGACATTTCTGCAAGGGCTTCCTTTCTGCTGCCATGGAAAGGTTTGGATCAGTTTTAGTGAGGACAGTTCTGTTCCTTCTGGGCTGTCCTTTTCATTCTCATACCAAATCACATGCACATTCCTGGGGTACAGTCAGATTCCATTAAGTCCATTGCATATAAAGTTAAGATGTGTGTGTGAGACTATAAAATGGTCCCTAATTCTCTTAGGTTCAAATTATACTGCTTATAGAAAGAAATTAACTTTAGCTTTCAATCTTAGAAAGGTTTCAGATAACCTGAATCCATGGTAAATTACCATATTTTAATAGGATAAATTATCTTGGAAAAATGTAATTACATCTGAAAAGGTCTGTCTTTTATTATGGCAGTTTCTAAGGCAAATGTCTTTCTTCATTAAGGTTGTTTTTCCTTCCTTCTTTTTTAGTGATGAACATGAATCTGACTCATCATTAACGATAAGGAATCTAAAAATTTAATGACTTGGGACAGGTATGTGCCCTCAACAGTTTGAGAGTATGGCTCAAAACTCTCTGGGGCTCTTCCTGGGTTCAGAAGTTGTTCTTTGTGACTGTGGGGCTCTTGGGAAAGACCAGCAAACACTCTGCTCATTTCCGACATATCTCTACATAGTGCTGTTGGATCACAAAGATTTAGAAGTTGCATTTATACTGTGGAAATGATTTTTTTGCTTCTCTATAATCTCATATGTTCACAGGCATAAAGATTTGGACAGATGCTATATTAAATATTTTGGAAAGGTCTTGGATCCCATTTTGTAAAATTATCAATTGATACCCTTATTTCCTGTACATGCTTTTGAGTTGTTACAAAATTGCCAAGAGAATTGCTAGTTGACTGTTTGCCTAATTCTCTGAACCTGATCCCATGAAGCAGATGATTCATAGCACTTAATCAAGATTTAATTTAATTTCAATTCTTATATTAATAAACATAAACTTGACCTGCTCATCTGATTAGCTCTGAACAAGTGAATCTAGCATCTATAAATGTGGATATGCACACATAACATGTACCAGTACCAGCCTTAATAGTGCTATCTCACATTTGTTTACTGATCTGACACCTAATTTTATAATTCACTTTTACCACCTTTATCTACTTATATAACAATTTATACATTGATGTCCAACATGAAAGTAGATATATGTAAATGCAGATTATTTTACCATATTAAAATTTGTTTTAAGAAACTTTCTGTACAGTGAGTGTCAAAAAGTGAGACCTAGCTCCAGTAGTAGGAAAGGCCCTTGGTTAAGCATAGACACTGTCCCCAGGATTATTCAGTTATTCAGATTCACAATAGCGTTCTTTTTTTTTTTTTTTTCTAAAACTAGCAACATATTCTGCAATGATATAGCTCATGCTTTAGTTATAGTCCAATGTTGGGTAAATCTTTCTATCAATTCATGAAGATGCCTTTAAGATGAAGTGAAAACTTGGCCTACCCTGGTCTCCCTCAGCTGAAGTTTTGCTCCAAGGGACCCTGGTTTCCAGCTGAGCATTTTTTTTTCCCCCAGTCATGGATCCCATTTGTAGTTTTAAGTCCCACCTCACACTTCCAGGCTCATATCAACTATCTGTCACTTCTAGGGATGCAATGCCCTGACTGCCCTTCAACCCCTCAGATCACTGCCAATACAATGTTAATGTTGCACATCCTATAGCCCCAAGATTGGATTTCACTCAGTTAACATTCATGCTCTGCATAACAGCCTCTCAGTCAACAACAAATGGCATATACAACCATGCTCCCTGTATATAGCCTGAGGATGTAGTTGTCTGTACCATGGAGCCTTGTGTAAATGAACTCGGTGATGTTTGCATAATGACAGAATCACTTAATGTTACATTTCTTTGAATATATTCCTGTACTCATCGTTAAGTGACACATGTAGGTATTGAGTATCTGTCATATATATATATATATATATATATATATATATGTATGTATGTATGTATAATAAATATATGCATAAATACACATATATGCACATGTGTATCCTATGATAACTTCTAAGTTTAATGGTGTACTCATGTATATATACATGTATATATACACATACACACGTGTGTATATACATACATACATGTATACACATACACACACA
>NW_004567122.1:20310383-20375969 GCF_000260355.1 Condylura cristata
GGCAGGCGGCAGGCGGGAATCGAACTCATGCGGAAGTGGCCTCAGATTCTCAGTGCTGTGCTTTAACCCGCTGCGCCACCAGGGAGGGCCGAAAAACTTAACTTTTTTTTAATGTATTTGATTTAGAGGTATAGGATCGTTATCTTCAGGTGTGTTTCCAAACATACTAGCAAGGCATTGAAAGTTCTCCCCCGTAGTCCATTGTGCCCCCTCCCCACTTTACTCTCCTTCCTTTTTCTACCCCTCTGGTAACTTTAATTCTACAGTCAGAGTTTTAGGGTTTGTTTCTGGTTTGGCTTTATCTGTTTTATTTTCCTATATTCCACATACAGTGACACCACCTGTTATTTGCCTTTCTCTTTCTGTATTATTTAACTTAGCATAATACCCTCCCGTTCTATTCATGTTGTCACAAAATTCAAGAGTTTATCTTTTTTTTTTTGGTAGCTGAATAGTATTCCAGTGTGTGTGTGTGTGTGTGTGTGTGTGTGTGTGTGTGTGTGTGTGTATTACATGTTCCTGACTTGCTCATCTATCTTTGGAGACTTAGGTTGTTTCCATACCTTGACTATTGTAAACAATGCAAAAATCCCTTCATATGAGTGATTTTTCATTGTCAGTGTCTTTTGTGGTTTCATATGAATTTCAGTACTGTTTGTTCTGTTTCTTTAATGAATGATATGAAAACTTTAATGTGGATTGCATGAATCTGTATACTGCTTTGGGTAAGATGGCATTTTAACAATGTTAGTTTTTCCAATCCATGACTTAAGGATATCTTTCCTTTTCTTTATTTTCTATTTCTTCTAACAATATCTTATAGTTTCCATTGTCCTATAGTTAAATTTACTCTTAGTAAACTTTTTGATTTGATTGCAAATGAGGTTGTTTTCTTAATTTCTTCCCATCTAGTTCATTGTTTGTACCTAGAAATGCAACTTACTTTTGTATATTGATTTTCTAGCCTACTACTTTGCTGTATGACTTATTGTTTCAATTAATATTTTAATGGTGGCTTTAAGTTTTTCTATGTATATTATGTCATCTGCAAATACTGATAGTTTTACTTCTTTCCCAATTTGGAATTATTTTATATATTTCTCATACCTAATTGCTCTAGCTAGGACTTCCAAAACTATATTGGATAGCAGTAGTCAAAGTAGAAGTCGTTGTACCAAATAATAGTAAAAAGGCTTTCAGTTTTTCGTATTAGCTATGAGCTTATCATATATGGCCTTAAGATGTTGAAATATGTCCCATTTTCATTTTTTTTTGAGGGTGTTTAGCATAAATGGATGTTGGCTCTTATCAAATGCTTTCTCAGCATCTATTGATGTGATCATATGATTTTTACCTTTTCTTTTGTTGATGTGGTGAATAACATTGATTGGTTCTTGATCTCAAGCCATCTTAGTGTTCTTGGAATAAATCTCATTCTTCATGGTGTATGATCCTTTTAATGCATTATTGAATTTGGTATGTAAAAAAATTTAAGGACTTTCACATCAACATTCATTAGGCAAATTGACCTGCAATTTTCTTTTACTGTGGTGTCTGATTTTGGTATTAGGATCATGTTGGCCTCATAAACTTTGTGTTTCAAAGTTTCCTTCTCAATGGTTTGGAAGAGTTTGAGAAAGATAGGTATTAGTTCATCTTCAAAGGTAGTGAAACCATGAATCACTGGTGAAAGTGTTGTGTAGGGTGGGCTTGTGGCACTTGTTGATAGGCCAGACTGTCTGGGTGTAGAGACTTATGTATGCACAGTCGGAGGTCTGGCTTTTGGGGCACTTCATGGTAGCAGGTGGGGAGGAGGACAGTTCAACTTCACACTTCCTTCTTCATTGTGAGTCCTGCCTGCCAGTGCTTTAGTATGCATCTCTGCAGTTACATATGTGCTTCCATACTAATCAGCACTTCCTCAGGGTCACCAGCCAAACAGAGCACACAGCTTCCCACTCTACTGCAGTTTCCTACAGTTACCTCTGTCCACCCACCTTTTGTTATAGAGAACTGAATTTCCTCTGTGTCCTGTTGCAGTCAGTATTGGTTTTCAATGTCCAGGAGGGGCTCCCAAGTCATAGGATCTCTAAGTCTAGTGCCTGTCTATACCATCTTTGATTATCCTCCTGGGAGCAAAGCAGGAAACCTCTTCTGATGTCTTCTTCTCTTCTTTCCCATCTGTTATATTCTTGCTGTTGGAGAAAGAAGTTAAAATCAGGGAAGGCCAGAGAAAGACAGATTCTTTTTCCAGAAGTTTATAGTCTAGATGGAGTGGTAGGACTGGTTGTGTGAAAAGAAGACCATTAGTTCCAGCTATCTACAGGCATCAGATGAATATATATGGAAAGTTGGTTCTATCAGATTTTTATGCATTTTTAGTGAAAATATACAAGAGTATTTTTACTTATGTTCTGAACACATCATTAACTAGGTATGGTATAAAGAAATAAATTATAGCAAAAGGAGAAATAAGTTGACAGGAAGTTTATACAACAGTTTAAATGTCAAACAATTAGAAGTTTTACATGTTGACTCAAGGGAATCATTAAAGTAAATCAGACTTTTTAAATTAGCAGGATTGAAAAAGTATCATCATGAAAGAAACTATTTTCAACCTCTATAGATTCTTCAATTAATATAGTCTTCATGTGTAGTTTAAATCCATTAGCTTTTCTTTTTCCTCTTTAGGTTACATGATTAGAAACTTAAAAACCTTGAACAATTGATGGTAACATAGTTTATAAGAACTTCTAAGAAAGAAAAAACTCAATGTATTCAATTTGATTGTAGTCAACTTAATCATGAATGCACTCTGGTACCTGTAGTTTCCAGTATTTATGATAGTTAAGATATTGCTATTAAATTTATTAAAAGTTTTCAAGAATCCAGAAAATGTATTATAAAGGTAAATGTAAATAAATTTTGAATTTGAAAAAGGGAAAAGGTTAGTACAGTGTTATAATTGTAAATTTTATGGACCTGCAGAGTTCAGAATTTTTCTGATGCTATTTGTTGAGATGGATTGCTATACTCATACATACAGGCAGGCCCTAAGATTTGGGCATTTTAGTCTTGAGCATACAGTGTTTCAAAAAACTCCTTAGCACAGAAAAAAAACTGCCATCCTTCTTTTGTCCCTGACTTCTACATTTCCTTTGTTAACTCTACTGCCTGACTCCTAGCTATCCTGATGTTCTCTTTGCTGTTTTCAAATGTACGCACATGGCCGTCTCACTTTGCCCACAATGAGATGAATACCAGGTCTGCCAGAATCATGATCAAACATAGCCATGTATGAGCAGGGCCATTTAGTGAGAAAAAGGAAGACCAATGAAAACAAAACATTAAGTTTTTAAATGTTTTACAGGGTAACTATAAATTTAGCCATTGAGTGTGCCCATAGGTTCTCTTTAGAAATTATGTAACTTTTTTCCTTACTAAAACAAATAATTCTCTAGCAAAGCTCTCATTGCTTTTCTGTATAATCAGTAATATTGCTATCATTGTGTTTCAACTCTAAGATTACCCCTGTAGTTTATAGTTTAGCAATGAAATAGGGGCAATCTTGATTTTCCATTTCATATTGGGATAATTTTTCAAGATCCAGAATAAGTGATTTATATAGTCTAAGTTTCATTTTTCCTACAGGTCATTATTCATTCATTCTTAGTCAGTCAATTAGTAGTCAATATTATTGAGCCCTCTATTTGCGCCAAGAATATGTGGAGATGAACAAAACAGTGTGCTGTCTGGACATTAGGAGTTAAACAGCTAGTGGGGAGATGAGTAAGAAAATGGTGAATAAACAGTTATTACTGTGAGAAAGCATACATCATCTACTCTTAGGATGCTCCATGGATTATGGAGCAAAGAAGGATGTGAAGATTGACCTAGGAGCTCTTCTTAGAGGACCTAACCTTTGACAACTAAAGAATAATGAGAATTAAGTTGACCAGAAAATTAAAACCAGTCCAAAAAGAAGGAACAGCATGGGCAAAGATAGTGGAGTGAGAACATTTGGGAAAATTCAAGTAGGAAGGATTGTTCAAGTGATATATAGATGTGAGAACCTGCTAGGTGATAACATTGGACTCAGATCATCTTGAGTGAATGAGGGCCTGGTTGACTTTACCACAATTGCAAACTCATCAAACCTTAAAAAAAAAAATGCAATGCTCTGATTTGTGTTTTGGAAGAATTGGTGTGATGTGGAGGTTGAATTGGAAGTTGATAAGCAAAATATCCAAATTTATGATACTGAAGAGCTAGACAATCGTTTTAAGCCTTGCTATCAGTGAAATCTTTATAGTAAAAAATCAAACCAAATGGCCAATTCCACTTAACTGGTTATTACTGTGTTTGAATGAGGAATAAAACTACATTAACAATAAATGATAAAGGCAGCTATTTCTCAAAACTTTATTTCATATTCTAATGTTAAAATAAAATTTGAAGACATAATGACTTTTTCTGGACTAGCCAACCAAAAAAAATTGACCATTTCTTCATTCCTGACAGTTTTTGCTAAAATATAAAAGTGATCGGCAGTTTCAAATAAGGCACTAGACCAGGTAGGTACGACAGGCATCACTGGCTGAAAATAAATTTAAAAGTACTTTGGAAAGAAGATGAAATAGCCAAATGGTATATATTTTTTATAGATTAAGAGATGAGCTCTTGAGGTCTCCTACAAAAATTTTGCTACTGGAAGAGTTACTTAGGCCCCCAAAATAATAAAGAGTAAATTAATAAAACCATTTCCAGAAAGTAGTGAAAGCGTAATTGGCTAAGAATTAGAGGAAAGACTATTTTTCCCACAGCAGTTGTAAAAATCTAAAAGCAGGTGTGTTTTAAGATATATAAGATATGCACAATTGATTTGTGACACATAAAAATTAATTCCTGAGGCCCTCCCTGGTGGTGCAGTGGAATAAGCACAGCACTGAGAAGCTAAAGCCACTTCCGCATGAGTTCGATTCCCGCTTGCCCCGGAGGTGACCACATGGCATGGCAGACCTCTCCTGACCCTGACCCGCCTGCTGCTACCCTCAGCAGTGTATTTCGTCAGTCTGCTTGTTCTGCTCCCAACTCTGTCTCTGGTGAAGCCTCTCGCCGCCCCTGAGCCTCTGGCCTCTACCCCAGTTCTGTATGAACAAATAAATACATCTTTAAAAAACAAAAAATTAATTCCGGAAATACCCCTGCTTTGAAATGTACTTATTTTCAACAGATGTTTGTCCATCTTGATAGAGAAATATGAGATCCATACCTTTTTTCTTCAAATTAGTTTTTCTTTTCTTAAAGCCTTTTTTCAAGTGTACTTGTTTGAATTCTTCTCTATACATTTTACTCTTTACATTCATTTATTCATTCATTTTCCATCCTCTCTACTAGGCACTGTTTTAGGTATCAGGGATAACCCATAGGGAATCAAAGATGCATCACTCCACTGAGAAAATCTGGAGACATTCATTTGCTTTTCATCAACTCCTTTGTCACATTAGTAAAACTTGAATGAAGCCAGTGTCTAATCTAGTCCTTTGATGTACAGATAGGCATAACTTACTGCAAATACCTTATTCTTGGTATGGACAGAAGCATTCATAAGTTGTTTTATTAAAGTCTCTGACCTTTTCATCAATATTTTAGAGTTAAACTTTTAGCAGCACCTTAGGGACTATAATCTGCATATTTATATTCTATTAAGACTGGGAGAGACCACAGGACAAAAATAGAATCATGTCTTTATTCTCTGTGTGTGTAGCAATTCACAATACTGTGTAAGACTAAATGAAGAGATCTTGAGTGTTGGCCAAATGTAAATTTATTTATCAAGTAACTTTGTGACTTGTAGCAACTACTTCATTTTTATGGACCACAGTATCATCATCTAAAAAAATTAAGCTATTGGACCAATTTCTTGCTAAAAGATATTTTCACCCAGAAGTTGATGTATCTAAGCATTTTGGAGGTTTATAAGACTGGCAAATGGCAAAATGACTTTCCTACAATGCTTGCCACTGTCTGATATTTTTCAAGGGAAAATAAAGCAGAGAGAGAGAATGAGTAGCTGTGAGCAAAGATTGACACCCCACCAGATTAGAATTTACCCCAGGCACTCTACCTTCCTGTCACCAAGGCATTCAGATCCGGGATTTCTCTAAAAATGGCAGAGAAGGATGAGTCAGGAAATGTAGGAAAATCAGAAGAGTTATGGATAATGTTAATGAAGGAAGTAGAATGGAGAATGGCTCCTAATTTTCCAGTCAATATGAGATTGTTCTCGAACTATTATTCAGGGTCAACGAAGGTCACACTCTGAATAAAAGATCTGTCTCAATACCACAGGAAGTAGTGTTGCTAATTCAGCATGTGGCACTTTATCTACTTAAACAAAGGCTTATTTTAGGAGTCATAAAATTGGGGGTTGGGTTGTGGTTTCTTATATTTGCACATATATCCCATTGGTGTGGAAGTAGAGGTGGGAAGGAAGTCTATGAAGGCTCTTTTCCCTTAATATCCTGGCCAAATGCAACTTTGAATAATTACATTCTTCTGCCTACTTATACTTCCTCAGCAGTTTCCTTACATTTTGTCTCAAATCATCAAAGATTCTGAGCATATGTACTTAAAACCCACATAAACATAAAAGTGTTCAGACTTTTGTGGTAATATCTGTGGTCACTCTGCAACCTGGTTTGGGTTAGTGGTTCGGAACTGAGTAACCCTGGGAAGAATGGTAGCTGAGCCCCAGTTTCAATTCACTGATTATTTGAAACATCTGTAAAGTATGAATGTAAAAATACCCTATGTACTTGCTAATTCAGATTCTTAGTGTTGACTAGGGAGTATCTCAGTTACTTGAAGAATGTAACTTTTAATAAATTTGCATTTCAAAAAGCATTTATTGCTCCAAAACACAGTTGGGTGTTATTTTAAAAGACTGAATATTTTACCTGTTTGAGAGGTGCTTTGATTGGAGTTAAGAGACTTGAATTTCCGGGCTATAGTGTTAGACCACCTATAAACTGGCTGTGTGATTATGTTTAAGTCATCTTAACTTGGAGTTTCAAATATTTCATCCTTTAAAAAGAAAACATTTTGATTGGACCCAAAAGCTCCATGGAACCCAGGGTATTGTGTAGTGTTTTGGAATATTTTGGGAGTTGAGCAAATGTTAAAATTATATGTCCTTTTATGAAGTATTCAAAAGTGAGTGAAGTATTCAAAAAATATCTCTCTCTGGTTGTTTGTGTGTGCCTTACAGAATCTGGATAGATACAGTTGACTGGAAATTTTTATAAAATTTTGGTTCCATAGAAATTATTTTCTTTCCAAGGTCTTTGTTTCTCTTGGGGATTTAGTTTCTTAAGAAATGACTTTTGAGTAAAAGAAAGTTTGATTTAGAGTGTTCAGCTGTGCTGTAGTGATGGAGATCTCAGTGACTGAAGGATAGTTCAATGACCCAGAGCTAGAAGCAGGTAACACATTGTGTACCCCCTGTCATGCCAGTGACAGGGGCAGAATGAACTGTTGTCATTTTTCCCACTGTAGCAACATGTACCATTGAAGAGGACCTTCCCAGAGAGGGGACATGGAAGTTCTTAGGCTTCTCATTATTGCCCCTGTTCTCTCCTCACCCATGTTTAAGGAACCCCCTAAGATTTTGGTTCTGATGCACATCAGGGAATTATCTTTTCCTCTTTTTCTCTATTATAATTTGACTTTTCCTTTCTAAAGGACATTTTCTTCTTTTGTCATTTATATATTCTGTTACAATTAGTTATTATTTTTGCATTGGCCATATTATATCAGGGGATTAGCCAAACTTGAAATGTTTTATCTTCTTCAAACATAGTTATTGGCAGAAAGAAGAAAGAAAGAAAGAAAGAAAGCAACAAGTCTTCCTTTCTTGCTGGGTTGATAAGTTCCATTCTCCAGTTCATTTTTGTCAAATCCATTATTTATTGGATTGCCTGAGGTCTCATAGGTACTGAGAAATATTAAACCATGATGTTCAAAGCCATTCTTATGCTGGCTCTAAAATTTGTTTCCCATTCTTGCTTTTACACTTTGTGCTCAAAGTGTTACAGGGCAACCCAATGTGAACTGGGTTGCCTGTCTGTGGATCCTCACCTGTGCACTTAAAGTTCAGTTGTACTGCAGGCACACACAAAAAGGTCAATATGGATTTATTTACAAAGGAGAAAGGAAAAGATACAACCCAGGGAAAGAGAGAAAGAGATAGATAGATAGATACAAGTTAATTAGAATATCCTACCAGTTCCACTGACTTGAAACTCCAATAACACACTTCGCTCATCAAGAGCCAAGCGACCAGCCACCAACCACGCTGTCCAGAGCGAGAGCGCGTGTCACATGGCTTCCTTATACATCCCCAAAAGCCCCAGAATGCCTGCTTAGCTCCGCCCTTGGGTCCTGCCATTCTCTCTGTGGTATTGCCCAATGTTGTACTTTACTGGAGTAGAGAGTGGAGCCCACAAAACTGAAGTAGGGGGTGGAGTCCACAAGACTCTGCAGAGTTCCTTCAGGACATCCTTTCCCCCTAACACAAGTAACCTTGACCATTTGCCTTTCCCTCTGGTGAATTTTTTTCTGTCCTTTGGGACCCGCTCTGCCACCTCCTGGGGAGCAGAACAGATGGATCTACTGAAATATACTGCTAAGAGAAGCAGCAGGGTGAGACAGGAGAAATCTGTGCCACCATGTGGGCTGGCTCTCCGGCTGGGCTTGAACTCAGGTCACAGTAGCTAGTGAAAACTTGTTAGCACTGAACTTTCAACCCCCACACCACCAGGAGGCCCTAGGTTATAAACTCTTTGAGGGGAAACATGACTGTCATAAATATTTGCTGAGAGGAAGAACAAACATTTGTTCTATAGCAAATGCTGACAACTTTTAATGTGAATTTTAAAAATAATTCTCTCTCTGGTGGCACAGTGGGTAAAGCAAAGCAATATGAAGCAATCTGCAGCCACTGTTGCACCAGTTTGATCCATGGCAAGGGAAGTGACCTCCATGGCACAGTAGACCTCTCCTGTCCTGCCTGCTGCTCCCCTCAGCAGTATATTTCAGTCAAGTTGATTTCCAGTGGGCTGTTTGAATGCCCTAATGATTTGTAGTGACTTCTTACTGAATGATTATCCAACAGGCAAGATGGAAACTACAGTGACTTTGATGATCTATATTTGGAAGTTAAATCCTGTCATTTCTGCAATTATACAGTTCTACTCATTGTGGGAAGGGCTTACACGAAACAGGGATCACTGGAGAGTGATTACAACAATAGGGCATAATTAGGGATGCCAAAGCTGATTGTTGGAAAAAAAAGAAAATAAATTTAATAAAAGGGAGAAGAGGGGTTTTATTTTTATGTTTTTAGTGGCTAGATCAAGAAAATTAGGAATTTTTTTTTATTATTTTTTTTTTATTTTTTTTTTAAGATTTATTTATTTGTTCATACAGAACTGGGGTACAGGCCAGAGGCTCAGGGGCGGTGAGAGGCTTCACCAGAGACAGAGTGGGGAGCAGAACAGGCAGATCGACAAAGTACACTGCTGAGGGGAGCAGCGGGCGGGTCAGGAGAGGTCTGCCACGCCATGTGGTCACCTCCGGGGCAGGCGGGATTCGAACTCATGCGGAAGCAGCTTTAGATTCTCAGTGCTATGCTTTAACCTGCTGCGCCACCAGGGAGGGCCGAAAATTAGGAATTTTTGGTTGAGAAGAACAGGGGGAAAGATAGGAGGTATATTAAATCATGAGAAGATTAAAATAGACATGATAATACTCACCATATTGTGGAATGAAAAGTAGTTTTTGAAGTTTCTTTTTCTTAAAAAAAGAGAGAGAAAGATGTATTTTTTTTTTTAAATTAGGTGATACTCAGACTGAGCTGGGAAAATATAACAAATTCAGAGTGATTTAAACTCCAAATGGCTATTCTTGCTCTCAACTCTGTTATATCATTTCTTCCTATACTGACAATTTTTTTTTTTTTTTGGCATTTATGTTTCCCATTCTTAACATTTCATAGGCTACCACCCCCGGACAGGCAGTTCCACCCCACACCTGAATCACTAACTCTGCCTACTCTCTATGCCTCCAGTCTCTGTTCCCTTGGTTACATTTTACATACATATTCCTTCTGTCAATCTCTAAAACATCTCTTTCATCAAATAATCCACCCTGCTCAAAGACTTCAACTTTTTCCTGTCTCAGGACAGGATAAAATCATTAGTCCTTAGCCTGATGCCAAAAGCTCTTCACTATGAGCTCAACATATCTTTATCTTTTCAGCACTGTTTCTTACAATCCTTCCCCAAAACCACATGCTCACAATCCCAAGGACTGGCTCTTTGCCTCATGTATCCTCCTCATGGTTTTCATTTTCTCAGAGGCTTCCTTTTGTTTAGCTGCAATTCTAAGGACAGATTATAGATGTAGTAGTCATCAACAAAATTTGTTCAAATCTCTACTCTCCAAATTGTCTGATTTCAGGCAAAATATAATATCACTGTCCATGAGATTACACTCAGTGACTTCTAGTTCCTTTTTTTTTAAATCTTCACTTTATGTTTGACCACCTTTGCTGCTAACAGTGTTTGATTACCCCATTCTTTTAAAACTCTGGTAATTTATTTCTACAATGACCCATTGGTAAGTAGTCATATTTTATTTATGGTTTTCCTGTAGTAGATTTTAAACTGTTGAATGCAGAGACCATACCATGTTCTCCACAACTACATGCACTCAGAACTTCACTGAGTATATTTTATGGACTTCTTCTAAATATTGTAGGTAACAGATTCAGAGAGATGTTGTAGAGTACTTCAGTTGATGGCAAACTGGTGACAATGGTCTCCCCCAAACCCTGTAAATCCATTTAATAATGGTGGGGTTTGACTAGTTAAGTAGGTGAGGCTGTACCTCTGTGTTCCCATGGCCAATTCTGGACTTAAGCATGGTGCATAATGCAGTATTGAAATGGCCCATTTGTGGCTGTTCACTGTATGGACCAGTAAACTTGGTGCATCCTCAGGGCTTTGCCCAGTTTTTGTTTGATATGAAGTACCCTTTGAATGTTACTAAATATTTAGGGCTCTTTGCTTGGATGTTTATAAAACCATTATAAGTTTGTGAAAATAGAATGAAAGAGTTTTTGTTCTTTTATTAATGTTAATAGCCATACTCATTTAATGTCTGTAGTTAGACATTTCCAAAGAACACTGTGTGACTGCTGTTTAATTTAACTAAGACAATACCTTTATCATGACAAAGGCAAAATGACTTGAAGTTCCTTAGACAAAAAATATATATGTCACTTTTACTACTTCAAATGCACATTTATCCCTGGGTAAAGTAGTATATGACTAGCTTTGGACAAAGAAAATAGAAATCATAGCATTGTTTCAATGATTCCTTTTATTAGCAAAGTAGTGTTTTCATATAAGTCCTCAACTGATGATGTTCTCCGGGCAACCAGCAAGCATTTCGATCTCAACATTTTAAATACCTAAAGCAGAACCTTGATACCTAGAGCTCCTAGGCTCTGAGCTCTAGGAAGGACATGGTACATTCCCTTCAGCTCTACCTGAGTGGCCTTCCTGAGTAAGTCAAGGGAAAGCAAGTACATCCCTTTTAGATAATATGATGGTGTTATAAAGTGAAATAGGCAACTTTCTTTCTTTTTTTTTTTTTTAAGATTTATTTATTTATGCACACAGAACTGGGATACAGGCCAGAGGTGCAGGGGCGATGAGAGGATTCACCTGAGACAGAGTGGGGAGCAGAACAGGCAGACTGATGAAGTACACTGCTGAGGGGAGCAGCGGGGGGGTCAGGAGAGGTCTGCCACACCATATGGGTCAGGGATCAAACTCATGCTGCAGTGGCTTTAACTTCTTAGTGCTGTGCTTTAACCTGCTGCACCACCAGGGAGGGCCCAAAATAGGCAACTCTTGATATCTAAAGGGGAAATATTGTGAAAATGCTCTTACTCTTTTTTTTTTTAGTAGAATTATTATTAGTGGAATAATTAACGTATTAGTTCTGGTATGTAACATAGATATTATTAACTTTCAATAAAATAACAGTAAGGATAGGAGGCAAGCTAAAATATGTCTACTTAGAAATAGTAAAGAAATGCAATTTTGGGTGCCCAGATTTAGGCAGAAGCTTAAAACATGTCTCAAGGAGGGATCAAGGTTGGGGGTTCTTAAGGAAAAAGAAGAATGAGGTAGTGGGTGGTGAGGTAATGGATGATGTAATGGTCAGATAAAGGAGTCACAGACACTTTTATCAATCCTGTCCTTGCTGGTGATATTGCCTTGATCAAAGGTTAGATCTAGTTTAAAGACACAGTAAGGGGTTTATTTTCTTCAGTGACTTCTTCCTGCCTTATTTAAATATGGCTCCAGTGTGTTATTAGTTATCATTACTTTTCATAGTATATATCATTTGATGATCTTTGCAATAAGTCTACTTGATATCCATCACAACTACTTTTTTTTTCCTGGTGATATGATCATTTCAAATCCTCTCTCATAGCAACTTTGAAGTATAATACAGTGTTACTAACTTCAGTCACACTGTTGTACATTGTATCTCTAGGATTTTCTTATTTTGGAACTAGAAGTATGTACCTTATGACTACCTTTGCCCATTTTATCCCTCCCATGCCCTGACTTTTAGCAACCACCAATATGTTCTCTATATGTATTAACTTTTAAAAATGTCCTTATATATCATCGAGAGCACTCATTTGTCTTTCTCTTATTTCACTTAGCATAACGTCCTCAAGGTCAATCCACATTGCAGCAAATTTTCTATTTCCTCCATTTTTATGATAAAATAATATCCTAATGCATGTGGTATATGCCACATTTTCTTTATCCATTCATCCATCAGCAGACACCTGCATGTTTGCATATCTTGGCTATTATAAATAATACTTCAGTGAGCATGAATTAGTGTTCTCATTTCCTTCAGACAAATACCTAAAATTGGAGTTACTGGGTTATATTTTAAGAATGGTTTATTTTTAATATTTTAAGGAATCTTTATAATATTTCCATAGTGGGTGCACCTACAGTGCATATAGGTTTTGAAATATGGCTATTCTTAATATAGAAAATAATCTTCATTTAAGGAGGTGTGAAAGGATTTTAGGAGTAAGAATGAGCCTGAGAACAAATTGGGTGAGGACACTCAAGTTTTATCTGTGAGTGTATACTTAGAGATTCTCAGAAGGGAATAGATTTCATAGATAGAATTGTTGGAATCATTTATTCCTCTGTTGTTGGAAAAATAAATTGCTAATTTAGTCAACATCCCATTGTTTATTTCTTCTAACACATCGATAAAGAAACTGCTCCCTATCATAGAATCCAGACTCATCCCTTGCAAGGATTTTATTCAACCTGACTATTTCTGAGGTTTTGTGATAAAGTAAGCAAAGTCATCCTTTCTAGTGGAGCTCAGAACCCATAGCAGCAAGAGTTAACTTTGCCTGCTGTGTTTCCTCTTTCTAATGGGAGCACTTTAGCAATGCTAATCAGGTGTACTGATTTTCTGTTTTGATTTTTCCATAATAATTAAGTGAATGATATGAAATGCAATCAAGTTTGGCACTAGGGGGTTCATGCAAATGACTTCTTTTTTTTACATTTAAAATTTTGTTAAATGGAACCTTAAGGAAAATTATTTGAAGAGGACTTCTGGTGGGGTGGGGGTAGTTTAACCCCCAATTTAGAGATTTGAATATATTCAAAATGTCAATTTTAATGTGGCAAATCACCACTATAGCTTTTCAAATGAAATAATGCTATTTTTAAAAATTGCATTTTGTTTTCACATATACTCTAAAGTGGCAGATTATAGTCTAAGACTAGATGACACAATTTAAAGCAGAGAAATCAAGAAGAAAAATATATTGAGCTTTCTGCCCTCTGGGTGGAAGAAGCAAAAAAGGTACTAATATCTACTCATCAAAACCTACAGAAGAAACCAATAAAATTGTGAAAATGTACATGTTGTATCCTATGCACCTATTTGGATTGCCTTTATAGAACAAAAGGAAGGACAGTATGTATTTCTGAATATATTAAAATGTTGCTTTTCTGTAGTACCTTATAACTGATGACATATTTTTGAAATATCTTCTCCCCCTACGATATATAACACCAATGCCACACAACTTCTCAATGCAGTTTGATTTTTCTGCATGCCAAATTTCAAAAGCAATAAGAAAATAACCACATTCCTGTTTTTTAAAAAAAATTTCCTTACAATGTGCATAGAGAGGTTAAGTCTTAACAGGCAAAGCAACAGTACAAAACAAGAAAGAATACCAGAAGACTAGTGTTAAATTATTTATATTAAAAAGAATACACAACTGCTTTCTATTTCTCAGCAGTTTGATTCATTGCTTATAGCAACTTCTTTATTTTTAAATTTATTTATGCATACAGAACTGGAGTACAGGCTAGATGTGCAGGGGCAGTGAGGGGATTCACCAGAGACAGAGTAGGGAGTAGAACAGGTAGAATGACAAAGTACACAGCTGAGGGGAGCAGCAGACGGGGTCAGGAGAGGTCTGCTGGGCCATATGGATCACCTGTGAGGCTGGGATCGAACTCATGCTGAAGTGGCTTTAGCTTCTTAGTGCTGTACTTTAACTGGCTGCGCCACTAGGGAAGACCCTTTACTTTCTACTGTCACTATGTACCCTGTACTACATCACCATTATTTTGGGATGAAGTTCATATAACTTTCAATGGCTTGTAAAACTCGTTATGATATGCTCCCTACCTCTTTCTCCAACTGAATTAATTTGAGCTCCCTAAATGTTCTCACCCTCCCTCATTTCTGGTTCCCTCTGCCTCTTCTGTCTTTTATTTCCTTTGCCCACCCACTTGTTTTCCAGGCTTCTGAATATATCAATTTTTCCATTATGGTTTTTATTCTCAATAATACCAGGTTCATTTCCTCTAACCCTAACCTTCCAAAAGTTTTACACTAGTTTCTATACACCTGTGCAGAAACACCAATAAGATAGCTGGTTTCATTTCTATTCAGCAGATGAGAGAAACAAAAACTAGTAGTAATAAGGAATATGTCATTATTGCTAAATTATGAGCATCTTAATGGGAAGGGACAGGAACTAGCTCGGTATTTTTTATCCAATTTTTGCATGGTGCCCAGGATAGAGTGGGCATTCAGTGAGCACTGAATGAATTATTGAATGAATCTCAGTTTGAACCTAAGGTGCCTCTTGCTTGAGTCAATGGAGCCTCTGTTTCATCATTTATCCTCTCAGACAAATGAGGCCAGATTCCTCTGTGAGCCTTCTTCTTCCAGAAGGGAAATATGCCTGGTGAGAGAATCTGGAAGCCTGTATTGCTCTGAGTTGTTCGGGTAGATTCCTTTAATGTTGGCTGGCATGGATGAGAAGGGCTTTTGTTGTGGCAGCAATTAATGATGATTTGCACATTTTAGTAATTTACAAAATGTGGCCACCCTGCACAACATAAGAAATACCTCTCTCTCCTGGACCATGAAATCTGGTGCTACATCTATTTAAATACATGACTTGTTATGCATGTTTCAGCCTTAGTGACAACTGGTACCAAGTGGTTGCTGGATTGAATAGAATTCTGTCTCGGTCATTTTAATGCATCTATAATGTGGATTTCTTTCCTCCCCTTGTAGGTTGCTCTTCAGGAGAAAAAATGGTTATTTCTTTGAACTCATGCCTGGGCTTTATCTGTTTACTGTTCTTCCACTGGATCAGAACAACATCACCCTTGAATCTTGAAGATCCTAATGTGTGTAGCCACTGGGAAAGGTAATCATTTTTAAAATAATCTGAGAAATAATTTCTGATAAGTTCCTTAATACGCTATCACTATTGGTCTGATGTATAAAATTAGAATTTGAGAGGAGATTGTGGAATTACTTTTATGTAAAAGTCATTACTTTTATGTAATAAATTGGATAGTTATTGTTCACTTTGGTCTGATAGAATATTATATGAAAAAATGATGTATTGCTTCTAACACAGGTGCAGTTGTAAAGTTCAGAGAAAACATTAATAGCAGAACTAAAGTATTTCAGAGAAATGCCTTCTTTTTGTTCAGAATTGATTTGTAATAATCAACTGGACTTCTACAAGGGAACCCGTAGGTGAAAAGTGGAAGCCAGAATGGAATAACGTACTAAAGTGTTGCGATGTATGGCTTTAAAAAAAATGTCCTGGTGATGGCCTGGAAAAGGAGACATAATTTCTGGAGGAACTAGCAAGACTATGTGGAGGAAATGTCATTTGAGGTGTTCTCAATGAATGGCATAATATGAGTGAATGACGGTGATTGTGGAAGGTTCTAGGAATGGAAGGCAACTTGACACCAGTGACCCCCTGACCATGAAGGGCATGCTCATCCAGACAGTGCAGTACAGTCTGGGAGGAGGGCAGGATTGACTGGATTCTATGAAAGCAGACAATGAAATGTCCGAATATGGATAATTTGTATGGGAAATACAGAGGAAATATACTATAATGGGTCATTCTCATGGGTGTCATAGTAACTATTATAACACAAGTTAGCACAAACTTTGCAGTAATATTGCAGTATAATAAAATGCAGTGTACACTGCTTTAATGTGCAACTTACATTCTGTAGTAAGTATTTTTATTCCAAAAATAACATTGCCAACCAAGTTTTTCAAATAAATGGAAGTTGTCAAGTACTGGAGAGTAAAATGTATTTTTATTAGCTGTAAGTGCAGTTATATCAAACGCTGTTTGTTTATTTTTCCTATCATCCTCAGAATCACAAGTAGTATATCAGAGTATACATTTTAATCACTGTTGTCACCCAATGGTTAAAAGAAAAAGAAAGCTCAAGAGTCTTTCAAGCACAGCAACTCTATTATCCAGGAAAACACTGGTCCTTCACACCCTGTGCTATTTTTAGTGATGCCTCATACCCACCCTCCCTGGTAGTATTATGATCAGAGTAACAAAAACATATTTCCCTAATCAATCAATGGGCTATATATCATTATGAAACTTTCAGCTGTAGATGATCTATGTGTCTATAATAAAGTTCGCTACACTTTGTTATTAAATATACAGAATTTAAGTAGAAAGGTCCTCCTATTTTTAATCTTCACAGCACCTCCTATAAAACATTACACCATCAAATTAAAGAATAAATATTTATTAAAGTAATAAAAATGAATCAACAAGTACATTAATGAGTTCATATTAAATTTAAAAAAGGGGCAGGCTATTGGTTGAATTTCTTGGAGGATGATAGCTTTGGCATGGGAGAAAAAAATCAAATTTGTAAGCTTCTGTGAAATAAGATTCAAAACCTCTTGGTGATGCATTTAAGGTAGAATGTGAAAGAGGCAAAAAATTGCTAAGAATTAGAAATTGCAGTCTAAAAAAGGTGAAGATGACATTGCACATAGGGAGAAATGAAAGGAAAAAGATTTGAGAAAGAAAAAATTAATGTAGTTTTGTCATATTGTTTATACAATGTATTTGAATGTTTAAGAAAATAAAATTGGGAATCCTTAACATGATGAGATGTGACAAGTTGAACACTATGAGGGAATGGCTATAAAGAGAAACAAATCCAATAATTCAAATAATTTAGCATCTACCCATTTTGTTCTGTTCCTTGTTTAGCATTTGACCAAACTCGCCAGCACATAATCACCTTGCTTTGTTCACCACTTATAATACCCACTTTCTAAAACACTGCCTTGATATGGTATATGCTCAATAAATAATTGTTGCATGAATAATCTCATCTTCTCATAGGAAATGAAATGACTTAATGTGGTCATGAGTAGGGAGGCTGCAGTGGAGGAAGAGAGAGAGAGAGAGACAAGGGACACATTAACAACCTGTAATATGATTCCATCGTTGCACAAATGGTTATAGTAACTTCTAAAATATTCAGTATTGGGGAAGGAAATTGAGCATGAAAACACAGAAAAATGCTGGAGATTTTTTTTTCTGACTATAATTTTCCTATGAACTGCTTGAAGAAAGATTGACAGCTATGATCTTGATAAATTTCCTTTATGAGGCCCGGTAACGATTCTTTAAGATAAGTAAAAGAATGGAATAGTTTTGACAAAATGGAGAAAGGAGTATAATTAAAATGATCAAATAAAGGTACAAGCAACAGGTTCTCCTGTACTTTCAAAAACTGAAATGCGGGTCCCTCCCTGGTGGCCCAATGAGTTAAAATGCAGCAATATGAAACCAGCCATAGCGCTTCCCAGAATTCGATCCGCTGCCAGGGAGGTGACCCACATGACTCAGCAGACCTCTCCTGTCTGGCCTGCGGCTCCCCTTAGTAGCATACTTCATCAATTGCCTGTTCTGCTCCCTACTCTGACTCTGGTGAATCCTTTCACTGCCCCTGCAGTGACCCCAGTTCTGTACCCATAAGTAAATCAATCTTTAAAAAAATTTTGAAACGGGCTTACGTTGAAACTGGGAAAGGGCGATTCGCTCCAAGGACAAAACTCCTGGTGGCTGGGCTGACTAGACCTCATTGTAGGCTTTCCTTGTGCTAAAGCCCATATGGACCGTGTTCTAAGGTATGGGATCTTCGTGGAGCCTTGTTTCTCAGAATGTGGGTAGTGGAGCTGCGTGAATTTTTTAATCTTCAAATGAAAGTATGCTTCATTTTTATGCAGCAATTGTGATTCTTAGAAACTGTGCATAAAGGAAAATGAAGCCATCGAAAATACACAAGAGATGCTTCTTATCAAAGAAATTCCTCACAATATTCTTTTGGAAAGTGAATATTTCCATACATTATCTGTTGTCTCTCCTCATGCCCTTTCCTTATTCTGTGAGTTCAAGTAGGTCCATTTAGTGGGGGTTTCTTCTAAAGAAGGGTACATGAAGAGGATTCATTCTCTGCCCAACCTCCTGAGGGAGTACCACAGAAGTGGTAGTAATTGAAGCAGCATTCCTGAAGTGAGCAGAGATTTAAAAAAAAAAAAAAAAAGAAAAGAAGATGTTTATTAACATATCTGATTAAAGTAACAAGATTATTTAGGCAGATAAAATGTAATTAACCACTTTGGAATATGCCCCAAGTGATGACTCTTTCTCTTCCCCTCTCTCCCCTCCCTTTGACCTTAAATTAAATCTTGTTGGAGTTCCTCCCTGGATAATTCTTAATAAGTTAAAATCACAGTGATGACATTTTTCAGTGTGTTTGAGAAGAATAAACAAACAAGCAAGAGAGAAAGAGTGTTGCATTGCAGTTGGGATCCAATTACTTTTATATCAGTTTGCAACTCACTGTTACCTTTAGAAGCCTGTGAATGTTCCAATAACCTATGAGAAGGCACAAAGGGGCAGAGAAGTGTCTGGGGGAGGTCCTAGTGTTAGTGCTGTCTCTAGACTGACCACTGACACTAGGAGCTCTGTGTTACCTTTTTGTGTTAAAAAGTGGTCGGAGAGGCCCTTCCTGGTGGCACAGCAGGTTAAAGAACAGCACTATGAAGCTGTCTACAGTCACCGCAGCACAAATTTGGTCCCCAGCCAGGGAGGTGACCCATATGGTACAGCAGATCTCTCATGTCTGGCCTGCTGCTCCCCTCAGCAGTGTATTTAGTCGATTTGCCTGTTCTGCTTCCCACTCTGTCTCTGGTGAATCCTTTCACCTACATACAGTACCTCTGGACCTTGGCCTATACCCGTTTTTGTATGCATAAATAAATAAATAAATCTTAAAAAATAAATAGGGGGGAGGCATTGGACTAGATAATTGAGAAGTTTCCTTTTCACCTTGTGATTTTATGCTGATGAATGTGGAGGCATAAACTTTTAACAGATAAACTATTTAAATAGCTATCCAGCGGAAATAGTGGTAAAGAAATACTGAAATCTGGTTCATTCCTGAAAACTTTCCCTTCAATGATGCAAACACAGTTTTTAGAAGGTTTGTTTGAAACATGACAACTTATTTGTCTAACAATAAGAGATGGCTATTCAACAAATTAGGTGTAATCATTTCTAGAATATTTGGCAGTCATAATTTGAAGACTGTTTACTAATGTGGGAACATGATTATGATACAGTCTTAGGTTAAAAAGTAATTTTCAAAATTAGGTGCATTGTATAATTTCAAAACCAACAACAACAAAATAAACTAAATCTAAAAACCCCTAGTCTATGAAGTTTATCTTAGCTAAATAGTATTGATGGTTATGTAAGACTTATGGGATTTTCTGTTTCTTTAAAATTGTTTTCCAAATTTTGTAGTTTGATTGTAACACCACTTAAAATGAAACAAAAATTGTATAGAAAAGAAAAAGAATATATAAAAAAAGAACAGAAAGGACACTTGGGGTGAATAAATCATTTACAAGTCTTTTTCTTGCAAACTTATGTGGAAGCCTCAGTTTCTCACATTACTAAATATAGAGGGGTGCAGCATTATTTCTCCATTCAATTTCTAGTAGAAGAAATGCAAATGAATCATCTTTTGGGTAGGAAACTGCTGCACAGGCACAGTGTTGCATGTGCAAAACGGAACAGCTTTCCACATAGGAAATGCTAGATAAATGAAAAAGAATTACTCTAAGTTGGTACTGATTGGGCAAAAATTAAAAACTTCTCATCACAAGAAAAAAAATTGTGCCTATGTGTGATGATGGCTACTAGACTTTTTGTGTTGATCACTTCACAGTACATGCAAATATTCAATCACATACATTATATATACCTGAATCTAATATAAAATTATATGTCAATTATTCTTCACAATAAGTAAATAAATGTGCAGTAGAAATTCATACCTTCTCCAGTTGATAGTTCCTACTAATGGTTGGGCTATTAGTTTGCAGCATGTGAAGTCAGATGTTGACTTATTTATCTTGTTAGTGTGAATTAAAGATTTTGGTAAACATCTTAAGAGATTAAGAAAAATAGAGTAAGTTGCTTGGAAAAGAGTGCTAGCCAAAAACAAGATGGAAAAGGAACTTTGGAAGAAATATGTAGCCTTTATTGCAAGCAGTTTGCAAGCTAGGGGACAGAGTTTTTAGGTAAAACTTGAAAGTGCCCTCTTGTTGTGGGCAAGTTTATAAAGGCAAAAAACAAAGAATATATGGTATTTGAATCTAAACCACAAAGTTGGTTCCTACCATGTATGTAGCTGAAGAATCTATGCAGAATCTGAGAAGACACCTGAAGAGTTTGGCAACATTCTGAGAACTCTGGATATGAGCTGAGCCTCAAATCCTGGCACAGCCACCTGTTACTTAATTTGGGGTCCATCAATTTGAGTTCATTTTCAGAGTTATTCTGCTTACAGGGGGTCTTCTCTCAGCATTTTGGTTGTCAGAGGATTCTCCAGACTTTTCTGTAGGTCATAACTCTTGAGCATGTACTAGATGTCTTAGAAGATGTGTAGGACTAAACATTGAATGATCTTTATATTTCATGGATATTTTTCACTCATGCTCTTAGACCCTTAGTGTTTCATGCTTTTATTTAACAAGAAGCTGTTAGTGAAATGTTTTGGAAAACAGTCTAAGGAGTAGCATGCTGTTGGTATGATGATTTCAGTCTAATTGTCTCAGCAACATGTATATAAAATCAGGTTAGGAGATTTCATAGTAGTTTTTACTTAGAGGATGAGTGTATTCTTTATTGACCTAGAAGTAGGACAGGTTGATGAAAGACAATAGTTCCAAGTTCCAAAGAGAAAAAATAAGCTCTTTCTGAATTTTCAGAATCAGTTGCAACATGCACTGTTATGAATACTCAAATTGTCTTGTCACTCATTAATTTTATGTTCTACATTGAAAACTTCTTGTTAAAGGTTTTAGTTATTCTGGAATCCTTGAGGGGAGGGGATGAAATTAAATACAAAGAAACATATGGTGATATGGTTTTAAATTTATGGCTATCAGAGATTTATAGTGAACAGTAAAAAAGAGAACTTTCAAAAATGCATTGCACGATTGCTTGTGTTTTAAAAAATATAATTAATATTGCTCCTTTTTGGGTTTTTAGCTCAAATGAAAACCTGTAAAACCATGGGGATTCTCTGTAAAAATTCACCAAGGAGTTATAAATAGAGATAATTTAGCTACTTTTTTTTTTTGTAGATTATATTTCTTCTGAGTTTGAAAGGAATACTGATACCTTATCTTTCCTCTTCTTTGCAGCTACTCAGTGACTGTGCAAGAGTCATACCCACATCCTTTTGATCAAATTTACTACACAAGCTGTACTGACATTTTGAACTGGTTTAAATGCACACGGCACAGGTAATGGAAGCTCACATATATATATATATATATATATATATATGAGTTTTGCTAACTGGGATTGGATTCTATTAGTGATATGAAATACTTGAGAAGTATATGTTTTCACCTAGTGAATTGTTAAGGCTTGCTGTTGTCCCAGCCTTGTTCCAAATCACAGCAAAAAGATCGCCTGTGCCTTTAAGGAGACTGCAGATAAAATATTTACTAATTGCTATCTATTAAAAATAATACAACTTTTGTACTGTGCACGATTGGGGGAGACATTCTTAAATATTGGCATCACCATATGTTAAGAAACTCATGTCCTGTGTAAGCTTGTAGATGAACACCTGACTCAACTTGGGCTAATTTAAATTGGATCTCAACTGAAATAAAATAAGCCACATATTTTTTTCTATTAATGTAACAACAGGAAGTAGGGTCCTCCCTGATGGCCTAGTGGTTAAGGCTCGTGCTACCACTGCACAGTCCATGTAATGGCCTGAGTTCAGTCCCCAGAGCTAACTCACACATGGCACAGCAGACCTCTCCTGTTTTGCCTATTGCTCCCCTTAGCAGTGTCTTTCAGTAGATTTTTCTGTTCTGCTTCCTATATCTCTACCCTACACCCCAGTTCATCTTCTCAAAAAAATAAAATCTTTCTTAAAAATGTGAAAGCAGAAAATAAAAACAGATTATTAAATGTTGATAATAGGAAGGAAACCTTGATACCTTAGTTTTTTCATAGAATAGTTATAGTAGTATGAGTCATGGGTAAAGTGTCAGTTAGGACTGCATTTAATGATATTCAGCTTAACATCATTTTTTATATACAAGATTTCCTTGACCTCTCTGTGTAAACTATTATAGATTCCCTTTCTGTCACTCTCTATTCCTTCATTCAGACTTTATTTTTCCTCACAGCATTTAATCGTTGCATTAATAAGTAAAAGTATATGCCAAAAAATCCAGGTAAATTTGTTACATATTAAATAATATTAAATATGCATATACCTTGTTTAATATGTATCTTAATTATATCACATAGAAATTCTTCTTCAGTAAAATGTAAGTTTCTTGGAGGCAAGGGCTTTTTGTTCCTTTTCTCACTATGAGCTATTTTCCCCCATGCCTAGAATAGTGCCTGGAATATAGTAAGTACTCAATAGACATGCATTAAATGAATTGGGGAGTGAATGAAACTTTAGTTAAATGCAAAGTTCTTTCGTCTGTTAACTTTCTGTTTTCTAATGGGGTGCTACTGCATTGACATCAATTTTTAAAGAAATTTGCTGAATTTTTCCTTTAAAACCACTAAGTGAAAGATGACTAGGTAAGTATTATATATGAAGTTGATCTCTACTTTTCAAGGTATTTTAAGTTAAGTAGTGAAGTAATGGAAATTCTTCTTCCTTGAAATGACATATATCTGGGTTTAAAGGCAATCTTAATATATCCTTAATAAATTAATTAATAAACCATTTCTTAGCAAATTGATAAGAACATTATAGTGGTCAAAACATACAGTCTATGCTGGTTCTTATTTATTTTGGAGTACTTTGCTTTTCATATCTTTATTATATTTAATAATTCTTTTATATTAAAATATAAAGCCTGATTTCTAATCAATTTGCAGGTGAAAGATTAACAAATATGATTTTCCCCTCTCTCTAGAATCAGTTATCGAACTGCCTATCGACATGGAGAAAAAACTATGTACAGGCGCAAATCTCAATGTTGTCCTGGATTTTATGAAAGCAGAGAAATGTGTGTCCGTAAGTAAGACTTTCATCCCTTTGAGGTTCACTTATTTTTCCCAGTGCTGGTCTGCATCTGTTAACGATAACTGACATGGAGGCCTGGGGGAAGGCCTGGGAAGATGAGGCCTGCTGGATGGTTCCCTTTCAATCTCAGCTGCTACTTTCTTGCCCTGTGTAATGAGGGAAGCATAAATCTATACCTCTGTCCCATAGAAAGTCTCTAAATATATGTCACTTGAGAAAACACAGATGTTACAGAAAGATGATTCAAGGCCGGATGTAACAATGTCAATTACATTTCTTCAATAAATGTCTCTTTGGAAATTGGGCAGGGAGTCATTATTAGGTCACAACAGAGAATAGACATAACTCTCCTGCAGCAGCTGACCAATATCCCAAGTCAACTTCTGAGAGGCCGGCTTGTTCTTTCGTGCACAGACTGATGAGGCTTGTCCAAAGCACAAGAGGTTGCATAATAAGAAAGGACAGTGTAGGTCGCAAAATAGACCTTTTTGCATTGTTATTTTCTCTCTCTCCTCATTTCATCAGTTCGTTCTGAAGTATCTTTTTTATTTTAGATCCTATTTACTTATTTTTTGCATAGAAGAACTAGGGTATAGGCCAGAGGTGTGGGGGTGAGTGGGTTCACCAGACAGAGTGGGGAGCAGAACAGGCGTATTTACTGAAACACACTGCGGAGGGGAGCAGCAGGCAGGTCAGGCGAGGTCTGCTGTGCCATGTGCCATCTCTGCCCAGGTATTGAACTCAGGCTAGAGTAGTGAGCTTGAGATTTAACCCTAGGCCACCAGAGAGGCCCATTCTAAGGTATCTTGAGAAAATTAATATTACATTACACATTTTAGAAAATCCTAAAATAGCATGTGGATTGTATTTTGTCGTTGAAATTTCTTACTACTGTGTATAGGACACTTAGCAAAGAGATTACTAAAGACAACTTATTAAAATACTTGGACCCACACAGCTAGAGAGGTACTTTTACTTTCTTAACCACAACAGTTACATTGAGCAGCATAGAGAGAAAAAGTTTTTGCTGTGAATTGCAATCACTAGGAATAGATTGGTCACATCTGGGCTTAAGACTCTGCAAAGTTGGGCAGTAGCCACTCATCTGGGTAGATGTACATATCCATTGGTACCTCTTTGCTTTTCATTTGTTGAGAGGACTTTGGATATGAGTGATCTTCCATCCAATCCCTGGATTCTATTCTTTGTGGAGACAGGCGACTCCTCAACTTTAAGTCAAAACCAGGGATGCACGTATGCCCTACACGTATGCCTAATAATTGTTCATTAAAAATAATTAGAAGGGGCCCTCCCTAGTGGCACAATGGGTTAAAGCGCAGCACTTTGAAGCCATTTGCAGCATGAGTTTGATCCCCAGCCAGGGAGGTGACTCATGTGGTGCAGCAGATCTCTCCTGACCCGCCCACTGCCCCCTCAGCAGTGTATTTCAGTCGATCTGCCTGTACTGCTTTCCACTCGATCTCTGGTGAAACCTTTCACCCTCACCCCTGCACCTCTCGCCTATAGCCCAGTTCTTGTATTCATAAATAAATAAATCTTTAAAAAAGTTAGAAGATGCTTCTATGGTGGTCTAGGGGTTAAAGTCTCAACTACAGCCTAAGTTTAATCCCTGGTCAGTAGGTGAACCCACATATAATGCAGCAGAACTCTCCTGTCTCACTGCTCACCTTAGCAGTGTATTTCAGTAAATCTGCCTGCTCTACTCTCCACTTTGTCTCTGATGACTTTTCTCACCTCCTACCTCCACACTGCTGGCCTATACCCCGGTTCTTCTACATAAAAATAAATAAATTAGAAAATATAACTGAGTAAAAGGAAGGAAATAAAAATACACTGGTTATATATTTCCTGGTCAGTAAATTTATTTCTGTAACATATTGCAAATATCAGTATAGGTATTTATTTCATCAGTATCATCTCTTGAAAATTTGCATGATTCCAACTTTTATCTATAATGAACTGCTCTAGAGGTTAAATCTTTGTTCATATCTTTCATTTATAGGTAAGGATAAATTCTTAGAAGCAGAATTGCTGGTTCAGAGATACATACATATCTGTAAGACGTTGGGTGTTTCTAGTTTATACCCCCGCCATCACTAAGGAGTCTGCCTTTTCTTTTGGATCCTGTACCTACTTTCCCCTTTGCTAATTTCTTTATAATTTGCATGTTCTTGATTAATAATAATGATGCTGAATAAGAAAAATTACATGTTTATAATCAAACATCTTAGAGAACAATTAGGAACTGATCTCTGGCTCAGCTGTTGGGAAATTTTCAAAGGAAAGCACTGGACATACAGAGGGAAGAGTGGGTAAGCCTAGTTGGCCCTGCTGGCCACTCCCCAAAGGCCTCTGGATGACTTTTTTTTTTAGTGCTCTTGCCAAGAGTCAACCTGATGAGCACAATTTTTAATACACTGAGAAATAGTTCTATCTTCTAGGATTCATTCCTATTAAGTCAAATCCCAGGAATTCAATAAAACAAAGATGCCAATTCATTAATTTACACAGAGCTAGAAGAAGATGACTTCTCTGTACCTTCTTTCTGTTATCGGGAAAGGTGAGAGCCATCTCAGTGTTATAGGGCAGGGTAAAGGGCAACTTGGAACTCCCAAATCTGCCAGCTCTTAATAGCTTCTGCCATCTGCCACATCAAGACAAACCATAAACTAGTGTGTAAGAACTTTCAATAGAAAGTAACTTTAATACAATTACTATTTCAACATCTCCTTACATGTTCTCCAAGTCTCTGGTTCAAGCCCACGGCCAAGAATTAAGTGCAACTTCTTCACATGTCTCTCTGCTCCGGGTGCCTCCTCCAGGTCTTTTTCCTGATTTCCTTCCTTCCTTTCTCCAATCTTTTCCTTCCTTGTTCAGCTCCACTCTTCCTTGGGTAGAGCAGAGAATGTGGCATCTCCCCTTTCAGTGGGGATTACCCTGTTACATCTTCTTGAGGGCCTGGAATGTAGGGAGGTAGATTTTACTGACAAGATGATGTAGAGAACAGGGATTCAAGCCAGGTCATTTAGAGAATTCTGTGGTCCCAGTCTTCCTTTCATAGGCCAGTGCTTTTGTCATTTTATTCAGTAGCACAGCCCCCCTCAGAAAGCTGAACAATTTTGTTAGCACTTTCATGGCTGAAAGCTACAATCATAAAAATAGACGCCCCCCCTTTTTTTTTAATCTCACAACAGACAGGCTTAAGGTGTTTCCTGGACTGCTTAGACACCCCTAGCATTTGGCCCTAAAATCCTTCTTTGTGTAAGCCTCCTTGACCTTAGTCACTCCTGGAGAATAAAACATTTTTCTTTCAGATATGTTAATATATTTAATCAGCTTACTGTCTACTGCCATGGTCCTGAGCTGTCTTTTTAAGAGTATTTTGCATCTTTCCACTCTGATGTCTTGATTTTATAGCTTAACCTCAGAGGACAATCACACTCTCCTTACTTCCTTGTTCTTGGGACTGCCTCAAGAAAATGTTCTGTGCTCTTCACAGCTGGCACTAGTGAGGCACCCTTGTGGATACGGAAGGAAGAAAGAACACATGATTCTTGGCTCTGCTTTCATAATCTCTTCTTGAATGAGCTTATGCTGCTGGGCACATAGGACAGTCACTATTTTTGAACTGTTTAACTTTTTCCAGTTACCAAAAGGAATTGACTATCAGAATCAGTCACAGTTTTAATTTTCGGTATTCATTTCACCTAAGAAAGCAAAAATGGAAGGTTATTGGTATGCCAATAACTGGAACAATTTTATTTTAGATAGTTCTCTTTCTGGAAAGCAAATCCCATTCTTCCATCCTTCCCTACTCCTACTTGAGCCTGTGAATAGTAGGCATTTCTGCTAAGCTCTCAGGTTATGCAGAAGCTACGGGTCCACAGAGCATACTTTGAGTAAAAAGATTCCGTGACCAGAAGACAGATGTATATCATCTGGCAGGAAGGACAATAATGAAGAATATAGGGAATAAGGGGGTTAGAATCCTTTCTTAAGATTCTGGTTGGGGGCCCTCTTTGGTGACACAATGGGTTGGAGCGCTGCACTGTGAAGCTCAGCCAAGCCAAGGCCACTTCAGTGCCAGTTGGATCCCAGACCTTCAGGTGATCCACAGGGCACAGTGACCTCTCTTGTCTCACCCGCTGCTCCCGCACCAATGTACTTTGGTGATCTGCCTGTTCTGCTTCCCACTGTTTCTGGTGAGTCCTCTCCCTGCCCCAGCACCTCTGGCCTATACCCCATTTCTGTATGCATAAATAAATAAAATCTTTTTTCTTTTTAAAGAATATGTTTGGAAACAAAAAGGAATGGATTGGAAAATGTATAAAAATTATTCCTAGGATATGAAGTTGTCTCTGATACCTTGATAAAGTTATTTTTATGTTTGTGTGTGTGTGTGTGTGTTTTTTAATTTTTTGCAAAATTGGTTTACAAAGTACGTGATTTAGAAGCGCAGGACCAGACCTTCTCAGATGCATGCCCTCACACATACCGACCACCAAGGCACCCGGAGTCCTCCACCATAATTCGCTGTGGCCCCATCCTCACTAATTTCCCCCTTCTTGACTCCACAGTGTTCTATGGTTTGTTACTGATTGGGTTTTACCTGCTGCTTAGTTGTTTGTTTCTCTATATTCCACATGTAAGTGAAACCATCTAATGTTTGTCTTTCCCTTCTGACTGCCTTTAGCATTATCTCCTCTAGTTTCTCATGTCACAGATGGCAAAAGTTCTCCTTGATGAAGTTTTAACTTGTTCATAAAATTAATTAAGTTTTAAGTTTGTACTTCCTTCAGGGTTACTCTTCTTGCCAAATTTTGTGTTTCATATTTTTGATTTGGAGAAAATAAATATTAACGAAGAAATGCTCACAGGAATAAAGTAGCTTTAATAGTGGTTTTAATGTGCTTAGTTATTTCTTAAACTAAATCCACTTTATAGATGCTTTACTTGTCAGTCTTAACAGATGTTAAGAAAGTATAGCAAAGGTTCTTTGACTAATGTTTTACAAAGTTAAAACATTATATATAGTTATATATACATAATTTATATTTATAAACTATGTTTATAAAGTGCAATTTGTATGTTTGTTTTTATTTCCATTGTGACTAATCCAGCTCTTAGACTGGCATTTTGGCAATCCATTAAGTTCATCTTATTGATAGAGTGAAACCTTCAGTTCCATTAAGCCTTCTACTACTGTATTTGTAAGATTTTAACTTTAAATAACATTTAAATTAATTATTCTACCACATTTTTTCATGAAATTAAACACTGCCTTCTTTTAATAGGCCACATTCTTTTGATTATTACAGACTATGATTTTTAGGATGGCATCTTCATCTTCATGTACCATTATTGATCTCTGCAGATCATGGCAGGACCCAAGCAGTGGATGGAAGAGGCAGATGGCAATGCCAGCTGTCTCTCAGTATAGTTTCCAGGAGTGATCACATTCCATTTCCACTTATTCCCTTTGGTGAGAATTTAGTCTCATGGTCTCACCAAGCCACAAGGGGCCCAGGAAAAATATAGTTCTGTGGAAAGGGGATAGTGGATATTAGGGGACAGAAGCAATCTGAGCTACATTTTAAGGCTTATGGATACAAATGGCAGAATTCCTGTCCAGGCAGGTCATAGTAACTGTTGTGTCCCCCTGTAGTGTGTGAGTATGCCTACTTCCTCACTTACGCTAGGTATGGCTCTTGCTTTCAATCTGTTTGGTGAAAAAATGGTACCTAGTTTTACTTTGCATTTCCTTCATTAGTAATAATGATGTTCTCTTCACAAATATATGTTTATCAGCCATTTGTATTTGCGTTTCAAGGACAGGAACAGGCTGGGGGATAAAGTGCGACTGTGTTGTTTTTCAGAGAGTCACAGACATGCTGATTAGAAACAACAGGTGGCTGATTTTGTGGTTAGTAAAGGAGACAGTTGGAATTGAAACTTGAAAACAAAGCCTGGTCATCAAGGCCTCTAGAATCCCTGGCCATCATCAGCATCCATTCTCTTCGAGTCCCAAAATTCCATAGGTCTTCCTTCTCCAATGACTTCAGTTTTTAGCAGCTACGGAAGGGTTTGGAGCCAAAGCAGCGTTTTCTTCCACAGCACACCACTGTGAGCATCACAGGTATAATTTCTGCCCTCTTGGCAGTGAGGCCAGCTGTTGGTACCCCAAACTTAAGTATGAATGTGCTGATGTGTAAAAAATGGTGACATCCACTCATGATCACCACAGTCTTGTAGCTTTGGAGTCCATGTCTTCTGAGGCTGCCCTACTTTAGAACTCTAGGGAGACTTTGGAGGTACACACAGCTGACTTCCAAACACATCTTTGGAGCTTTTTCTGAAAATAGACTGCCTATAGATTTGCAAAGACTCACAAGAGAAGAAACAACAGAACGGAAAGTTTGTCATTTTTCCTCTGTGGGAATGATTAGTTGATCCAAAGACCAGACCAGCCTTATGTTCTCATTCCAATGTCTAGGGATTCGTGTGGGCTTACGGCAGAGAAAGTAGACCATTGTAAAACAAGGTTACTTGTAGCAGAATCATGAATGAGCAAAGGGAATGGCTTGGAGTTCCCTTCTTCAGTCTTTCTTCTTTTCTTTTGCCCTAGTCTTCTCCTGAGGCTGCTGCAAAGGAAGGGATGATCAAGATGAATATGACTTTCGCGGTAGCCATAACTATGCTGTCTATTTGGGTAGGGGGGGGTGCTACTCCAATTTATTTATTTATTTACTTTTTTTTTTAAAGATATATTTACTTAACCATAGAAGAACTGGGGTGTAGGCCAGACGTGCAGGGGGTGGTAGGATTCGCCAGAGATAGTTTGGGGTGCAGAACAAGTAGATCTACTGAAATACACTACTAAGGTTAGCTGCAGGCAAGATAGGAGAGGTCTGTGGCACCATGTGGGTTAGCTCCCTGACCAGGGATCGAACTCTGGTCAGTGGTGATAGTGCTGGTATTTAACCATTAGGCCACCAGGGAGGCCCTCTGGCGCCAAATTAAAACCATGTGGGGGCAGTACAGTCAGTTTGTCCTGCAGAGGAGACTAGAAAAAATATTGGGCACTGAGTTCTTTGCTCTATGGCCTTATAGGCCAGGTCTGATGGTACAAGATCAGTTCCCATGGATGTACCCTGCCTATCTTTGGCATTTGTTTAGAGAACTTGGGAACCATGAGTAAGAAGCCTTAACTCCCCTATACTGAACTGCAACTGATTTCCTGTTATTAGCAGAAAGGAGTGTGACAATTGATTACCATAGCAGTGAATGACTATTCACAGCTGATTTTGAACTTGGCCAGTTTTTTGTAAAAATGAACTGACTATAGGCAAATAAGGAGCTAGAACTGTGGTTGGTGTTTATATAAAACATAATTCCCGCAGGTGAAATTTACTCTTGTATGCAGTGGGTTTAAAACTCAAAGTTTGGGTTAAAGGCTTAAAGATATCTGTAGCTTACTTACCCAGGATAGTTTCCCTCCCAGGAGGCAGTTATGCCACACAGGTAATACTTACGGGGGCTGCATTAGGCTATTAAATAACTTAAACATCTCCTCACTAATTTCCTTTGGTATTGAAATATTAAATGAGACTAAAATTAGCAAAATGCTTCCCTCTGGGGAGAGAGAGGGAAGAAATAACCTGCAATATTGTGTTTAAAGGATTCTAAGGCCATATCTGTATCAAGAGAGCAGTGATTCATTATGATTCTGCTTTGGTCATTGAGTAACCTGGCTGCCCCACAACTGCTATTCCTATGTTACACTCCCTCCGGCATCCTGGGGCATGTTGTACTTCTTGAGTTATGCAGATATCAGTTGAGTTTCCTGAGTCACGTGCCCTGGTGATAGGCTACTCTTATACCTACCTTCCCCACTTAACTGAGCAGTCATATGTTTCTGCTATTGTCCTCAGGAAAATGAACTTTTACTTTGTCATCTGGAACATTGACCAGCACAACTCAGGATTAGATAGCCAGTAATTTTGTTTAAGGGTGGGGGAAAAAATTTCCAGTGGCCAACGTTTGTCATTGGAATGTGTCAAATCAAGAAGGGTCTGAGGGGAGGGTGCAACTCAGGAGAGTTGCATGAACATATTCATTCCCCCCACCAGGTGATTATGGAAGCATATATTTACTTTGATCCAGGTTTCATGGCATTTTGGTCTTGTGCTACTGAACTGTTTTAAGCTCAGGTTTTTCAGGCTTGGAAGAGCAGGAGTGCCCAGCAAGATGCCTTATTTTGAGCTGTTAAGAAGATCCAGTCTTTAATGGAGGGCTGTTTATGGACAAACTAGACTTCTCCGAGGGAATTTAGGGAGCTCAGTGAGAGCTTAGGGGAGGAGGAGCTGAACTGTGCAGTTATAGGCAATGAAAGCCTTTAGTCTGGATTTGTTTGACTCTCACAGGCTTGTTTAATGATAAAGTTGTGATCTTGTCAAATATTTCCAAACACACTTAGTGTGTAGACTCTTAAGCAGATGCTTTTCAGTACTGATAAAAGTAAGACAATCTTGTTAGGCTAGTGAAAGAAACCCCGAACTGACAGCAATCAGATGGTACATGTTCCTAAGTCTACCTACCCATGATGCCCTTTCTTCCACTAGCAATGGATTTTTTCCTGTTTCCATAGGGACCCTGTATTCTGTTGCTATGACACCCGACTTGGTTCAACAGAACTTACTAGTAAATACTGGGAAAAGTCTTTTGTCCACATACTGCACCAGCAGAAATTCCAATTTTCCCACACATCTTTTTCAACCTAAACATCTGTTTTCCCATTTTGTTCGTTAATCTCTAGTAGTAGTGAAGACAGGAAATCTGATAAACAGTACAGGAAACCTTAATGATTATCAATACCTGTTTACTATTTAAGATTTTATAAACAGAAACTATTATTTTGATAATTGCCTATGCATTCAAGATAGCCTCAGTCTAAACAGATGGAAATTACTTCTGCTGTCTGCTTTAAGAATCCCATGGAGACAAGGCAAAAGGAAGCAGTGAAAAATCTTTGCCTTATCTCTAGAAAATGAATTCCTGTAATTGCAGTTTGCAGGGCAGGTAGGATTTTTACAGGCCTAATAATTTATGCATTCTCCTTGCAGGGACAAATAGTAGCTAGTATAAAAGCTCAGAACTGAAAAGTAATTTTTATTTTATTATGATTCAAAACTTTAGAACAAAGTGATTTAAAAGTAATGGGCAAAACACATTTTGATCTAAGTGACCAACCACAAAACATTGACATGACCAGGTGGTGACAGAACTTGCATATTTTTGAGTCTGGGATAGTGACTGTCAGCACTTTTACAGATAATCCAGTGGTAACCTAGTACATCCCTCTGGGCCACACACAGAGCTGCTGAGGGGAGAGGGAGACTGCACTGAGAGAAGCAATGTTGCATTGACACTCTTCTCTCCTAAAGCTGCATTCATATCCCAAGTTCCAAATGTATTATTTTTCAGATAAATAATTCTAAAACAAAATGTTTGGGAGAAATAAAAGTATTGCTCCAAGAGAACTATCACATGGAAGATCATTACTTTCTGTTAGGTCACATAAAGCAGCATGCTGTGAGCTTGCTTTGGCTCTCTGGCCAGCCAGCGGGACACACTGAGGGGCAAAGGCTAGACTAAAGATATGGCAGTCAGGAATCTTCACCTACTCAGGGTATTTTTGTGTTGTATGGTTATGTGCAAATTTTTGGATTATTTGTTTTATTTCTGTGGGAAAAAATTAGAGTTTTGATAGAGATTGCATTGAATCTATAGATTGTTTTAAACTGTAGGGACACTTTTACAATATAAATATGGGAAATTAAGTAATTGTTTTCATTTTTCTGTATCTTTATCATTTTCTTTCACCCAAAATTTATAGTTCTCTTGGCATATATCTTTTGCCTCCCTGGTTTAATTTATTTCTAAGTGTTTTACTATTTTTGATGCTGCTATGGATGGAATCCTTTTATTTGCTTTTCAAATATTGTTTTTAGTATAGAGAAATGCAACCCATTTCTCTGTTGATTTTATAGCCTGCAACTTTTGGTGTATTCTTTAATATTTTCTCTGTATAAAAAAATATCATTTCCAACAGTGTTAGCTTACTTCTTCCTTTCCAATTTTGATTTTATTTCTTTTTCTTGCTCATTGCTCTGGTTAGGATCTCCAATATTGACTAGTAATGGTAAAAGAGGGCATCTTTGTTTTGTCTCTGACCGCAAAGGAAATGTTTTAACCTTTTACCAATGACAATGAAGTTATTTGTGATATGATCTTCTGTCTCTATTGAATTGATCTTATAATTTTTTTGACCATAAGACTTTTATCATACATTTTATTAATGTGGTATATCACAATGATTGATTTGTGTATGTTGGATCCAAGGGATAATTCCCATTTACTCATGGTATACATGATCTTTTAATGTGCTACTGAATTAAATTTGTAAATATTTTGTTGAGAATTGTTGTATCTTTATCAGAGATACTGATTTTATAATGTACTTTTCCTATAGGGTTCTTAACTGTCTTTGTAATGCTAGCCTCATAAAATGAGTTTTGGATTGTTGTCTTCAGTTTCTTGGTAACTTTGAGAAAGATTGGCATTAATTCTTTTAAAATATTTGGAACTTTATTTCTTTACTTATTATTGGTTTGTTCAGATTTTCTGTTTCTTCTTGATTTTATCCTAGTAGAGTTAGATGGAATGGATTTTATCCTTTTCTTTTAGATTGTCCAATTTGTTGGCATGTGAAAGTGTTCATAGTAGTTTCTCCTGACATTTTCATATTTTTGAGATGTCATTTGTATTCTCTCTTCTTTCACTTTCATTTAGATTTATGTGAATCTGTTCTATTTTTCTTTAAATGTTAGTCTAGCTGATTTTTGTCAGTTTTGTTAATACTTACGCAAAAAAAGTTTTTAGACTCATTTACAGTTTTTATTCTTTTTCTTTCTCCTCATTTATCTATTTATGCTCTGACATCTGTCATTTCCTTCCTTCATTTAACCTTTTACTTAGTGTGTTCTTCTTCCCCTTCGAATAAGATTGAAGTCTTTCTGTTTTTTTTTTTTTTTAAAGATTTATTTATTTGTACATACAGAACTGGGGTACAGGCCAGAGGCTCAGGGGCGGTGAGAGGCTTCACCAGAGACAGAGTGGGGAGCAGAACAGGCAGATCAACGAAGTACACTGCTGAGGGGAGCAGTGGGCGGGTCAGGAGAGGTCTGCCACGCCATGTGGTCACCTCCGGGGCAGGCGGGAATTGAACTCATGAGGAAGTGGCTTTAGCTTTACAGTTGCAGTGCTTTAACCCACTGCGCCACCAGGGAGGGCCCATCTTTCTGTTTTTTAATGTTGGCATTTATCACTATAAATTTTCCTCATAGACAGGTTTTTGTTACAGTTCATAAATTTTGGTATATTTTGTTTCCATTTTTATATCAAACTACAAACATGTCATGTATTTTTTTATTTACCTTTTGATTTCTTCTTTGACTTACTTGTTATTCAGGAGTGTTGTTAACTTTCTGCATGCTTTTGAATTTTTCTGTTTTCCTCTAGTTTCATACTGTTATATTCAGGAAAGATACTCAGTATGTTTTCAGTCCTTTTAAATTTTCTGAGACCCATTTGGTGATCTATCATATGATGTGTACTGGAGAATGTTTTTCATGCTCTTGAAAAGTTTATGTATTCTGCTGCTGTTGGAGGAAACGTTCTGTTTATGTCTGTTAGGTCCATTTGGTCTAAAGTATTGCTTCATTTCAGTGTTTCTTCTTTGATCTTCTGTCCGGATGGTCTATCCTTTGTTGAGATGGGGTCTTGAAGTTACCTTCTATTATTATATTATTGTCTATTTCTCTCATCAGATATGTTAATATTTGTTTAATATATTTGGGTATTCCACTGTTGGATACATACATATATATATTTACAATTGTTACATGTTGTTGAGGAATTTACTCCTTTATCATTTTATCACTACTATCTTTGCCTCTTGCTGCTATTTAGTTAAATTCAGTTTTGCCTGCCCTCTCTGGTGGCGCAGCGGGTTAAAGCACAGCACTAGGAAGCTTAAGCCACTTCTGTATGAGTTCGATTCCCGCCTGTCCGGGAGGTGACCACATGGCGCGGCAGACCTCTCCTGGCCTGCCCGCTGCTCCCCTCAGCAGTGTACTTCAACGGTCTGCCTGTTCTGCCCACCACTCTGTCTCTGGTGGCTCTCCCACCCTCTGCATCTCTAGCCTGTACCCCAGTTCTGTATGAATAAATAAATAAATCTTTAAAAAATTCAGTTTTGCCTGATATAAGTTTCACTTTCCCTGCTTTTTTGTTTTCTACTTGCATTCCTTCACTTGGAACTTATGTATACTCTTTAAAAAAAAAAAAAGATTATTTATTTAGGCATATAGATCTGGGGTACAGGCCAGAGGTGTGTGTGTGGGAGAGGGTGGTGAGAGGATTCACCAGAGACAGAGTAGGGAGCAAAAGAGGCAAATCAACAAACTACACTGCTGAGGGGAGCAGCGGGCGAATCAGGAGAGGGGAGCAACAGGCGAATCAGGAGAGGTCTGCTGCACCATATGGGTGACATCCGGGGTTGAGGATCAAACTCACACTGAGGCAGCTGTGGCTAGCTTGCAGTGCTACATCCTAACCCATTTCACCACCAGGGAAGGCCCTTATGTATATTCTTAGAGCAAAAGTAAGTCTCGCTTAGGCAGCCTTTAGTTGGGTCTTGTTTTTCATATCTATCCAGGTACTACATACCTTTTGACTATAGAATTTAGTCTACCTACACATAGGGTGGATTTTAATTGGCAAAGACTTATAATACCACCTGATTGTTTTCCTGCTGTTTTGTAGTTCTTCTTTCTCTCTGTGTTGCTGCCCTCTTTTGTGAATTGATGTTTTCTGTAGTGGTTTTCTTCATCTTTTTATGTTCTCCATGAACAAGAATGTTGAATCTCTCTCCATATTTGGCAAGTTCTCATCAGTCATTTTTTAAAAAATAAGATTTCTATCATCTCCTCTTTTCTGCTGGTATTCTAATCATTCAGAAATTCTTCTGTTAATGGTCTTCTGTAGATCATTTAGGTTTACTTTAACATATTTTTTTCTTTTGACTAGATAATATCAAAATATGTTTTCTACCTTGTAGATCCTTTATCCTGCTTGCTCATTTATTCTGTGGATGTTCATGATTGCACTTACATTTTATTCATAGTTCTTTTCTGCTTCAGAATTTATATTTTATTGATTCATACCTCTTTGTGAAACTCCAATTTTGTTTGTATATTCTTTTCCTGATCCTGTTAAAGTGTTTTTCTGTGTTTTCTTGTGGCTCATCCAGTGCCCTTAAAACAGCTTTTTGGAACTATTTATTGGGTAAATCTCAGATCATCATGATTGGTTACTAGAAGATTATTGCGGTCCTTTGATGATGTCATATTCCCTTGATTTCCAATGGTTCATGAAGTTTTAAGTTGTTGTCTTTACATTTTCAGTAGTAATTACCTCTTCTAGTCTTTACTGACTTTGGGAAATAAATATATTTCTTTAGCTCTACCAGAGATTCTGAGGCCTTCTCAGAATCTATCTTATATTGATGTCTGCCTGTCACTTCTTGCTCTCTCTTGTGCTGGAATTCTTAAGCTTACCAGCCCTCTCTCCAGCTGTGAGTGCCAAGTCAGGTGCTGACTGTCTCTCTTTGACTTTCAAGGCTGAAGCTAAAGCTCAAGTGTGTGTTCTCTCCCAGTCCACAGATACAGTCCTGCTCTCTGCTCCTGCTCACAGGTCATCTTCAAAGCTCATGTTCTCCACCAGTCGCAGTAGGCACAGAGAGCTGGACACAGTGAAGGTCTATGGGAGGACTGAAAGTGATCATGGGCTAGTTGAGGGTATCCACTGGCTAGGCATCTTAATGGTTTTGGGTGGGTTTCTTGATGACATGTGTGGCACAGATTACAGAATCCACATTACTTTAACATCCTGTCTGAAAGTCCTTTCTGTTGATTTCCAGCCTCTTGGTTCTGGGCATTCATTAGCTAACATGTCCTTCCTCTGGCTGTGGGAACAGAGAAATGAGTCTCTTTGATGACATCTTACATTGCTGAGGGTGGCTTGCACTCATACTGTCTCATTTTCTTTGGGCCCCTTGGGAGAGGGGCTACATGAACAAAATCCCACTGTTTATCCTACCCTATCCAATGTATCAAACTCATATTTTTTTGCTTCAAATGTCTTAGAGTTTCTCCATTGAAAACCTGGTCTTGTACAAAGGCTTTCTCATTATTGGGTAATTGTCTAAGGCATTGTTTCTCAGAGAGTTTCAGACTATGGCCAAGAGGTGCTGTAGTTGGTACATGGGCCACTGTAGGGTTTATAGTGAGGACTGAGGTCTGCCTGTTACCTCATACATGGATAATAGGTGTTTTGGGGGTATGGTTCTGGATCCCCTTTTTTTTTGCAGATGAAGACCAAAATGTTGAAGAGAGAGACAACTTTTTCAATCTTGTTGCTGGTGACACCCCTCTTTAATTTCTTCTAAGATCATAGTGTCTTTTCACAGCTCAAGAAAGAGCAATTTGTAGTTAAATTATGACAAAATATAACAGACACTTCCTTTCACCACAACATAAACACTGTACCTACTTTATTGGCTTCACCAATAAGGAGAACATTGACTGGACCTTCTCCCAAGTTTTGAACTGTCATCAACAGAGGTCTTTCACGGTGAACAGTTATTCACCGAAAGTACAATTGTCAGTGAATATGCATTTAAATCAGACGTTAATATTAAGTTCAAAACAGCTATATAAATGATAGATATGCAGTTGATACAGGAACAGAAACTAAAATTAAGAAAAGGCATAGGACCTGAAAACATATTTCAGTTATTGCAATAAGTCTGGCAGAGGGAAGCAAACACATGATTTCATTAATCTGTAGTCCATAGAAAACAAAGCAAGTGAATAAACTAAATAAAATTCCAGACTGGAAGATTAAACTGGTGGTTACTAGAAGGGAAAAAAAGCGAATGAAAAACTCTGGTAAAAGAAGTCTGATGTTTAGTGAAGTATGTGGGATTGAATTTTGGAGATGAATACAATGTAGTATATACTGATGTTGATTTATAATAATGAGACCTTTACAATTTTATAATGCAATAAAATCTTGAGAAAGAGAGAAGAGGGTAGTGTTCAGTTTAAAATGCAATCTGTGAAAAAAGAAAAATGTTAAAAGGTGGCCACCCCTGGTGGTGCAGGGGTTAAGTCTCAGCACTATGGAGGTATTGCCAGCCACTGTTACATAAGCTCCATCCCAGCCAGGGAGATGACCCACATGGCATGGCAGGCCTCTCCTGTCTCTCACGCTGCTCCCCTCAGCAGTGTATTTCAGTGGATCTGCGTGTTCTGCTCCCCATTCTGTCTGACTGATGTTTTTTCATAAAGCAGGTGACAAAGTAATAGGCTGCATGGTCTGCGCATAATCATGTTTTGTTTTATAATGTAATCATGTACTATGGTCCACCCAGTTATTTACATTAAAATTATGAATAATAAACTTTGCTCTTCCTTGGGAAAAATCAAACAATTGATTTGACCCTGGCAGTTGACTGGAAATCGTACTGGGGAGCAGCCCCTTTGAGATAAGCAAATGCTCTGATTTTTCCCAGGATTCATCTGACCTGCTTGCCCCCATGGATGGTCCACCTGGCTCCTTTTGAATTTGTGTTCCCTGGTTTTTGTATAGCTTTCTTGTAACATACTTGTCCCAGCCAACAGCTTTTGCATAAGTTCCTGATCCTTTCCTTATGAAGAAACGCTACCATTTAATTTATACATTTGCTTCAGCATTTGCTATGGAAACCCTTTATGACAAGGTATATCATTTTAACTGTTGTTGTACATCATCTTAACTGTTGTTATTAGTCATTGACCCATGGGGGGAAAAAAACCTGTTTAATCTCTAGTTTGTGTTCACATGGAAGGAGAGTAGAAAGAATATGAGGGCACCAAAGTTCAAAAGGAAAGACCCAGGAACCATCGCTAAAGGAGGAGGAAGAGCAAGGACACTGAAAGGGAGAAGTGGCAGCATTAATTCTGACTCTCGTTGCCCTCTTTACTTTCTCTAGGGTTGGCCTTTATTGTTAACATATGATTCAGAAGTATTGGATAACCGGAAGCAAAGTGTCTAAAAATGAGTGTCAACAGACGGAATAGGGCAGACTGAGGGAAATGCCATGTGGTGGAAAACATGTTATGCTGTGGGAAAGAATATTTGTGAAAGAATTCCATGGCTCCATAGAGAGTGGTCAAACCAAGAGGAATGTCATTCTAAAAAAAGAAGAGCCTAGTATGGCACTTCCTGTAGAATCATCATGCTTTTCTTGCAGACATAAACATGACAGAATGCCAGAACCAGGAGAGAAATAATTTATCCCAGGTACCTTCCTTCTGGTTTCTTCTCTAAACTGTATGCTGACAATTTTGAAGTCTTTCTCAAATTAACTCAGTTTGCAATTATATCATCAGACTAGTTGTAGGTGGTGGTGTTAACTATTTGTATTTAGGAAAATTCGAGTTTATTCTGGTGCTTGTTAACTTTTTGAGACTATGCTCCTTTTTGATCATGTTACTTATTTTACTGAAATCTGATTTATCCTAAAGAGACACAATGCCAGAGTTGTGGCCAAAATAGATAATGCCTATGGATGTGTGGAATTAAGCTAAAAACTCTTTCCATTTTCAAATAAATGAATAGGATTATGTGCTCCACAGATGGTATTTCAGTCCCTTGTGTGGGATACATTACAATAGCATATTTCAACACAACTTTTTCCCTTCTGTATAAGTCATTTACTTTGTAGAGGAAAAACTTAGTAGAACATTGCATTGTATTAGCATTTCCTAAAGTAAATGTTTCCTGAGGGGATCTGAAGCTAATACTTTCATAAACTTTTAGAGACCCAATCCATCAATGATCACAGACTCTTACTGAAATTACAGTGTATACTGTGTTTTAGTGTTAGCTCAGATTTTTTTGTTTACTTTCTTTTGTATAGCGAGATGTCTTTTTGCCTCTCCCTGAATCCAAATCTGCTAGTGTTTTTCTTTTTTTTTTTAACAGTCTGATTAAAGAAAAAAATAGTGTAAAGCATATATGCAACATGTAATCACTGCCAATTATGATAGAGAACCTATTCATTGCTTACAGACTTTTCCTCACACCTCTTGTAATTCTTCCCATACATCCCTATCTTCCCTGCCACCCAGCACCCGCCCCCCTATCTTTCCCCAGGTAACCACTATTTTGTTTTCTTTCACTTTGTATTACTGTTTGCTACAAATTATATGAGTGGGATTACTCAGAATGTTTTCTTTTATGCCTGATCTCTTTTATTCAGCATTGTCATTTTGAACTTCATCCATATTATTTTGTGTATCAGCCTTTTTATTGCTGAGTAGTTTTGTATTCTAGGACAAAGATATGTTTATCTGTTCATATGTAGAGGTCATTTAGATTGCTTTCAGTTTTGGGCCATTACAACTAAAACTGCTTTGAGAACTGATGTACAAGTCTTGTATGGACATACGCTTTTATTTCTCTTGGATAATACTTAGGAGTAGAATAACTGAAACATTTGCTACTTGTGCACAAGTGTTTAGAACTGCTTTATTTGTGGTAGTCAAAAGACTAGAAATTATCCAAATGTACTCAAACATTTTAAGAAAGAGCAAAACATTCAAAATGGTTGTCTGTTTTAGATTTGCAATGTATGAGCGGTCCAGTTCCTCCATGCTGTTTGCCAAAACTTTAGAGACAGTCTATTTAACTTCATTTGAATAGCATGTAGTCTTAATTTGCTTTAGTCTACTAAATGAGTTCTAGTGACTAATTTGCTCTGTTCTAGTGATGCTGAGTATTTATTCACAAGTTTGTTTGCCATTAGTTCAATATATCTTCTTTGGTAAAGTGTTCAAATATTTTGCCCATTTAACTTTTTATTTGTAACTGAAATGTTTATTTTCTTATTGAGAATTTTATGCAAATTTAAATTTCTATAAGTTGGCCTCACATAATGGGCCTCAGACAAATTCAATATAGTCAATTTTAAATTTTATATAATCAAATTCTTTATCAGATAAATTTTTGGAAAATACATCTTCCATTCTGTAACTTACATTCTCATTTTATTAGTAGTACTTTTTGAGGAGCAGAAGTTATTAAGTTTTGATGAGAAAATAATTCATTTTTACTGCTTTCTCTATGAAGACTTTTCCCAATTCAAGATCACAAAGATTTTCTCCTGGAAGCTATGTAATTTTAGATTTTTACCTGTAGATCTGTGATTCATTTTGAGTTAACTTTTGTATCTGGTTTGAAATTATATACCTCTCTATATTTGTTTACATATAGATATCCAACTTTTGACTCCATTAGTAAAATAAAGGCAGACAGAAAAATAAATACCAGGTCTATATACAAGTAATAGTGTTTACAGAGACACTGCATTATTGTACTAGCTCTTTGTATTTGTCCTTAAGAGCCCAAGGCCTTCAGGAATGAGAGAAAGTAATTTCAGTTTAGGAATTTTTTTTTTAAATTTATTTATTTATTTGTGCATACAGAACTGGGGTACAGGCCAGAGGCTCAGGGGTGGTGAGAGGCTTCACCAGAGACAGAGTGGGGAGCAGAACAGGCAGATCTATGAAGTACACTGCTGAGGGAAGCAGCGGGCGGGTCAGGAGAGGTCTGCCACGCCATGTGGTCACCTCCGGGGCAGGCGGGAATCGAACTCATGCGGAAGTGGCTTCAGATTCTCAGTGCTGTGCTTTAACCCGCTGCGCCACCAGGGAGGGCCACAGTTTAGGATTTTTTTTTGAAGATTTATTTATTTATGCTTACAGAACTGGGGTACAGGTCAGAGGTGTGGTGGGTGAGAGGATTCACCAGAGACAGCGTGGGGAACAGAACAGGCAGATCTACTGAAATACACTGCTGAGAGGAGCAGTGTGTGGGTCAGGAGAGGTCTGCCATACCATATGGGTCAGCTTCCTGGCTGGGCATCAAACTCATGTTACAGTGGCTTCTGAGAGCTTCATAGTGTGGTGCTTTAACTCGTTGTGCCACCAGGGAGAGCTCGGGATTTTTTAATAACATTGTTAAATGCCAATTTCTAGACTCCTGACTGATAAGTTATCTGGCTAGGTCACATAGATGGGCCAGTAGTGACTGTGAGCAAGGCTCAAGCAGTGAGTTATGTTACTTCAGGGCTGGGACGGGAGGAGAATGGAGTGTGAGGCAAACCGTTGCTGGCCACTCTTTCATGATCTGTATCACAGAGGTATTCACCTCCTACACACAAATATTCTCTATATATGGATCCATTTGATCTCACCTGAAATTGTTTCTTTTTTGCAGCACACACATACTTTTTATGACAAATTTACTGAGCTGTAATTCATGTGCCATGTAAGTCAGTCATCTAAATCATTATTATCTTTACAAAGTAACACAACCATTATGTAATATCCAAACATTTTTGTCACCTATAAAAAACACCTAGTCTCCATAGTCATCACCCCACATTCATTTCTAGGCCCATCCAGCCCAGGCCCAGACAATCACTAATATAACTTGTGTCTCTATAGATTTGCTTGCTTGGACATTTTATACAATGGAATAATTAAATATGCTGTCACAGGGTTTTGTTCACACATTTGATATCTGCTCTCTTTGGTTATTGGTTTTGACTTCTTTGTAGACTCAGAGTTCCTAGTCTGCCATCTTTGTATCCATAGTGGTGCCTAGCTGTGTGCACACTGCATCAGTAAATACTAAATTGAAGAAGACCATTCCTATCCCTTTTAGAAAAAAGCACAAAAGAGTAAGATGCAATGCAATGCTTAGAAATATGAAAACAGTAATTCTAGTCTGTACCAGACATTGTAGTAGCAACTGAATGTTGAAAAGATTTCTCACATAATTTACTTAGACAAAAATAGGGAGTAAGTTTATTTTGGAAATAAATGTTCTTCTCTTCTTGTCTTATCTCTCTCATTTGAATCTTCTAAGTTCTAACTCTTATACAGCACAAACTTTGCCATACTTATTACCTCTTTCCTCCTTCCAGTTAAAACCCAACATAAATTTTGGTCAATAGGGGGTCAGGCACTTTACCTCTGACTATTTAACTTCTAACATTAGCTATGAATACTGGGGAAACCATCCCACTTTCCTAGATTTCCTTGTCTAATAAATGCAGGCTGATACTCGGTAAGCTTTAGCTTGTAGGCACTTCAAACTCCTCTCCTGAGCAAGTACAGATTTGTGACTTATGCCTTTTATTCGTAAAAGCAGAAGTAAAGGAACTTCTGAGGAAAGATGGATTAGCTGGAATGTTTGTGTTTCTATTGGACAGTTTTTAAAACGATTTATTTATTATGTATACAGGAACTGGAGTGCAGGCCAGAGGTGGGAGCAGTGAGAAGATTCACCAAAGAGAGTAGGGAGCAGGACAGGCAGATATACTGAAGTACACTATTGAGGGGAGCAGCAGGCAAGACAAAAGCGGTCTGCTGGACCATGTGCGTTACTTCCCTGATGGGCCGTGGAATCGAACTCATGCTGCAGTGGCTGGTGACAGCTTGATAGCACTGTCTTTAACCCCTGTGCCACCAGGGAGGCCCCAGACAATTATTTTCAAGAGATTCTTTGACCTTGGAAACACTTTTCAAGTTAATTTAAATAAATTAATTATACTATATCCTTTAGAACAAAGTAACATCTGTGTTCAGAGCTTTAACTGGTTTATAAAAGTCGTGGAGTCTGCTCACTCTTACTAACACCTTTTTGCTCTACACTCAGTGTAAATCCAAAAGGAAATATAAGTTGCAGAAGAGAGAAGGACTTGGTATATTGAGTAGCTCTCAGTATTAAAGCCAAGTATTTACAAGTGAAAGGAATGAGGTCTGTAGCATTGATAATGGAATTTTAATGGATTTAGGAACTAAGGTTGAAACCGAAGCCTAATTAAAGAAGATTCCAGGGTCATCATGTCAGTCCTCACCTGTCCATCAGGCCAACAGGCTGTCCATAGCTTTTACTTCAAAGTCATGGCATGTTCTTCTCATTAGTGTCTTTTGCCTCCTTGTTCTTGTGGGAGTGGATGCCTTAACTGTCCCTTGCAGCTTGATGTGTCTGTAGCAGGGAACTGAATGTGCATCCAAAGATTTGGCTTATATTTGGTCTCTAAAAAAGACTACTAGAAATGCAGAGTATGAAACTTAGTGATTTTTTTAATGAGAGATGTGAATAACAAATCAGATCAGCTAAATTGTCTTTAATAGCTGTTTCCTTGTATTACTTCCCCTATTAAAAATAAGAAGAAGGCCCTCCCTGGTGGCGCAGCGGGTTAAAGCACAGCACTGAGAATCTGAAGCCACTTCCGCATGAGTTCGATTCCCGCCTGCCGCCTGCCCCGGAGGAGACCACATGGCGAGCCAGACCTCTCCTGACCCGCCCGCTGCTCCCCTCAGCAGTGTACTTCGTCAATCTGCCTGTTCTGCTCCCCACTCTGTCTCTGGTGAAGCCTCTCACCGTCCCTGAGCCTCTGGCCTGTACCCCAGTTCTGTATGAATAAATAAATAAATCTTTAAAAAAAAAAAAATAAGAAGAAAAGACCTGAAGATGGAATAAAATGACAATCGATTTCCACTGAGGAAAGATGGGTCAGACACTTAGGATGGGTCTTTTAGACCTGTCCCAAGCTATTGAACATTTTCTAAGGGGGAACTTCTGTTCCCTTTCTGCTTTTCTAGGTCATGCTGGGATTTTCTAGAAGAAAAATTCATGTCTTTACCAAACTTTAGTTCCTCATGTGGAGTACATTAAATGTGGATGCTGGGCATCCCAGGTAGTTGGCAGCCAAAGGTGAAAGAGGCAAATGAGACTGGGTTTCAGAGTCTAGCTGAGATCATGTGACTGTGCTTGCCCACACATATGCCATAGTGTTCCTTTAACTTGGTGAATTAGCATATTAGCAAACAGAGTCTCCAGATTACTCTGTTCTTCCTCAGTTCCCTTTCTTCCTGTTGTTGCTGGTAGCCTATGAAGGCTATTGTTAGATGTGGCTGTTGTTAGATATCCAGAGCTGGTGGGATAAAGGAATTGAGGAGAGATGGCCCTTGTGTGGCAGAATCCAGTGCTGTGTGACAGTATTGCAGCATGGCAGCTGGATTTTGTGTTCTTTCTTTTAGAACGTATCCCAACAATGGTTCCCATTGTTTGCATCAGTATTGGACTTCAGGCTTCAGTGCTTAGAGGTGATTCTATTGGATTTTGCTTTAATTAAGAAAAAAAGTCATTAGGAAAGCAGATTTCCCTTTGCAATTCCTAATTAACTTACTGGCAAATTTGTTTTCAGCTTATGATCCACTCATGGTTTGCTTCAGATTTTGGTCAAATGTTAGCTCAAGGTTTTCATAAAAATAATCTAGGTTTTTAAGTTACCATCACAGGATTTTCTTTAATCTATTGTAATTGACTGGATTCTTAATGTTCATTTCATAAAACACAAAGTTTGTAGCATCAGTAATCAAAAGTGATCGCATTTATATGATTAGTCAGCTGAAGCAGATCTTTGATATGCTGCACAGAAATTCACTTATTATCCTTTTCTTGGGGGGAAGGGATTAGCAAAACAAAAGCAACCAGAAGCTCCAAGCTGTTGGTATCCAAGCCGGTGTAATTCTGATTCTTTTTTTTTTTTTAAGATTTATTTATGCATACATAACTGGGGTACAGGCCATAGGTGCAGGGGCGGTGAGAGGATTCCCCAGAGACAGAGTGGGGAGCAGAACAGGCAGATCGAGGAAGCACACTGCCGAGGGGAGCAGCGGGCAGGTCCAGATAGGTCTGCCGCACCATGTGGATCGCCTCCCGGGTCCCAGATCAAACTCGAACTAAAGCGGCTGTGGCTACCTTGCAGTGCTGCGTCCTTACCCGTTGCGCCACCAGGGAGGGCCAGTAATTCTGATTCTTAACCCTCTGGAACACATATTTTATTTATTCAGTATCTCTACATCTGTTTTAGTAAAAATCATTTGATATCAAAAGAAATAGAACCCTCTAATCAAAAGATAGAGTGAAATCAAAAAGTGTAATAAACCTAGTGTAATGAATCTAATCTTAACCTTTCTTTCTGACTAATTCATGTGGACACAAGGAAATCATTTCAGATCACCCCAGGATTAAAACCTACACAACTACAATAAAAACAAACTTTAACCTACTTTTAGCCTGCTGGTTTTGTGGTCACAGTACATGTCTAAGAGAAAGATGAGTAATAAAAGAAGGTTAAGAAGAAGGTAAGGAATGAAAAGATGGAAGGGGAGAGAAAAAAAAAGACAGCCACAGGCTAAGACCTGCACAAAGAGCACCCCAGGAATTCTCTCATAGTCACCCCATTCTATGTAAAATGAAACTCCAGGTTGTTCTGATACTGTTAAGTTTCCTGAAAAAATCAGAGATTTTCTAATTTTTAAATATTGAATTTAATTCCTTTATCAAGTAAAACCTTTGATGCCCATAATATAAAAACAAAGACTGTAGTATTTCACCAACATAAATTTACCTTGTAAGATACATTTAGATCATTTCCTTAGTATAAAATTAATTGGTGAAGACAAGACTACTTTAAATAAATATGAACATTTGAAATTCAAAGATATAGATGACACTTCTTTTCATCAACTACCACATCTGATTTCCTTGTTTTCAGTGTGCATTTTCTGAAAAGTCTTGTTTCATATTGGAGGCAAGTCATGTCTGATTTTTAAAACTTCTGGAGCTATATAAACAGAATTATAAGTAGCTTTAATATCTGGAAGTGGAAAAGTTGGTAAATTTGAGACTAAAGACTAATCACTAACAATATATTGCAAACATAGATGTCATCAGTTCTAAGACAAATGAGCACTCTCATATTGACACACTCACAGTGGCTGCCAACACTTGTAACGGGGTAGGCAGTGTGCCTGCTGCCGTGTAACACAAAGTAGTTCATGCCCAGAACAGGCCCTGTATGGTCTACCTGATCCTTTTCTGGCACTGAAGTTAAATTTCCATATTCCAGTTATAGTAGTTTGTTGGCTTATAAGTGTATATCTAAAATTTAAAGAATACAGAGCTATGTTTTTGCAAATGAATGATGCCTCTGCATTTTCAAACACATGTGTAGGATAGCAGGAGACACAGAATCCTGAGGTCAGCATCTAAAAACTTAATTTGGCAGCATAAGTGAACATATCGTGGGAACATTCTATTCATCTGTATGGTCAGATTTTGCTTTTAGTTGCTTTATATATGTCTGATTCAAATGTTTGGGATGGTGAGCATTTCTTTAGAATTCTAGTGTCCCAATCTCACCTGCCCTGGCATCCCTTGCCAAATTGCCTTTGTTCTAAGGAATTATTCTGGGGATAGGAATTGAACCTGCATTTCCTGAAATTGATGATGACTTTAGTTTTTGTGTGGTCCTCTGTCTCACAGTTTTGTGTAACAAATTTACGTATTTCATTAGACTATTCCCAACTAGTTCTCAGGATAAAGTCGTAATGCTTTACTTTGGTTTTTCCCAAACTATTGTCTCAAACATTGTACCCAATTTTTAGCATTTAAAATACTTCTTCTTAACTCTTCTTATCAAAATCTTCATGATAAAGATCTCAGAAATCATAATATTTGATGTGTGAATGTGTGTGTGTGTGTATATATATATCAAATGATTTGTACAATATGCATACAATATATCAAATGATTTGTACAATATGCATACAATATGTACGCAATATACACTGCACACACATATAAATCACATAAAAGGGTATTTAATGACATGGGAAGATTTCCCCCATAATATCAAGTGGAAAGGCAAATTGGAAAATATTTTGATTCTGGGACTTTTCTTTCCGTCAAGAGAAAAATATATAGAATATAGAAAAAAATCCTGAAATGTTCAAACTCAAAAATGTACTGTTTGAAGGAAATGAGATTTTGCTTACTGGTATTTAATGTATGTGTCACGGACCTACTTTACTTTTGTTACATGGCATAAGTTAATAAAGTGTATCTTTAAGTTGTAAGATAACTTATCCCATCCTTAAAAAAAATTGAAATATCTGAACTGAAAACTTATTCAAGCTGTTTTCACAATTAATTACTCTCTAATATCTGGGCATTTTAAAGAATGTTTAACCAGTGTGAGAGGCACTGAGATTGAAGGTAATCCTAATGATCAACTCAGCATATTTTGATGTCCTTTCTGTCAGACTGTGGAACTTTGTTTTGAAGATCATCAGACTAGCCATCTCGTCATGTTTACAGTGATACCTCCTTTTTTTAAATAAAGATTTCATTGTTTATTTTGTAGAACTAGGGTGTAGGCCAGAGGTGCTGGAGGGGTGAGAGCACTCACCAGAGACAGAGTAGGGAGCACTCTGGGTTTACTGAAATATACTGCTAAGGGGAGTGGAGAGATCTACTGTGTCATATGTGGGTTAGTTCCCTGGCCTGGGCTCAAACTCAGGCTGTGTAATAGTGCTGAGACTTAACCCATACACATCAGGGAGGCCCCTGCAGGGATAGTTCTTAGCATGTCTATGGGTTAGATCATACCTAAGATATTCACTACCAAAACAAAAGTTAAGATTTAGCACATTCCAGGCCTAGGTGACTTTTTTTTTTTACATTCTCTTCAATAGGAAAAAGGCATGCAATTCTGCCATGTCACAGGTGTGAATAGCACATTCACAAAGAATCTTAACTTTTCTAGTGTAGATATCACATAAAGGACCTTTCTGCTCGGTTGCTCTGCAGTCCTGCTAGCTTGCACTGTGGTTTATTTCTACATTCATATCCAAAGCGGATCTTTTTGTTAGTCATAGATAATTTTTTTAAAAGTGAATTAGGCCATTTTCCTTGAAACTTCAAATTTAGCAGGAAGTAGAATTAAGTAGTAGAAATTAATAAATGTATTTGGAGATAGAAAAATAAGAATTGTTCGGTTACACAGCAGACGGTAAGAGGGCAGAAGGATGGATTGAAGAAAATTATCAAGCATGCATGTTGTTTTTAAGTGATACTTGAGACTGGGATGTGAAACAGCTGTGTTGTTGGTGTTTTTTTTTTCTTGTGCCAACTTTCCTTATTTGATTGATTTCCTCTCTGACAGCCCACTGTGCTGATAAATGTGTCCATGGTCGCTGCATTGCTCCAAACACCTGTCAGTGTGAGCCTGGCTGGGGTGGGATCAACTGCTCCAGTGGTAAGTTTCCACCTGCTGTTGTCTGTCTTGGGATGTGTTCGCTCTATGGGCCCCCTTGTCTGCAGTTTTCCCTGGGTCGTCGGTTTCCTTCTTCATTCCTATGCAGAACACAATGAGGATTCCAAATCCAACACATGAATAAAAGTTCTCTTAAAACTGTACACACATTTAAGGCAGACCTGTTGTTAATTGTGCATAAAGAAAGGTACGAGGAAGGAAGGAGATTTCAAGAGTTAGAGGCTGATTCTTCTGTTCCTATGGATGTCTTTTCCAAAGTAGGCTCTAGAATTTCAATTTCTTTCTTCAGAAAGGCAGTTGTGTTCGTAACATAGCTATCATATTGTAACTTTTGTTTTATTGATTGATCTAAGATATTTTTCTGGCCACTAAAATTTACTACTTGTTAGTATTAACTCAGAAGTAAAATAGATATTTTAAATGCTTAACTTTATTTATTGCTGAATTCTGAAATGTAAATAATGAGTTCTTGACCAAAGAACTTTAGGTAGAAATATTAGTAATAAATGAAAATCACAAACATTTTGGTGTTAAATAGAATCACAACATATGAATTGTGCCCATTATGTTAGGATTGTAATTCTAAAATGATAACTTCTTGAACTGTAAGCATGTTATACTTAAAATCCTTTGTCCATTATAATGAGAATTAAATGATGGAATGTCATGTAAATACAGTTGCTTTTTGAAATTTCACAGTTAAAACTTAAGTTTTCTGGTTAACATGTTGTTGGGCATGTAATTGTGTGCACTTCCTGTTCCTTTATACTTCTTTTTGTTTTGAAAAATGTTAATGGGAACTGGAGTGCAACTAAAATGTAATGCATAAAACATTATATTTAGAGAAAGCAAATAATAGTTTAAAAAAATTAGCAGGCTGCTATGACAGTACAAATTAGCCCTCATTGCTACAAAATAGTTTTTTGAAACTGGTCTGAAAAGCCTTTAAATTGTCCAGATAATCTGATTTTAAGAATTTTTACTTGCTCACATTTGAAATTGGGCAGATTACTCTTTATCTTCTTAGGACTTCTTGTTTCAGACTTGTGATCTCTTGGCTCTCCCTAAAACAGCATCTCCAGGGGGAGTCTTGTGCTGTCTGTGGACAGAACATTCTGTGTGAAAGAGCCTTTTTATTGTACTTAAACAGCAAGTGTGTGTGTGTTTGTGTGTGTGTGGGAGTGTGTGTGTGTGTCTTTCTGCCTCTGACAGGCTTCCAATTCCAATGGATAACTGTCTTGCAGGGTTTTGTTTTGTTTCTGTTGGAGTTCAGGAGGAGAGTGGACATTTTTGTTCACACGCCGTTGAGGCAAAATGTTTGGGATGTGGGATTTGGCTCATGTCCATTTTTCTGGCCGACTGACCTCAAATACGAAAATACGACGCTGCTTTCATTAACTTTTCCAGCTTAACATCACTTGTGCCTACACATTTTGAAGAAAAATAACATTATTATATAAACTAGTGGGGCAGAAAAGGGTGAATGTATTCTTCATTTGAAAAATGAGATTTGTTACTAATCCCAGGCAGGAATGCTATGAAATAATTTCAAGTTGTGTTCACACATTGTCTCATAAGAGCTGCAGCCTACCTAAAGAGAGCAGAGTTTGAAGGGTGCTTTTGTAAGGAAAACAGAAATCTACGAGGGCTTTAGATTCAAATTCTCTAGAACTGATTTAGACCTAGAAAATAAACTGTTGGTTTTTTTTTTTTTTTCGGAATTTTTCTGATTTTTGAATAGAGCTTCTAGATTTTTGAGAACACATGTTCTTTTAGTCCTGGAAGATAGATATTGAGACTACTTTTGATTTAGTCTCTACAATTCATGTTTTGCAATGAACAAAAGCATAAATAAATGTGACAGATATCTAAAATTTTTAAAGATATTTGAGGAAAACATTTTGGACACATATTTTAAGCATTTAAGAAAATGCTATTCTGAGCTGGAGCACTAGGTTTTATCCGTGGTAGGTTTCCCTATTACTCACTAGGTGACACATACTTTAATTACTCTTAAACAGATAATTCTTGAAACAAAATGCATGCTCTAGTAATCCACTAAGTGGCAGAGTAACGATAGCCTGATTTCTAAGTGTTTTATTTCTGTGTGCCCTCCTCTCTGGCTATTGTTATAAGTATGCTTGGTGATGCAGGTTTGGTGGTTAGATTAGTTTCTTTTATTAATCAGGACCCAAAGTGGAGATATAAACCACAATAATTTGTTTGAATAAACCTTTATTTTTGGAACAAATTTAGATTTACAAAAAAATCTTAAGAGAGCCAACTGTTATCATGTACTAGCCTCTAGTCTCCCCCTCTTGTAACACCTCAAAATACTTTTAGTTTCTCAAAACTGAGAACCTGATATTAGTATATTACTATTAAACAAACACTAAAATTTATTTGATTTTTAATTGTTTTTCCGTTAATCCCTTTCTGTTCCAGGGACTAATCTAGGGCAACACATTGCATTTCATTGTCAAGTCCCTCCAGGCTCCTCTTGTCTGTGTTTTCAGTCTTTGTCTTTCACAACCTTCACAGTCCCGAGGAGCGCTGGCCAATATCCTGGAGACTGCCCCCCAGTCTGTAGTTGTCTGGTGTTTATTTCATGATTAGAGTTGTGGGTTTTCAAAAGAATACCATTGAGCTGAACTATGCTTCTCAGCACATCATTTCAAGAGACATCTCGCTAGTCACATGACATCAGTGATGATGTCATTACTTGGTTAACCTTTATCGCTAGATGATGTGTAGTGCCTGCCAGGTTCCTCCACATTAAGTTACTATTTTTTTCCTTTTCTTACTCTACCATTTGGAAGTAAGTCACTAAGGCTACCATTCCCTCAAGGGTAAAGGCTAGGAATTAAGCTCCATTGTTTTGGGGGTGGGGAGTGGGTAGGAGGAGCAGTGTATGTTTAAATATTACTGGAACTTTTCTGTAAGGAAGATGTATTTCTTCTTCCCTATTTTTTTAATAATTCATTTATAATACCATGGTCTCCTGTATATTTATGTGACATTTTGGGTTAAAAGCCACTAACATTGTTTATTTTGTTCAAATTGTTTCAGCTTCGGTTATTGGGATTTTCAGGGTTTGGTGATTGAGAGTTTCTGTCTCTTTTTGACATGCCCTCACTCTTAGGGGTTTTGCTTTTTTTCCTTTCAGCACTGCTTACTTTCTTTTTAAAATATAATGGTACACACACACATTACATCATTCTTCATTTTGTGTATTTTTTCATCTCAGTTATAATCCCCATGGATTTCCCACCACCAATTCACTCATGTGAGCACTGCTTACTTTCAACAGCCTACAGTCTAAACTCATTGAGTATTTTTTCCTGCCTCAGTCCCAGAATGACCCACTGGAGACTGGCATTAGAAATTTAGATCTGCATGAAAGATAATGCTCATTGCTACTTGGACACATAGTAACTGAAACAAAGAATATTTATTTAAAAGAAGTGTTAACTCTAAAAGAAGTATTATAAGAAGTAATGAGGAATTGGTTAGCAATAAGTAAATATTACTCAACATAATATAGGGTAGCTGATACAAGAAAGAGCCATTCCTCTGGGCTGCTGTAGGATGCCAAAGAGGCAGCCCATTGGCAGTGTGATCCAGATCCTATTTGAAGGGCTCAGTCCCAGAATTTGCTAGAAATATGCTTTTTGGAACCCCCTGAAATTTGCCTTAATAGGGTGCTTGGGGAAACTGTTCATGGAGGAGTGTCTCAGCGAAGCACATTGCCACAAAAAGCCCCAGGTGGGTAGCAAGGGAAGTTCTGACTGATGGAGCTTACTAGCCAGAATGCAGTGTAGGAGCTGGTGCTGGAGGAGCTGTACCTATGACAGGAATCTGGAGCTGGACAAGCCACTCCCACTGTGCCTATGTGTTTACCTGGCAAGAGCTGGCACAAGTCAGTCCCCTCACACTGGAGGGGTCAGTTGAGCTAGCACAGCAGAGCCAGTATGGAAAACTCTGTCCTCTTGCACTATTTCTTCAGTGTCCATTGTAGTAAATGCTTAACATTTTACCACCTTGCAAAAATAAGTAATTAAGGGACCCAAATTATTTTCTACCCATTTTTGTAGACAATGAAGAAAATAAGTTCAGTGCTGAAAGGAAGTAATAACAGTGATCACTGTTGCAGGTACTCATTTTGTTACTTAGTTCCTGTATTTATCTTTCTACAAAAATTTGAACTCTTGTACATCAACAAAACAACTTTTTATTTATGCCTGATAGAATCCTACCATTTATCTGGCAAATAAGGACATTTTTACTCTGTCTCTAGAATGAAGAAATGCAAGTCCTAACAGTCATTGTATCCATGGCTGATTATATTAGCTTTTCCTCACATTTAAATATTTTTTTTAAGATTTATTTATTTATGCATTCAGAACTGGGATACAGGCCATAGATTCAGGGGTGGTGAGAGGATTCACCAGAGTGAGGAGCAGAACAGGCCGACTGACGAAGTACACTGCTGAGCAGCAGACGGGCCAGGAGAGGTCTGCTGTGCCATGTGGGTCACCTCCAGGTCAGGGATCCAACTCATGCTGAAGTGGCTTTTGCTTCTTAGTGCTGTGCTTTAACCCACTGTGCCACCAGGGAGGGCCCTCCTCACATTTAAAGTTAATCACAGTTGCACTCACTATTCGGTTACCTAGATACTAAAGTTAACTTCCATCAACTTGTATATAAAAGAAAATAAAAATGGGGAGAGAGAAGGGAGAAAAATAGCACCATAAATGAGTGTGTGTGTGTGTGTGTGTGTAACAAGCAAATAGAAAATATTAAGAACTACTAAAGGCCTCTTTTTTATAAGTAGTCATAAAGCTATAACTGTAAGTATGGCTTCCTTCTTCTCTTCCCCCAGTCTTTATTCTCACTCCCAACTCCCTAGCCCAAACCTCATCTTTTTGTGGTTCTTAACCTAGTGAAGTTACTTAAATCTTCATTCCTGAAGGATCTCAGTTCTCCTATCTTTTTTTTTTTTTTTTTTTTGCTGGTGGACATTGTATTATTTTTAAAAATTTATTTGTTTATTTATTCATTCATGCATACAAGAACTGGGGTACAGGTCAGAGGTGCAGAGGGTGAGAGAATTCATCAGAGACAGAGTGGGGAGCAGAACAGGCAGCTCAACAGACATACACTGCTGAAAGCAGCAGTTGGGCCAGGAGAGGTCTGCTGTGCTCTATGGGTCAGCCCACTGGCCAGGGATAGGACTCGTGCTACAGTGGCTGTGGACAACCTCACAATCTGAACTTTAATCCTTTGCATCACCAGGTGGGATCTGGTTGGCATTTTCTATTAAACCTTACTACTGCACATGGAAGTACTAAATGGTGCCCCTAGATTCTCTTGAGTTCCAAGCATGCATTCCTTTTCCTACTGTGTAGCAGCAACCCGGTTTCCTCTTGACAATCAGGATCGATCTCTCCAGATCTTTTGTTTCTGTTAGGGAGCCTAAAATGACCAGATAACAATATTTTGAAAACCAACACCCACAGGTTTCTATTAGTATCTTTTCTAGTATACATAGGAGATACCTTCCTATCTGCAGTTTTACACGGCTTCCCTTAGAGGTTGAGTGTGGTTGTTTACTTTGTGAGTGGAGGGATGGATTCTGCATGTGACACACACTCAGTATTTCTGAATCTCAGTGTATTCTCTGTATAAAAAAGCAGGTATGTCAGAGACTATACAAAGTTCCCCTGGAGTGGGTGCAATCATGATTTATTTGACTAGACTCAGACATATTGCTTTTTTTAATTTGATTAAATTATTTTTTTAAGAAAGCATACATATTTTACTTTTATTGGCATCCTAATGTATACCCTAGCCTATAGCACATTAATCTATCCTCCCTCCAACTTTCTCTTCGCTCCTCTCTTTCCTGCTCTCTCTGTTCCTCCCCCACATCAATCTCTCTGTGCGTTCATCAATCCTCTCAATTTCTCTTCCCCCCTCGCTGCATGATAAACAACTCCTGGAAGACAGGGGCTGTGTTTTATTAATCTCTTTAGCCTCCATTGGGCCTGGGCTATGGTTGGAGCACAGTAAATGTTTGTTCCATTAATTAGATTGAATGAACTATGATTCTGTATCAGTCTGGGAAGATCATTCATGTTTTTGAGATGCAAACTTTCACTGAGTGATTGCTGTATGCAAAGAGTTATATTAGATTAAGAATGTTGCTGTTCTCACAACTTGCTGCTTCAAGAAAAGCAGACAGAAGTGTAAGTGTCTCATCCCGAGGAAGAGAACAACCTCAGCAGATGAAATGAATTAAGGAAGCTAAAAATGGAGTTGTGTAGGGGAGTGAGAAGTTTTCTGGTGGACTAGAGGAGGGGCTTAGTGAATGCCACAGACATCAAGCAGATAGCTATGTAATGGGGGCTATAAAGAAGAAACTCTTCTTTCAGAAACTTATCTGGAGAAGAAGAAAAGGGAACAGAAGAAGGCAATTTAGCCTCAAGAGTAAATCCTGTGTTGGTTTATTTGCTTTTGTTTGTGTTCTAAAGTGACAAAGACTTAGAGGTGGAGATAGTGAGGGAAGTGCATCTGGCTAAAGACTTATCTGAGAGAGGGAATCATTTAACTGAGAGAAAGAGATACTTTAAGAGATGTTGGGGAATGGGAGAGAATCCCAGGTGCCCAGGGAGGGATAAACAGCAGCTACTTCTAATTTCCAACAGAATGAAGACAGAGTGAATGGCAGGAATAGCGACATGTTTCTGAGTATCCGGGGTTGTAGAAGGCAAAGAGGAAGAGAATATAAGTGAACTTATATCTGATGAGTTTCTACTCTTGGTAAATTAGGAGAAGACACAATCTGCCAATTGCACAGGAAGTAGAAGTTAGATCACACTGATGATGATGATGATGATGGTAATATTTCTCTTATGTAGCATTTATGTGTCAAGCATCATTATGAGAAATTTACAGGCATCACTTAATTTTCTGCTCTCAGCAAAGAGATGGTTATAATTCTTGTTCTTATTTTATAGATGAAGAAGTGGAGGTGCAGAAAAGTTAAATGACTTACATAAGTTTATAAAGATAATAAGTAGATAGTGGAGCCAGGTTTGCATCTTATTCAGAGCCAGTGATTTTAGCCACAAGATTAGGTGCCTCCTGAAGTTGGAAAGGAGTATTAATGAAAGAAACAAAGTAGGAGAAATTGAGGGGATGGAGAGCAGGAGGCAGGGGCTGGGAATACCAGACAAATATTAAACATCGTGAGCAATGTTGAAAGTACACCAATAGTAGAGGTACTGAATTTAAAATGACACCAGTTTGGTTGGATTCATTTATAAAATATAATCTCCTCACTTGTATATTAAGAACATCAAGCCAAATTATATTTATGATCCTTTTAAAATCTGTGGCTCTATGTGTGACTTAGTTTCATAAATATTTATGTACAATCCCACAACTTTTTTGTGTCAGAAACTCTTTAAACCGTTTATATGAATGGCAATAACACATTTGGTCTCTTAACCTATATAATCCTTTTTATGATTTTCTAAATGTCTATGGAGAAATTTATTTCTCTTCTGGCTTTAGGGCACATCCAAAGCACACAGGAGAACCCTAAATCAGCCAGCAGCCAGCAAATAGTTTTTTAATGCTTGTTCCTGAGGCTCTTTGCGTTTGACACGGGTACCAAATAGAGGGAAAAATGGAAATTAATTTTGGTCTAGAAAATCTGAACTGGATTTTTATTTAGTCAGCACTAGCATTTTTGGATAAATGTACTTGGAAGTAATGACAGTATGCCTGGAAGGCAAGATCAGCTCAGACATTTCAGGTACAACATAAGGAACACTGATAACCTTTTATGTGAAGTAGGCACACTGTACAGAAGAACATAAGTAACGAGACTTTGCCTGCAGGATATTCGAGTGAGGGAATCCATTTGAAAGGTATTACAAGCCAGAAATTGTAAGACAGAAAAAGCTGACTTATTCCCCAGCATGGCCTGCTGTAAAAGTCTATTGACTGGATACAGCATTCAGATCGATGTTGTCTGGAGAGAAGACCCCTGGCGCCCAGTCCTCATGGAAAGTCATTAACATACCCCACACACTGTCAGAATTACTTTAGAAATCAGCTTGATGGAGCAGCAAGAGTGTCGATCATTTGGGTTCACTGGCATGGGGGCAGGGAGTTGATAATAGGTAGGGACAATTGAGCTCAGAATGGTTCACTGGAACTACCTTGAAGGCAATTTCTCTGATGAACTGTCCAAATATTTTGATAGTCACAGACAGAAACTGCTGATTTTGCTTTTTTGACACAGTCTGAAATCTGAGTTTTTTTTGGTTACTATTCAGAGGATCAGGGAATCTCCAGAGATCCACCCCACTGACCCAATCCTTGTGTTGGAATTGAATTGCAGTAACTGTTCTCTTTTCTATGCTGTTAATGTGCTTCACTTGCCTCTTAAAGTAAAGCAAAGAATATCTATTTCATACCCTTGTGAGGATTAAATGGCAAAGAACCTGTTAAGTGTTCAGCACCATAACTGGCAGTGGAATATTGGCCCCGTAAGTGGTACTTACAATTTCTTGGGTGACCAATGTAACTTCCACCAGACTTCTTTGCATCAGCCCAGTCTTTGAACTGCATGTGGTTGGAGTGACTCCTATGGGCCTTCATTTGCTCCTAGGGCTTTGCCCTTCTATTTAGCAGCAACCTCTCCGGCCATGGTTGCTTGCCAAGAAGCTTCTCAGGCAGAGCCCTAGTACATTCTCATTATTTCCAACCTCTGAGCATAGATGTCTTTACCAGATGAATTCATGTCTGGTTTATATTGCTTCTGGCACAGTGACAACATTGTACGTCTATGCTAGTTAGCTCACATGTGGGGGTTGTAAAGCCAAGGCTGTGCTATCACGTTATTAAACTCAACTCCATATCATGTATTGATTTTCTCTCTTCCCTGGTATAATATTGCCCCATATCCACTTATTAGAAGATCTTGGTTCACCTTAAAAATACAACAAAATCTGACCTTTCTCGCTATCTCTACTGCTGCCACTCAAATGCAAGCTGCCATCTTCTTTTAATTAGTGATCATGACAATCCCCTTGTGCTTCATGCACTGAGCCCCACTAGGCTCGATTCTCTGTATTGAAAGCAGAGTGATGTTGTAAAACTGTACTTGAGAAAAAACTCTTCCTTTTCTCAAATCCCAAAACCTTAACCATGGCCCACAAAGCCTGGTATGATCTATCCTTCCCTATCTCCATGACCCTTTCTTGTTCCACTATATCTTGGGGTGCTGGGCTTCTCAATCTCTGACTTCCTTTCTTGGAACACACTAGTTGTATTTTTTTTCCCCTTTGCACTTGATAGTTACTCTGCCTAGAATATTCTTCTCCCTGTCTTCTTTAAATAATTTAGCTTTTAGTCTAAGTGCCACTACCATGAAAGGCCTTCCCTGACCTCCATATACAAAGAGTATCCCCCCATTACTCTAGGCATACATATACACAGACTAGCAGGATAGACATTTAACTCATGGCACTGCTTCTCTCTGGGGTACACCTGGGGAATAAACTGGGGACCAAAGTCAGAGGAGTCTAAGGGAACTTACACTTTGTCTCTAATGTTCTATTTCTTACATTAAATTATGAACTGAGGGTCCTCCCTGGTGGTGCATTGGGTTGGAGCGCCACACTGTGAAACTAAGTCAAGCAGTAACTGCTTCAGTGCGAGTTTGATCCCCGCCCTGGAGGTGATCCACATGGCACGGCAGACCTGTCCTGTATCACCCGCTGCTCCCTTCAGCAGTATACTTGATAGGTCTGGCTATTGTGCTCTCCACTCTCTCTCTGGTGAATCCTCTCACCGCCCCTGCACCTCTAGCCTGTACCCCAGTTCTGTATGCATAAATAAATAAATATTTTTTAAAAAAATTATGAAGTGAATGAGACAATTAATTCTAGTTTGTATGTAAATGAACCTTGTTATAGTAGTATTTATAGTCTCTTGTAGTTAACTTTTTTTCCCCTCAAGAATATTAAAGCTTTCAAACCATCTGGTTAGCATGGAGGGCTTTAGCCTGATTTCCTTTCTGTGTACTTTTAGGCAAACCCTTTAAAGCCTCTGCCCCTTGGCCTCTCACATCCAGAATATGATAATACGCATTTGCACAGTGGTGGTCCTAAGTACTTAGCTTTCAGAACTCACTTCAAGTTCCATGTCTTCTGAGCCTTTCTCTCCTCCCTTCTATCTTCTGCCCACAGGTGTGGCAGACATAGGTCCACTCTGTTATTCAAGTATCCTTTGAACTGTGATAATTAGTGCATTCTGTGGTGACAAATATCATTGTGGGCCTGATAAAGAAATCTTAGCTACAAAACTCGTGTTAAGCCTGAAGAAGTAGTAAATGCTCAATAAATAGAATGTAATAGCAATAGAAGGTGCTTAATGCATTTTAAATAAAAGAACAGGTGATCATAAACACCCCCAAAACATGGCAAGATTTTATAAAACAGGATTTCCTATGATGACTCCCAAGGTTACACGTCTTTGACTTCAGTGAAGAAATGTAATCCTCCCAAATCCCTCACTTAATCCTAGGCTACCGTTGATCTCCTGGAGATTTTTCTTGCACTGTGAACAGGGTCATCTACATGCTCTCATAGAGAGACATCAACATTTATATTTAGACACTTTAAAGAATAAACATTTCACACTCATTTTCTGGCTCTTCATTTGAAATAAGCATACACTCAAATTATAAAATGACAGTTCATGCTTTGAAAATTCACTGAACAAATATATTTTAATAAGAATAAAGGTTCTTTCTCAGCCAACGAATACAATGAATATGAACAGCACTGGGTGGTTGTCCACAGTGATCGCTGGCACTCCATCAGCTCTCCAGCAGGTTTTTTGACATGTGAAGGACATAGGGTTTTAGTGCTTTCAGAGGATCTGGAAAATACATTTTTATTGTTCTTCTTCATGGATGGGGAAGCTTTACAAAGTTGTTTTATTTTTAAAGTACTTGATGTTTTCAATGAGGATCTTTTCTTCTCCATTAACAAAAGGAATGACACACCATAGCCTTGTTAGCCTGAAGCAGAAGGAATGACATCACAGAAAGATAAAAGGCACTGAGGGAACCAAGGCTTAAGAAGAAAGGGTGTATGTTTCAGGAAGAACCATGTTTTCTAGCCTTTGAGACAGTGGAAAATTATTTTGGTTGCTTCTAAAAGATACTCACTTTGTAGAAGGATTTTCTTCAAAGTCACTTGTTTGTGCTTTGTCTTTACATTAGAATATGAAGAGCTGAATTTTCTTTCCTGTTAATTTCTTTCATAGTTTCCTATGGTTAAAGTCAATAGAGAACTTTACAATAACACTCCATATGAAAATATATTTTCAAGTTAATATATTACTAATGTAGCCTAACAGAGAATTAACACTTATATACTCAAGGCATTGTAGTCTTAGTTACTTCAAACAGCAATCCTTTTAAGGGTAGTTATGCATTATAATTTGACATAATTTCCTCTTGCTACACTTGACTTCCAAGATTGCAGTATGGCCTCTTGTTATAAGTGTCTGGTAGTGCTATATTCAGAAGGTTCTTGAACTACACATACCTGTACCAATTGACTTCTTAGATGCCAGAGATGTTAAATCAAGATAATAAAAACAAAAATACAAGAAAAAAAAAAAACCTGGCTGATCGATTCATTTAGGATTTGTATGAAACTAACACAACATACAGAACTGTATTCTTCTGTAATTCAGACCAGTTGCTCTATTATTTTTTAAAATTGTATTTTTAATGAGGTAAGATATTTTTTTAATGTTTTTATTTATTTAAGCATACAGAACTGGGGTACAGACTAGAGACACAGGGGGCGGTGAGAGGATTCACCAGAAACAGAGAGGAGAGTGGAACAGGCAGATCGACAAAGTACACTGCTGAGGGGAGCAGCGGGCGGGAGGCAGGAGAGGTCTGCACACCATGTGGGTCACTTCAGGGGCCGGGATCGGACTTGCACTGAAGCAGCCATGGCTTGACTTAGCTTCGCAGTGCAGCGCTCCAACCTGCTGCACTACCAGGGTGGGGGTCCAGAATACTGAAAGATGTAGAGGTAGGGGTTCATACTTCTTCAGATGTATATTTTCACAACATGCTCACCACTGAGCACCCATAAAGGAAGCATCTTAAACTTCAAAATGTATTTCAAAGCTGCTCTGTGTTTTCAGTAGGCATTGATAAGCTGAGGCAAAATCAAATCCCGGGAATTGTTTGATACCTACCGGTAAGGTGAGATTCCCAAGTTTTACTTATAATGATCTATTTCTTTATGCTAAGGTTACTAAGAAGTTCATGTGTTTGCTTCTAAGTTAATCTTTTTTACACTTCTCAGCTTCATTATGAATCTAAATGTCTAGACATATAAAGCTTCCGCAATGACGATGTTTCTAAATCTAGTTTTTAATTGGGAGTTAAGAATAGCTTGTAAGGTAGCACTGGGTTTCACTGCAAGTCTGAACTTTTTCCAATTGGCTTTATGAAAAGTGTGGTGCCAGAGCTCTATTTATTTGTTTTTAAAGAGTAATGGGCAATTTTAAAAATACAATTGTGAGACTCAAGCTGCCCTTTTTGGCAAGTAATTTAAGTAATTTAAGTCATGTGGCATTTTATTCTACATGCAAGTCAGTGGCATACTATTCCAGCTTCATGTACAACTGGAAGATATTTTTCTAGGGTGTTATTTCTCCTGTGGTAGGATATTCCATTGTGTCAACTATGGAATGAAATTTCCACTGCTATTAAATTTGTGCTTTATCATGTATAACAAGTACCTTTTTTTTTTTTGTAATTGGTACATTCCACTATTCCCACTTTACATAAAGAGTATTATATATAGCACAGGATGGGGACTTGCTCATGCTTCCATAGCGATGACATGACAGGGGCCCAGCAAGAATTTAGCTGTAATTCTAAATCTTTATACCCTCTTCTTGCGCCAGGTAGTGATTGATGAATTTTGTAACAAGGTGAACTTAATGATAAATATCATTCCTTTCTCTAAGGAAAAATTATTTCATCCTTTCCTTTCATTCCCACCATCCCCCACCCCGGGCTAATGGCGTCCTTGAATGAAACAACGTAGTAATGCACCCTTGTACCCTCCTTGGAGCACCTCTCAAATTGGCATGTCTGTTTATTGCTTATTGTGTTTTCCTTCCTTTCCTTATTCTTGGACTCATGAAGATAAGAGATTTACTGAAGAGGTTCCCATTGGGCAAAGATTCTTCCCAATGCCTTGTTTTTTTGCTAATACATGTAGGATTGTAGATTGGTGGAGATATTCCTTATTACAATCATGAACGTGCTGCTAACACTTTGAAACCTGGGAACTGTCATTTTGGGCAAACAGTATTATTTATCAAACATCTGTGAGACTGTTGCTCTGGAATATTCCCTTCTGAAAACCAGGCAGAAGCAGTGAATCACACTGATGTAATTGGTGGGCATCACTACCTTGGAATGGGCTATATGTGTCACTTTGGAGGCATTGGTTGATAGGTTTGAGTTGAAACTTGGCTTTGACCACTTCAGTGCTATTTTGAGCAAATTATGATCTCAGTTCATTTTGCACATTAAATATTAGAATAATTATACCTTGTTCACTGAATTATTATGAAGCATATATAAAATAGCTGCATGTTCTGGCACATGTTAGAAACTCAGTATTTCTTAGAATACTTTCTTTCTCTTTCTAACTTTGGCATGGGAAGTTAGAATAAAGATCTGAAGTAGGTTAAGAGAGGAGAATGTACCCAGAATTATAATGATATTTTATAAGTTTCTCTGTTTGTAAACAGAGGATTCAACCTCACATTTACTTTCATCCATTCTCCAAATATATCTTACATACCAACCCTGTGCCAAATTTGCCTAGCTTTTAAGCTGATGTGACCCTAAAGCTAATTACAACAATACTTTTTCACAGCAAGTTTTCTGGAAGTTGTTTGTTTGCATACAATCATTACCAACTTACAGAGGCTCTTCACATCTCACTATATCCTTAATTTTATTTTCTCTTCATGAAATATTCAGTGTTCTAATGAGGTAGTCTCCTTTTTTCAGTGTTCCTAAATAACAAGTCATTGGTTGACTTCATATGGTGAAAGGCCATCATCTGCTGCTTTGCCTAAATGTATCAAATGAGAGAAAATTTTTCATTGCAGGATATTATGTTTAACCAAAATATATAATTTCGGTGCGAAGAAAATCTTGGGTTTGAATATGGAAGCTACCGCTAACTGTTGGATGTTTGAGGACATTTTACCTAAATGTTCTCATCCTAAATATCTTTAGTGTGCTACTTGTGATAAAAGTACCCAGCTTAGTGTAATTATTGTGAGGAGTGGAAAGAGATACAAAACCTGGAGCACAAACCCTGGCACTATAGAAATACTCAGTGTTTCAAATCACTTTAAAAAATATATAGTGTATCTTTTTCCCTTATACCAAAAAGATATATGCCTATTATAAAAATTCTAGAAAAAGCTAAGTAACCTAAATGAATAAAAGAAAAGCCACACATACTCTTAAGACTCAGAGATGCCCAACAGTACCATTTGACTCTTGAGTTTGTTAATATGTCTGTCTCTGTTTTGCTGTTTTTCTCCTCACTTTCCTGTACATTTAGGTAATTCATAGGCAGTTGTTCATGTATTTTCCATTTTTGAACTAAATAGTTTCATCTGATTCATTCTAGTATATTGATAAAATAGGATCATGTGGTATATGTGATTTTAATCTATGATATTACTAGTAACTCTCAGTTTTAATTTAATTAAATATTTCTATAATATTGTCTTGATGCACAGTATTTCAGTATATGATTATACTTATTTTTTGTAAAGATTTATTTATTTATGCATACAAGAACTGGACTATAGGCCAGAGATGTGGGGGGGTGAGAGGATTTACCAGAGACAGAGTGGGGAGCAGAACAGGCAAGTTGACTGAAATATATTGCTGAGGGAAGCAGCGGGCGTGTTAGGAGAGTCCCATCACACCATGTGGGTCAC
>NW_004567122.1:20376069-20445664 GCF_000260355.1 Condylura cristata
GCTGCAGTGGCTTCAGATAGCTTCATCATGCTGTGCTTTAATCCATTGTGCCACTAGGAAGGGCCCTATACTTAATTCCTATACTTAATTTTTAATTACTAGAAAATTATGTTGTTTGCAATTTTTTATTCTATTTGGAGAGAGTAACATAGAGTGGTATGAAACCGAGACTGGAGGTAAGTGGTCTTTGTTTCACCACTTTCTTTTTTGTAATTTTTGAACAAGTCACCTGGCTCTCAGTTTTGATTTTTTGGTTTATTTTTTATTTTGGTTCTCAGTTTCTTTATAAAATATAGATAACCATGATTCCTACCTTGTTGGGCTGCTGTGAGGGGTTATCTGTATCAAATGCTTAGAAAGTGTTGATGGATATGCCATAAGTAGGGTGCACATTTTTTTCAGTTGGATCATCCTAACATCAGTATGCTGGTTGCCTTCATTTTCAGCCAGATGACTGCTGTTACCCAGTTATATGATGCTATCTATTGTCAAGGCATCAGTGTGTCTTAAATCTATGAAATTCAATTTTTTGAGAGATATGAAGCAGGGCAAACACACTTTCTTTGTCCAAATTGTCTGCCCTTTACCTTTATATGGCACACTCTTCCTTTAAGTCTCAATTCAGACATCATTTAAGCAGAGAAGTCTTTCCTGATTAAAGATCATCCCCATGTTTTCATTGTATCTAGCACATTTCCTTACCTTAGTAGGATATTTTATTGTCTAATAACTGGATGCCTCTGCATTTAAACTGTAAGCTTCTAGAGCATGCATCCCATTGAACTCTTGGCCTAGCACGATGGAACACTGCCAGTACTGAGAGATAGGAAGTGAATGAATTTAACTACCCAGTTAAATGTAGGTTATGGTTACTGAAGTCATTGGCAGTTATTGCTACAAAGGTTCCAGGATGAGTCCTTTGTCATGAGAAGATCATAATATGGGTTGTATACTTCCAATAATATACACAGTAGGTTGAAATTCCATTTAGTTCCAACTTGTTATGAGGGCTTATTAGAGAAAGCAGCCCGTTCCATTCTGATACTCTCTTTAGTCTTGTTTCCTGAAGCATTTGCATGAATCTGGGTACTTTGTGTCTGATGACCAATCTCTAGCACAGTAAGACCTGAAACCAGAGACTGAAAATGAGTCTTCACTCCCTCACTAACATTTGTGTTCTTTTCAATTTAGCCTGGAACCAAATTCTGTGCTCTAACTATTTCTATTAACTATATTTTAGAAGAAATTGTCAGTAGGAATAACTAACCTGGATACTTTTACAGAAGGGGGTGAAACACTTGCCCCTTAGATTTGAGTGAGGCATTAAGTAAAATCATCAGATGATTTGAGTTTAGACTATCTTCAACCCCAGAACTGGTGGTTAAGATGACTGGCCAATTTGACACTAAACATAAGGAATGAAGTTTATCTCTTATCTAGTCAACATACCCTTGCATTTGTAGTAACCAGGGGAGAAAGTTGGCTTTCATGCAAGTAAGTGTGCAACTCACTGATACTCATCTAATATGAATGTGTTGAGGGAGTTAAATATGACATAAGAAGAAAGAAAGTCACTATGATATCTAAATTCAAGCCCCGTTTCTGTGTCCTGCTTGTTCTACTTCCTGACTATCTGTGAGCTTCTGTTTGTGGATTTTCCCTCAGCATAGTCCAGTTGGGTATTAAGTACTCACATTGTGAGACCTCTGTGTCAGTGGTCTTTTAGGAAAATACAGCCCCAAAGAGGGAAGCTGTCACTTCAAAGCATGCCACAATGCTTAGCCGGGAAATTAACCAAGTCCACATGACAATATATCTTTAACAGCCTAGAGCCCTGCCTTTGATGCTAGTAATTATTGATTTCTGCTATAAATTTTTTTATGTTATAAGAAGAAGTCTCATGACCCTCTTAGGAGGGTATGGGGAGATTGGTTGGTTTTATTTGCCTGATACCAAGAAAATAGAACTGTTCTCTACTAACTTTTGTGCTGGGAGAGAAGTTGTAGATGAGGGTGGAAATGGGTTATGATTGGGGAGAGCCAGTCCTTTCTACTTTGTACCTTATGCCACTCTCCTGATGCTATAAACACAGTCTGAAGAGCAGATATGTTGGGGTCCACAGTGGAGATGTGGAGAAAAAGAATTTCAACCATCATGAATTAAAAATAAAAAAGAAAAAAGATTTGAAACAATGTTGATGTCTTTATCAAGATAACTTTATTAACAGAAATAGCTTCTGTGTGAATCAATTAAATCCTTCATTACACATAGAGAAAAAAAACTCGATTTAATCTAATACCTGAGTTCCCAGAAATTAAGAGGGATATGGAAACTTTGGAGAAGTTTCAGAAAAAAAGATGAGCAAAACAGAATAAAGTTTTCAAAAATTAGTAAAAATATTCAGTCTTGCAAAGAACAGAATCAAGCCTGTATCTCCAGTTCAGGAATAAAATAATCTGTAATTAGAGAACAGTGATTAATTGGATTGACTGTACTGCAAGAAGAAGGAGGGGAAAAGATCAAATTATAAAATAATGGATTTGGCTATGTAGGTTGATAAACTAGGGAAGAAGTTACAAGGACTTGCATGATTTACTTTGGTGGGTCCTCAATGCAATACAGAGTCATCTCTACCTGGAATAGACAGCTGAGGGGATTTAAAGACACATACATTGTCATTTGTTTTTAAAGAATAGATCCTAGAGTTTCCCTGGTGGCACAAGGGTTAAAATGCAGCACTATGAAGCTATCCACAGCCACTGCAGCACAAGTTCAATTCCTGGCCAGGGAGGTGACCACATGGCATGGCAGACCTCTCCTGACCTGCCCACTGCTCCTCTCAGCAGTATATTTCATCACTCCATCTGTTCTGCTCCCATTTTGTCTCTAATGAATCCTCTTATTACCACACCCCACACTTCTGGCCTGTTCCACAGTTCTTGTATGCATATATACATAAATCTTAAAAAAAAAAAAAAAGGATAGATCCTAGATGGAAAGAGTTGTAATTGAAAAAATTTGGCAATAAAAGAAACAACTCATATGAATAGCAAATAGGCTTCAGTCTCCTCTTGGAAATATCACCAAATCTTATTTTGTGAAAGAAGATTGTGAGTTCTTAGGTAATTGCTTTGTAGATCTACTTTAGGTTCAGCAATTCTCTCTTATTGTTTTTAATTGTGTTAAGTATGTTTATTAAAGTACTAATGAGACCAAAGCCATAGAGATTAAAAACAGAATTATTCATATAAACCTTTTGATATTATCAAATAAAAGGTAACTTCTAATACTGGAGGATGAATCCTGCACTTCTAATAAGGTGTTTGCTATGTACTTATTTTAATAGTTTAGTTTAGAAAATTTTTATGAAATGGAACTTTACCATAAAAGCAATTTATCCTACAAAGCTCTAGGCAGGGTGCACCTTCCCCAGTGATTTTATAGCATCCAATTAATAAATAAATGCATGTTTGGGTAGGCAATACATCTTGAGAAGAGCTTTTGCTTATTGTCACCCTTTATAATTTTTAGAATATTTTGAGGGTTTTTTTTTTCCTTTACTGCTCTCCTTTTCCTCCTCATTGATTTGAATTGCAGATTCTGTCCTTTTTTTTTTCGGAACTGCACTTTCAATTCTTTTAAAATGTTGTTATCTGTATTTGTCTTACCAGGTTTCATGTGCTTTATCTTTTCATTTGCTGTTCATTTTCAGCCTTATATTTGTCTTACTTCTTAAAGCCCATGAATTTAAACATGTTTGTCAATTTTTCCATTTTTTTCTGATTTCCTCCCATTTACAGGTATTTTAAGTGAAATCTTGAGAGCAAATTATCAATTTCTGAGCTAGAGTGCACTACCCAGACTTATAACAGGGTCAGTTCAGTGGTCGGTAGATCTGCTGTGTATTTCTACTCTGTGTCTTTATGATCTCTGCCTGTGTTACTGAATTTCTGATCTATTCCTGCTCTTTGTGGCTTCATTCTCTTCTGTCTCCTTACACTGTAGTCAGCTAACCTTATCAAGACACAAATCTACATTGTTTTAATTGTTAAAAGCCCTTTACTACTAATCCTTTGTCTACATGAAATCTAAACTCCTCCGTGTGCATAAAAACCCCTCTATGACATAACCAAATACTCCGAGTAGCCGTCTCTTCCCCTACAACAGTTCATACCATCCCCTAGCCGGATACTCTTATCTATTGAAACTGAGTTGCCCGGAACAGGTTAAGTCATGGAATTGAAAAATGGAGTAAAAGGCCCTCCCTGGTGGCACAACAGGTTACAATGCAGCACAGCAGGCAAGCCGCATCTGCTCAGTGCCATTTTAATCCCCAGTCCCACAGGTGACCCACGTCTGTAGGGAGGCAGACTTCTGACCCACCCACTGCTCCTTCAGCAGTGTACTTCCTTGAACTGCCTACTCTGCTCTTCACTGTCTCTGGTGAATCCTCTCAGCGCCCCTGCACCTCTGGCCTGCCCGCCAGTTCTGTATGCATGAATAAATAAATCTTTTTTTTTTAATGGAGTAATGCTTAAGCAATGGAGTATTAAGAATGACCCATTAGCATGGAACATCAGTTTGTAATGCACTGTGACAAGTTGTTGCTGGAGCCCCAATGCCTTTCTAAGGGTTGGCGATGAAGGGTGTCATCAAGGAGAGAGAACACGTGGCTCTGAAGAGAGTGGCCTTACCCTCACTCACATGCTGATGCCTCCCCTCTTTCTTTCCCAACCTCAGCCTGTGATGGTGATCACTGGGGGCCCCACTGCAGCAGCCGATGCCAGTGCAAAAACAAGGCTCTTTGCAACCCCATCACGGGGGCTTGCCACTGTGCTGCAGGCTTCCGGGGTTGGCGCTGTGAGGACCGCTGTGAGCAGGGCACCTACGGTAATGACTGTCATCAGAGATGCCAATGCCAGAATGGAGCCACCTGTGACCATGTCACGGGGGAGTGCCGCTGCCCACCAGGATACACCGGAGCCTTGTAAGTAACCTGCGGCAGTACATCCCGCACCGCCCTTTCATGCTGCCTGTGTCTGTTCCCATCGCTGCCTGAAGAGTTACTGATGGGGTGGGACAGCAATCAGCAGTGGTGACCACTGGTACCCCATCGTGAACCCTGAGCATCACCGCTCATGAAGTCTAAAGACCACCTTCCATGCTTTCCTTTCAGCAGGGAAAGGACAGAGAGGGTCACCATGTTGTACTCAACAGCAATGTGTGGGGCTTTAAGCATAGATTTGAGGTTTCCCTTTGATTGTTCCAAAACTGCATTTATTTTACTGCGCTGGTTGTTGATGGTCCATGTTGTTCTGCTCTGTGTAGCAACCAGTTCATTGGGTAATGCTCATACCTGAGTGCCCTGGAGAAAAGGGGGAAGATGATCCATGATAAAAGGCTAACTGGGTCATTCATTGCTTACAGATATGTTTGCTGCTTTGTGGGTACAAAAGTAGATATGTCACATCTGTGTAGATATGTGCACAGTTTACTTTTTTTCTGAAAAACTGAAACAGCTATGGAATTTAAAACAGTTTCAGTGCTTTATCTTTTGTTCAGGGTATTCTTCCATTTGTTTGTTTGCAAGCAGAATAAGAGGTGGAATTTGTCAAAATAAAAAAAAGCAAGAGATAGAAAAATCTTTTTCCTTTACTGAGGAAATTACACTTGTAAATCACAGAACTAAAACTTGAAAAAATGTAGTTGATTAGGTAAATACTTCCTGCCGACAGTATTAACTGCTATAAAGTACAGCTAAAGAAAAAACTCATTAGCCTAGAAAGCCCTGATTTTTCAAAAGAATGCTCATCTTAAACTATTTACTTGTTAATATTGCTTTTATGGGTTGTATCAAGGCCACCATTGAATGGGTTTTTGGAAACTTGGAGAGATTTCACAGAAGAGCAGAAAAGATAATTAAGAATTTAGGGAAGTCTCCTCCCACAAGGGGAGCCAGCAAATAAAAGAGTACAGACTATTCAGTCAAGAGAATACTGAAAATTGATTATGTAGTATATGTGCACAGACAGGTAATGTACAAATGTTCAGCCTCTTTTAAAGCTAGAACAAATGCACAAATTGAAGTAGATGTAAAATACAACACATGGACTTTATTAAAATTGCATAGGATGTTTCGGTGCTCTCAGATTAGACAGTTTCTCCTCAAACTAAAGCTGTTTCATTATAAAATGCCCCCAAGGGCAACTGGTGGTGCAACTGGTTAAAGTGCAGCACTATGACTAGCCACAGCTGCTTCAGCACAAGTTTGATCCCCAGCCAGGGAAGTGACCCATATGGTGTGGCAGACCTCCTCTGACCTGCCCGCTGCTCCCCTCAGCAGTGTACTTCATCAGTTTGCCTGTTCTGCTCCCCAGTCTGTCTCTGGTGAATCCTCTCAGTGCCCCTAAACCTCTGGTCTGTATCCCGGTTCTATATGCATAAATAAATCTTTAAAAAATAAAAAAGATACCCCCAAACAAAGGGAAGACCTAGGTGACCCTCAGAGGCCATTCCACACAATTTGGTTAATGTTCATAATATTGATGAAATCAACAATATTGAACAGAGAAACATTGTCTGTTGTAGGGCTCTGGGTGCTATTGTGTCTGTTAACCAGAGATTTATATGGTTGGGTAAATAACAGTGTCCTTTGTCAAATTAATCCCTTAGCTGTGAGGATCTTTGTCCCCCTGGCAAACATGGTCCACAGTGTGAGCAGAGATGTCCCTGCCAGAATGGAGGAGTATGTCATCATGTTACAGGAGAATGTTCCTGTCCTTCCGGCTGGCTGGTAAGCTCCCATTGTGCCCCCAAAGTCACTCAGTCTTCCTCTTCTAGGAGGCTCAAGTGAAAATGTGTATGGAAGACTAGCATACACTAGAAATTATGTTGATGGTTATAGGCCCCAAGCTGGAATTACCGAAGTGCTTTGCACTTGAACTTCTTCAGCCTAGGAACAAAACAGAAGGCAGTCAAATGCTGACCTTGAAGAGTGTTAAGGATACATGTTATGTGAAAAAGTGACTTGATCATATAAATCTAGAGATAGATTGAAGCAAAACAGGGTTACCACACATTGCAAAAACTTCTCAAAGCTTTTAATATGGTAATTCTAGAGGAAGCTCTAACTTACCACTCTTCCCAAACTTTGACCTTGATGGACTTTACAATGTAGTATCCACAGCCTTTGAATGTGTGGCATAAACAATATTGAGATAGATTAGTTTACTAACTAGACTTCTCTGAAATTAAGAACAATGTTTTCATCTTTTGAGATTGGTTTTTATGTAAGTCTGGGACTGAAGAATGAATGATTAGTGTCTCTATCAATAGAAATTAAAGAAAGATTTGGAACATGATCCCATTCCACCTCTGAGTTGTATTGAAGTTGCTCTAATGGGGCTAGAAGTGACTTCTTTATTGCCAAATCCAGCAATGATCTCTCTGTTTCCGTTCTGCTTCACCACTCCAAAACTTTTGACACTGTTGCTCATCCACCTTTCTTCCTAAGTCTCTTAGCTTTCTGCCTCTCTCTCTCCTTCCTCCCACTTTATCACAGCAATCCTAGGTTTCAGTCTTGTGCTTCTCTTTTCTCCCTATTAATCATCTCTGGTAATCCCCTACAGACCCATACCTTTAACTTCCATCCCTGATTACCCCCACATCTTGATCTTACCTCAACTGTGCCAGATATTTGCAGCTATCCTGTTAGAGAGCCCAGTCTAAATGACCAATAAATTACAAAGGCACTCTCTCTCTGGATTATGTTTAAACTGGATTCTAAGAAGTCAGGTGGTCTAGGAGTTATTTTAGAACAAGGAATTAGAACTGTTTTTACATCTGCCCCACTCCTCCCTCTCCACACTGTGAGCTGATAAGAGGGTATGACCTTACCTTTGATTCTTATAACTTAGCACTATGCCTGGCACATAGATGATGCTCCATTCTGTGTTGATTTATATCATCTCTCAAAGGCCTTTTCAGTTCCAAGAGTTTGTGGAAGAACTTCCCCTGTTTGTAGATCACTAGAAGCCACCAGAGGAGACTTAATTAGCACACCAACTGCCTTTTGCGGGTAGCCAGGAGTTAGAGGAAATGTATTTTCTTATGCTATCCAGAATAAACATTTACAAAACCATCTGGTGTTCACTGGCCTCCAATTTCAGAGTGCCCACAGTCTGCATTTTTTTTTTCTTTTAGCAAGAATGAGGACAAAAATCCAACTGAAAAAGATGTTAAGAAATCCCTGTTATTTGTTATATTATTTGCCTAACAATAACTCGAATAAGTAGTGCAGAAGCTACTAGCCTGAGTTAATGGAGTCAAGTGAAGTAGAAAATAGTAGAGTGTTTCATTGACTTATTGGTATAGTGTCTTACTCGTACCCACATAGACTTGGAATAAATATAATAATGTTGCCTGACAAGATGTACAGCCCCTAGGGCGAAGAGAGACTTCAAAGTTACTTTCTTGATTTTTCTTCCCAGGAAATAAGCTTTCCTATTTATTTATCTTGGCTCAACAATACTTGTTGACTCTGCTGAAAATAACACTGTTTTTCTTCTGAAATAAACTGTCTAGGTTCATTCCTGTGGAAGTATTTCTTAGGTAACGGTGTTAATTCAGGTACACAAAATTTCAATCTTGATGAAGATAAGAAGCAAAGCCAATGATAATGTGTTTTTTTCTAAAGAACATATGGTAAAGCATTTGGATATTCCATTTGCACCAGATGTTGCTGTTTATGTAGCGGATGCTCAATAAGTTTTGTTGACTTATTGTACATGTAAGACACAAGGAAGAATACTTAGGAGAAATTATAAATTCCTTAGGTTACCATAATAATTGGATGCAATTTTATCTTAAGCTTTTAGTTTTTTAGCATGGATATTTCTCAAGATTATTATGCTGCCATCTTTGAATGTGTCTTTTGAGTTTTGGGCTTATCAAATAAGTAAATCAATTTAAAATTTCTAAGGTTTTAAAGATGGTAAACAGAGCTTATATGTTTTAAAATTCCCTTTATCTAATTTTCTTGCAGCCCTTCTCTCCTATCCCTCTTCCCTCCTTTTCTGTTTCCTCTTTTTTTTTTTTTTCCCTGTCCTTCAGCCCTTTCCTGGCTGGAGGCCCATCTAATTTCCCAAGTCTCTTTCAATGCAGGGCACAGTGTGTGGTCAACCTTGCCCTGAGGGTCGCTTTGGAAAGAACTGTTCTCAAGAATGTCAGTGCCATAATGGAGGGACATGTGACGCCACCACAGGCCAATGTCATTGTGGTCCAGGATACACAGGGGAACGGTAAGGGACAGTCTGGTATTTCTCTGACCATTTGTAATGCATGAAAGGAAATCTGGGATTTTCCATGGGACACCTAGGATGCCATGTATCTGTGACTATAATATTCCAGAAACAGCTACCAAGTATAAATGCATTTGACAGAGTCTAGCCCTACTCAGTGCACAGAAATTGAATCATAAGTATACTGAATTGAAGATACAGAAAAAAACATAACAATAAGAGTAAAATAATAATATCAACCATTCAGAACTCAGGATGATAACATGCTAAAATTTGAATGTCTAGAATAGTACATTTAAAATATTTGTGGCTAGATTTAATTTTAAATGGATATATATTTAGGTATCTTTTAAAAGTATGTTGGATATAAAGTTGGTGTCATAAAATACCTTTAGTATTCTGTTAAAATAGCAGTCTTTTTATTGTATGGTAGTGATAGTGGAATTTATAAGGTTCTTTATTTTTATATGAAATAAGAGCAAATGGTTGTGCATGTGTATTTCTTACTTCCACTGCTTGTTTTTTTTTGTTTGTTTGTTTTGGGTTGTTTTTTTTTTTTTTTTGTATTAAATGGTGAAATGTTCTTTGTTCACCCTAATCTAATTTGCTCTTTAATGTGTATGTTGTGGAAGACTAGATAATGAAGCTCTCTAGGTGTGGGTATAATGTTAGAGGAAAGAGACTTGAGAGAAAGAAAAGTTTACTATCAAAAATAAAAGTTTTGGATCCTGTGTACTTAGAAATAGCCTCACCTATAATGCTTAAATAATAACTGCATTTTCCTCCGGGGTTCTTACAAGACTCAAATAAATTAGTACATTAAAGCATTTAGAACAATGCTGAAACACACAAATATCTCTCATATCTCTCACTGTAGTTAAGTGACTGATACAAGTTGAAGAACCATTAGTGCTTAGCAGTGTTGCTACTGTTGAGAAACTAAGATATTAGCTATCATTGTTTCAAGATAATACCTCTGAAATAGGAATTCTTTAACCTCCTTAAACTTCTACCTTTCTAAAATTCTGATCCAATTTTATGACTTATCAGTTAGTTACATTGTTTTTAGCAACTAAAGTTGTTCAGTTATGCCATCATATCAAATAAGGCTATGAGAAAGGCTATGGGACAGTGAGGGGGAACTTGCTTCTTAAATTGTTCTTTTAACTATTGTTTTTCTGATGAACTGATGACTTGATTCCTGTTTTCAATTATGCTAGCTCCATTTGGATTCTGGAGTTGTCATGCACACACACACACACTCACACACAGACAACAGCACATTTGTCACTATGAAAAGGAAAAAAAAAAAGTGGTTATGGGATAATTTGTGGTGGGAGGTATGGGGAAAGCAACCTAGAGGGTGGCTCTTCATTTGTCACTTGCCCTGTTTTGAGAAGTCAGCGTAATTTGATCAGAGAGCTTAGGCCAGAGGTGCAGGTACCACCTCAGGCAGCTGCCAGGAAAGCATGCAGGATGTGGGGACAGCCTTCCCAGCCAGAGGGCAAACAGAAAAAACAAAACAGGCACCTTGTAGGCAGACAGAGCAGCAGTGGGATGTCCAAATAATAGGCTTTAGGGTTTCTGGAAAGATTCAGAGGACATTGTGGGAGGAAATGTGACTTAACACAGTCAAGTTTACAGATCCTCACCAGTCTTCTGAAGGGGTTAACAAATGTTCTCTTTTCTCTTTTCTTTGCTCTTTCATTTTATTTATTAATTTGTCAATATTTTTCCGTATCCATATATCTTTGGGGCTACATATTTGCTCTTCCATATGTGCATATGCTTTTTCACCCTCCACTAAAACTCCCATGCCAATGCCCTATTCCTTTCCTTCTCTTCTCTCTTCTCTCCTCAACTGGGGGAAACTGCTCTGGTTACCAGGAATTTGGACTCTGTGAAAAACAGAGTGTTCTTAGTACTGATGGGTTGTCAAAGAATCTCTCTGGGGCCTTTGATGGCCTAGAATGGTCCATCCACCTAATTGTCTTCTGCAAGTGTTAGCTACATGGAAAAATCTATGGGTCAGTTATGGACTCTATTAACCCAAGACTGTTTGTCCATGCCTGTGTTCTGTATTATTCTGAAACTGAAGAAGAATGTGGGTAAAAGGTGGTAGATTCAAAATTATAAACAGAAAGTCAGAGGATGCAGCATGTTCTTCAAACGAGGAACAATTCCTTGCACCCAGGTTTGTGGAAAAGTTCGCATTTCCCCAGCACCTTTTATATGTCCTCTACATGCTAGGTAGGCAAGCAAGTGATCCATTGATCCCAATTTTAATGAGGAATGTGATTTTTTTCACACTGTCATGTTTTGACCCAATTATTCCAATCACTCTAGAGAAAGACATACTCAAAAGGCCAAGGTGGGGAGCTGCCACCCCCTACCTGCACCTTGTTTCCTTTTTGACTCTCAAAACGAGCTAGTCAGGACCAGCTATTAAAACAAGCCTGGGCCCCTCACTGGCGTGGGAATTGGCATCATGTTTTATGAGTTTATTTTTATTTAATGTTTATCCACATTTTCCAATTCCAGAGCATTGTACAAAATCTGGAAAAAATATAAACTCCAAATTTCCACTGTGGCCAGTATTTACTGCTATATCTTTGTCATCCTTTCTGCTATCTTCCTGAGGAAATATATTTCCTCCTTTACTCATTTCTAAGATAGTTTTGCTGCTCCTACTTGGTATGACAAAGCTACATTAAGGGCATAAAACTCCCTGGGAAATGATTTTTTTTTTTTTTTCAATTAAGGGGCCAAAAAGAGAGATAAGCCTACTTGACAAAGGCTTTTAATTAAGTCCATCAAAATGTTCCCGTTCCTCTATGGTTGCATTTATTTGTGAGATGGAAAATGTCTACTTCTAGGAAAATATCCTACCATTTGGGTTTAATAGATGTAGACAGATATAATTTATTAATGGGTTTCTCTTACAAGTGCACAGACCAAAAACAGTGGGAGACTTAACCACACTTCACATAATGGCTATTTTAGTAAAGAAAAAGACAAATGGCTTTTTGCCCTTTATACTGCAAACTAGTACTATGTTTAATTATGAGTTAGAAATATAAATATGGGTCAGGACCAGCTATTATGGATTTTGTTTTCCCAGAGAAAGGGGAGTCCCAGCCAAGATGTGACAAAAATATATACCACGGCTCCCTGTTATTTGGTGACAGACACTTTCCCAGTCCTTCGATCTCTATACGGCTCACCCACTAAATTGAAGTCAGAGAATCCAAAGCTTAGCATTTGGGTCTGTTTCAAATCCACATAAGAGAAATAAAGCAGTATTATTTTGCCTTATTTATCTTTTTCTCTTTGGCACTGACATGCAAGACAATCTAAACAGCTTGCAAAGTTGTCTTGTCAGCCTTCAGCAGGGCCACGATAGGGCCCAGTATTGGGGCTTATGAAATCAGCTTACAAATTAAACATAGCATATCTTTTAAAACCACTGTAGAGTCTAAAAATAAGTAAACTCAATGGGTAACTTTAAAGCACACACCTGATTTCAAGCTAAATATTAGTTCAGTTACTTGAGAATCTTTCTAATGGTTTGCTGAGCAGCTGGTTTGAAGACTTTACCTCTTGATAAATACTCCTAAACGTGCCTAGAGTGTAAGATACTAAATATGTAGGAGGGCCCTCTCCTTGTCTCTGTTACATGTATGCTAGAGCCAGAGTTAATAAAAAAATATCAAAGGGTTCTCTGCAACTTAAATAAAATCCGGCCTAGCCCTAGTATTGTTGGTAATCACACCCTGTCATTAAAAATAAGCAAAACCTTGTGGAAAATGTTTGCTTTTCAGCCTCTTTGCTGTTGCTTTGAAGCAGCCTTGACTTAGTTGGCATGCCCTTCCTTGCTCCTTGCATTATTCTGATCTGAAAAATGCAGTGTTGTCTACACCGCTGACCCTGGCCTGGCATGACTTGAGAGCCACATGGGAAGTGGCTGCTGAGACTCACAAAGGGCACCCTATTTGTGGCAAGTACTGGACCGGATGAGGCACTATCTTCCCTTCCCAGAGGAAAATATTCCTGCCACAGAGAGCCCTGTCCAGTCACCTTTCCTAGTCAAAACGAAACTTGGTTGGCCTGAACGCTTTCCATGGAGTGATGATAGTTTTCTCAATTATGATCCCCCCCCAGCAACCTGGCTTCCCACCTGTTCCAACTTATCTAGAACATATCTTTGCTCTGGGAATAAGCTATAATGTCAGTTCTTTTAAATAGTAAGTTGATTTTTGAGCTTTAATTTTATTTTCCCCCTTGTATTTAGCACACCTTCTTCTCAACAAAGAACACTACTACACTTCACAAAACTTTTGCTTTAAAGTACTTACAAGCCTTCCTGCAAATATCCTATCAGGAATTCCTCAGTTTGGAATCAGGGACACTAGATTTCAATAGTTCAAATTTCTCCAATTCTAAGGAGGACTATATCAGTTACATAATTTTCTAAATAAGGGGCTAGTGATTACCATTCTGCTTTGAAAACAGCAGACATATTGCTGAGATTAAAAATGGTCAACACTAAAACTGAGAGGATAATAAGTTTCAGCCTCCCTACAAAAATTCCTCTTTGCAATGGATAGGAAATGAATAATTTTGAATTTCCTAATTATGGGCTGAGGCTACATTTGGGCAAATTCTTTTCTCCCTTTCCTCACACTTACTAAATTGCTGTGCCTACTGTTAGCAAGCTCAAGGTGTGACAACTGCTAAGAAAATATAAAATCCAAAATGCCATTTCTATGTATACACAGCGAAGGCTATCTGAACTGTTTCTTTTCACTTAGCAGGAACTGATCTATCTTCATTTTTGCTTCCTGTTACCAGATGCCAGGACCAGTGTCCCGTTGGCATGTATGGAGTTCGCTGTGCTGAGACCTGCCAGTGTGTGAATGGAGGAAAGTGCTACCACGTGAGCGGCACGTGCCTCTGCGAAACCGGCTTTGCTGGCGAGCGCTGTGAGGCCCGGCTGTGTCCCGACGGGCTCTATGGCATCAGATGTGACAAGCGGTGCCCCTGCCACCTGGACAACACTCTCAGGTGAGGTTCAGTTGCCCCTAGAGGGATGTATTGTCGACCACTGCAAGGAAAGTTTGGGTTGAGATGCTTCCTGGCTCTGGATCGGCGTGCTCAGGAACCTACTAGTGAGTGATGGTCCAAGTGAGCAAGTTAGCTGGTTGTGGGTGGCTACCAAATTCTATTCTTTATGAATGGCCACTACCAGGGACTAAATTTGCTGAGGCCAATAGAGTATTTCCTATGAGAGGGATTCCTTAAAAGCAAGGATGCAATAAGAAAAATGGGTTAAGGCCAGTTTGATTCATAAATTGCACAGTGCTTCTCCCTGCCACCTCTTTTACTTAACAGCACATCTGTGTAGAGAGGAAGTGTATGGGGGGAATGTTGTGAAAGTGTTTCACATGTGGCTGTCATATGTGAAGTACTTTTTCAGAATTGATGATTCTGACATGGAACTCACAAGGGTCTTTTAGCTTAGAAATTCCTCAAAGAATTTCAGAACAGGAAACCATGATCCCACCCACCCTACTATACTTTGTCTGCCCCTGAAAATATCTTTCCACCCCCTTTCTTCCTCTCTCTCCCCTAAGGACCAGATACATATCACTTAGAATTCTGGGCCTCATTTGTAAACAGCTGGAAAAGCTGAATTTGACAAATATGTAGTGTATTATATAGCAGTTCAATATTAGTCAAATAACTTTTATTTTCATTCAGCACAGCTGTTAGTTCATTTATGCTTCTGAAAGATAACTGGTAACCACATTAAATCTTAAATGCACAAAAGTTAAAAGTAAACAGAAGTCGTGCTCGCTTCGGCAGCACATATACTAAAATTGGAACTATACAGAGAAGATTAGCATGGCCCCTGCGCAAGGATGACACGCAAATTCGTGGAGCGTTCCATATTTTTGGATGGTTACACTCATAGCAGAAGTATAATGGACCAGGCGAGAAAATAACAAAAATAATGAACAACCATATACCAGAGACATTTTGCGGGGGTGGAGTGGGGAATGGATCAAAAAACGGGGGGGGCGGGTTGGTGTGGGGAGGGAAATGCACGGGATATGGTGATGGCACAGGGGTGACTTGGTGATGGGAAACCCATGGGGATTACAATTGAGATGGAAAAAAAATGTACAAAATGATGTAAAAATAAACTGTTATAAAAAAAAGTAAACAGAAGTCTGTAGTTGGTCTCTAAACTGTTGTTGACTCATAAAACAAACAACAGAAAAAAACCTTTGCATTGTGACTGGAAGACAGTGTATGCTGGAAGACTTTTTACTAGAATATTTCAAAGAAATGCATTCTCAATATGTTACATGCAACTTTGTAAGCTACTTTAGGCAACTTTCAGTTTTCTTCATTGGAATATATGATCACTCTTTAAGTGAAAATGAAAATCTCTTGCAAGGTTAAATGAACATTTGGGTAAAAAATGAAAATCTCTGCAGGATTTTGCCTTTTATTTCTCTATCAGGATTATGGACAAGCCATGTGTTTGGCTTCTTTTCCTACTGGATAAAATTTGTCACAGCAGAATGGCAAATGTCATGTAGTGATAGCTACAGACTTTTTAATGCTAGCATGCTGTTTCATTGTAGGTAGACACAGGTTGAAATCAAATAGATTGATAAACCCATACAAGAGAGTTTTGCTATGAGAGTAATTGGAGAAGCAGAGAAAACATTGATTTTGTTGGAACCAGGTACCATCTTAGTGGTAGACTGTGAACTGTCCCAGATGAAACTGGACAGCTATTTATTGACACAAACTTTGAGATAGGTTACATATACTTAAATATTTGTGTTTTATCCAAAAGGTACATGAAATTCACATGTATGTGACAATCGCATAAATGGAAAGAAATTAAAAATCTGGTACTTTTCATAACATCGATACATTTCATGAAAATGTATCAAATAATCAGAAGATTATAAAAACAATTAGCCTTTTCAGTACTTCCCTAAGTAATGATAGTTTTTAAAATTAGCTTTTAAAATTTTTTATTAAAGCCAGATAAATCTTGATTTTATAACTGTCTTAGTGAATTCGCAGTGAGCCATATATCTGATTTTTATGTCTTGAACTCCTTTGTAAAATTCCTGGAAAAGAGCTTCCTTTTAACAGAAAGATATAGAACCTTTATATTAATTGAAAGTGTATCTTGTACACTTTGTCTTTTAATCGAGAAAATGGAACTTGTTATTACATCATTTGTGATGCATGTTATCCTAAAACCTTTTCATTATAATTAAGGCGATAACAAAAACAATGCAAACTATTAATTCTGTGGATGTAGCTATCTGTATTTGAACAAGAGTATATATTTGCTAGCTTTTGTTGCATTAAAAAAAAAAAAATACTCCAGGCCCTCCCTGGTGGTACAACCGGTTAAAGCACAGCACTCAAGCAAGCTGCATCCCCTTCAGTGGGAGTTGAATCCTCAGCCCGGAAGTGTGATCTGCCCACTGCTCCCCTCGTTGTCAGTCTGTCAGTCTGCATATTCTGTACCCTACTCTGTCTTTGGTGAACCCTCTCACCGACTCTGCACCTCTGGCTTATACCCCCTGTATGCATACATAAATAAATCTTAAAAAAAAAAAAAGGAAAGGAAAAAACTACTCCAAAATTTGGTGTGTTTTTTTTTAACAGTTATTAACTAATTATTTTTTACTTGATTATTTGGGCTCAGCTCTGCTTGGTAGTTCTGGCACTGGTCTCCCTGTGTTCGGTTCTCAGAGGCTGAATAATCCTGGAATTCCTCACTCACACGTCTAACATTTGGCTAGATGAAGGAGGTGGTGACCCATATTTGTCCAGTAGGTTAGTTTGAGCTTCTTTATAGGGTGACTGACTTCCAAAAACAGCAAGGGGCAGGGTAAGCCCCATTATGCAAATGTTTTTTTAAGTCTTTGGCTATTTGATGTTCACTGATGTTCTTTCAGCAAAGCAGGTCAAACAACCACGTCCAGATTCAACCTACCCTGCCTCCTGATTGGAAAAGTTGCAAAGAATTTGTAGTTATTCTTATTTTTCTATCTCTCATAAGATTTAGATGAATTTAATTATATTTAGAAATAATATCATTTTGAAAAATCAAAATAGCATGGTTTATAGCAACCTAAAGCATTCACTGTGATCTGGAATTTTCCATTGTAAGTAAATTTTTATGCTACGAATTATTTTGAGCAGGAAAATGAAATTTGGGATTTAGTTAAGATTCTGCATGAGATATGTATATTAGCTCTTGTTAATAAGGAAATTTAACAGCTGTGGGCAAGTAGGATATGCCTATTTGCAAATGCCACCTAATTTCACGGAAACCGGCACATACTCTGACAGTACAGTGTTTAGATGAAAGAGTTACTTATATGTAACTTTTCTCAAGAAAGTAAAATGCTTACTTTCTTTGCAAAATAATTGTCATTGCATTTAAGTATTACTAACAGCTAAGGAAATACAGGAAAGGAAATTCAATGACTCATTCAATTTTAATCAATATTATATTAAACTATAATAATTTAACTCTTAAACTAAAAAACTTACTAGCAATATTTGTATCTCGTTATGTGTGTATAAAGCCAGAGATATTCCTATGTCTCTAATCCTTTTTTCACATACACAAAGCAGTTTGTTCTCTAGAAAGAGAACAGGTAGGAGTATATCACCCTTCAACTTTGAATTTGCTGCTCTAACATCAACACGTAAATCTCATTACCAATTAAGCTGCCTGCCTGAGAACCCATCAAATACCTCCAAAGTGCTCTGGCTTCCTACATCTAATTACAAATTGCAGAATAGTAATTTTGGTGTCAATCAATCTGGGAAGCAGTGTGCTGAACTAATACTCACTGGGGGGCCTTGAATATCAATTTCTCTGTCTGCCTCTTGCTTAGTTCAATTCTCCATCCCCAGATTGTCTACTCTGTTTAACATTTATGCCTATGTCAAAAATCTTAGCTTCTGCTTTTTAATGTAAAATAATATTTTCTACTAAATATATCTCTTTTATAGTAAGTTAAAGTACACTAGTTTAACCAATTCATCACTTGAAATATTTCCTTCCCTTTTTTCAAATGTAGCACCTTACTGAAGTCAATTTTAATTTCCTCTGTTTGCACACAATACAGACTTTTGTTGGTCCTGTTAATCCTTGTTATCTGAGTTCATCCCAAATTTTAGTAATTCTGTTTCATATTTGGTCCTTCGTGAATGCTGCTGTCAAACTTCTTATTGCTTTGGTATAAAAACAAATAAATCTGGATTCAAGTTTGAGTCTGCCACCGTCTGTGTGAGATTCTGAATAAATTACTTGCTCTTTCTATACTGTGTTCCCTCACCTATAAAATGGGCTCATACCTAACACTTAGAATGGTTATGAGGATGAAGTGAAATAATGCATGTGGATTGCTTAGCAGGGTGTTGGCACACATTCAGTGCCACTTACAATATCATCATAAACTTCACATAAGTGTTCCCTACCTAATTGTGATTCTACTTTAAGCTATGACTTTGACATTTTAAAAGTTAATTTTAAGGGAGATCTTGCCTTTGTGTTGCATATATACAGGTTGTAATTTAATATTGCTTGCTGAGCTATGGAGGCGGCCATGGGGCAGGAGTAGATGAATGTGTGAAAGCAAGATCCCTGGTCACATCAACTGTGACATTTCCTATTTACTCAACTGATGTTAACTATAGGCCTACAGTGTGCCAGGGACAGGTAATAAAACAGACTTAATTCTTGCCCTTATGAAACTTGAAGTCCAGAAGGGAATGAAGACATTAAATGATTGTAAAAATAAATGAAAGATTATAGATAATGATAAGTGGGATGAGGGAGAAAAGCAGGGTGTTATGAAAAATAATAAGCAGATAGACCTAATGTAAACAAAACTCTAAGAAAGAGCTATTTAAATTGAGACTGAAAGGATAAGATGGAGAGGTAGGCAGAGTGGAGAATAGTATTCTAGTTATGTGGAAAAACCATCAGAAGCTGTTAGGTTGAAAAAACTCAATACTTGTACAGACTGAAAAAAATTCAGTGCAAATCAGAATAATAATAAAGAGATAATAATGATGAAAAAAGAGGTTGGACATTAAACAGTAGCCAGATAATGAAAGCCTGTGTACCATGTATATGGGGTGGTCATAGTTCATATTTTTGGTGTCCTTGAAATTAGGCCTCTTGTCTTAATAATGTAATTATTAGTAACTGTCTTTATTCTTAAATATGTCCTGGTTTAGGCAATTCTATAATCACTAACTATATTAAGCAGTTGGGAGCCTTTGAAGAGTTTTACAGAGAATGAGATATGACCTACTTTTTAGGTGATGGGCATGCGTATATGCAGGGAGAAAATTAAAGGCTATTCAAGACTTTGGCTCAGACTAGAATGTTACCAGTGAAGATGTAAGATGTGGATGGATTCAAGAAACAATGTGAATGGTTAAGCCCTAGTGATTGAATGCATATGGGAGATGAGAGAGGAGGGATTATAAAAAATAACCATTTGATTTCCAGTTTGAGCAACCAAATAAATGGTAAATGGTGGTACCTTTTGAGACAACTGAGAGCAGACAGTGAGTGAGGAGTGAAGAAAGAGAAGTGTTCAGCTGTTTTGTTTTGTATTTTTTAAAGATTATTTATTTATGCACACAGAACTGGGGCACAGGCCAGAAGTGCAGGGGCGATGAGAGGATTCACCAGAAACAGAGTGGGGACAGAACAGGCCAGCTGACGAAGTACACTGCTGAGGAAAGCAGTGGGTGGGTCAGGAGAGGTCTGCCACACCATGTGGGTCACCTCCAGGACAGGGACCGAACTCAAGCTGAAGTAGCTTTAGCTTCTTAGTGCTGTACTCTAACCCACTACGCCACCAGGGAGGGCTCTCAGCTCTGTTTTTGATACATCAAAACACAGATAGCACAGAGATGCCAGATATTTGCTTCAGCATAAGTAATTCACCTAAGAATAAGTAGATCTGAGCAGAAGGAAGTACATGTGAGTCTCGAGATACCCTCTTTTGAATCCAGACAGAGCTATATGCAAGAAATTGTTTTAAATGTAGACTTCTATTAGGATATTTCCTCATACCATGTTTCCTGAGCAATGCTTGTGACAGTGCCTAGCTTTTGTGAGCACTCCATTACTGCCAGGTTCTCAAAGTGTATTTAAATAAATTTCTGAAAATACGAAAAAACTGTCCAATCATAGATTTTTTTTTCTCACAAAGGAAAAAAAAGAAAGGAAATGGAATTTCAGGGTGTGGGTTGAGGGCCTCCCTGTACAGACTAGACTGTCAGGTCCAAAAAAGTTATGTGCTTTTGCTAATATAACCCAGGTAGCAGAAGAACTAGAATTATATCCTCAGTCTTAATCCTTCCCAACATATAACAGTTCCCAAGAGTGATAAATTTATGAATAGTCCTCTTATGAAAACGTCACTTAGCAAATGCCTACATGCAACAGTCATTTTGTTCTTGGCCTTTGTTCAGGGAGGATTTTATCTCTCTGAGTGGGGAAAGTTCAACAGCCTTCCACTTGTGTGCAGAACTAGTTTGATTGTTGATTTTCCTTTAGTGCAGAACACATGTGTTTTCAGTGCCACAGGGTGTCCTATTGTGTCAGCCTCACTGACGCATGCATCTTCACACAGCTGATATGTCCATTTGCTGGGGAGCGACAGCTGGCTGCTTGACCAGCCAAGGTGGCTGCTGTTTCAGGTAGAGGCAGCTGTCCTGCTGCCAAGTACAAGAGGCCAAGAGTTCCTTACACATCCCCTGGTTAACTGATTTGTGTTGTTCATTGGATGACATTCTTTCGACTTTTTATTTAGTTGACTGCTTATTGAGTTAATGCTTTGGATTTACAAAAAGTGTACTTTCAGACAAAAGCACAAGGTTGTCATAGTTATCCTGTTAGAGGATGATGCTGATTACATGCAACATTCCTGTAGGTTTCATTCCATTAATTAAGTGATACCAACCGTGGGAATGAAGTTTAAATTATTGTGCATGGAATTATCACACATTCAGCGATCATGGTAAAATTAACATTTGTACGGGCCTTGGGTGTCATGTTTACCCAAGAGTGATTTGCTTCTTTCATCCACGTCTCTCAGCTGTCACCCCATGTCTGGAGAGTGTGCTTGCAGACCGGGCTGGTCAGGACTCTACTGTAATGAGACATGTTCTCCCGGATTCTACGGGGAAGCTTGCCAACAGATCTGCAGCTGCCAGAATGGAGCTGATTGTGACAGTGGGACCGGAAAGTGCACCTGTGCCCCAGGATTCAAAGTAAGTGGCTGGGAAGGAGACAGGGGATGCACTGTGGAGCTTATTGATATCATGATTTATATGACCTTTTTTGTCTGTCTGTCTGGATTTCTGAGTACAAAGAGTGTGCTAAAATCACTCAGACCATTAGCAAGAAAAAGTAGCAATAAAACATCTAAGTTAAACCTTAAGAATGATGACTGAGAAAGCTGATGAAACTATAAGTGTGGCACTAATATTTAGTTATTTAATTAATATATGTTGTGAAGTATGAGGTGTTTCAATTATTCCTCTCATAAGTGTTCTGCTGTGTTTTATAGCCAACAAATATATTGCTTTCCAAGTTGGATATGCATTATTGTAAACGACTTTTGTTTCAATCTTGTGCAATTTGATGACATATATCAAGTTAGCATATGTTCCACTTTTTTTTAATTTAAAGAGTAAGTTTATTAGAAAGAGACAAGAGAGGAAAGAACACTTGCATAGGCGCAAGTGGGCAGGAAAAGCTGCCCTGGAAAGGACAGGTTTGCAGAGAGAGACCTGTGTGGTCGCAGGGGGCGGCCTTAGGAAAGCAGCTTCCACTGAGGGAGATTAGTACAGAGAAGTCCTGGCAGATACAGGTCACTGGCAGGCAGGAGGCCGCTGCCCTGCAGGATACCTGTAAAATCACAGGTGGGCAGAGGATGCTGCCAGCATGCGTTATACTTTTAGGTTCAGTGGTCAATAATACTGAAAAGTTTTTGGTTTCTTTGAGAATCTAGACCTAACAAATAAGTCTATAAACTAATAGAGCAGGATTTTGCCCAGGTTTTGGGATTTCCTAGGTAGGAATCTTCGCTTTAAAGGAAAATGGGTGGTTCTTGAATTGTTTTCTCCCATGTTATAGAGGAAGAACCTAAATCATGAAGAACACTGGTGATTTCTCCAGAGCACATATGTGGAACAAGTGGATTTATAGTCTCAGAACTCTATAGGGCTTTCTAGTCAATGCCACCGTCCTTTAGTTGAGCTCTTGAATTCACCTTGTCCTAAAAGTCTTTTCTGTTTTTAAAGATGACCTTCATCCACGACTAGATGTTGCCAGTCACCAGTGGTAACTTAAGTTTAACGTTACCTGTCAGATAAATTGAATCAGGCTACTGATTGAGTGTGTGTATTCAGTTGTATGTCTTCACCCACTATTCATATTACATATTATACTAGTATATCTAGAATACATTGCAATGTAATATATAGTTCATATTTATCTTTATTTATTGACAGTAATTTTACAACTACAGTTTATTGTTACATATCTAGTTATCTGAGCAAGGACAAATTTTGGTTTTGCTAGGAAAGAAAACTAATGAAGGCAGCAGATTTTTTTCTTTTTTGGATCCCATTTAATCTTATATTCTAAACATAGACCAGTTAGCATTACACTTAAATCTCAAAAAATTGTATAGTGGTGACAGTATAGCAACTTTCAAAATATATAATGTATTAAAATTAGAAAAAGCATATAATTAGCATCTCCAAGATATATTTTTGTTTATTTGCATTGGCCCTGTTTCAGCTGGTAAAATTGCATGCATTTTCCTATTTGTGCCTGTCTAGGGAATTGATTGCTCTACCCCATGTCCACTGGGAAGCTATGGGATAAACTGTTCCTCTCTCTGTGGCTGTAAAAACGATGCTCTCTGCTCTCCTGTGGATGGGTCCTGTACTTGCAAAGCAGGTAAGTGGGTGAATGAGTCTTCCAACTACCCCTTGTCCCGAGTCTTCTAAAGTCAGAGGAGAGAAATCTTTTCCAGAGTTTTGACTCCAGCTGTACTAAACTTGGGGGCCTGACCTCAGCAAGCCCCTTCTCCAGGGTGGACTCATGCTTTCATAAGTCATGAGAAGGTGCTCACGTAAGTGCTCTGGTCTGTGACATTCCCGCCAGGTCTGAAGTATGAATCCCTTTGGGGCAGAATAGGCAAGGTGACCTGTGTCCAGGCCCCTAAAATGACTGACCTGGAGTAGTGAGGAGAAATACAACCAACCACTGATTTCACATGTCTGTCCATCATTGCTACCACAGCCAAGATCCTGAAAACTCACTGCTTTTGGTTCATAGGATCCTGCTGTCAAGACAGGGCTTCTCTTTCAACATAAACTTTCCTCTCCCTCCCAAAGAAATGTTCCACTTTTCTGGCCTGAATTAAAGTCGGCATTCCATGGAGCATGTCAGTGTGTACCAGAGGTGCTCCCCTACATCTCTCTCCCCACAGTAGTCCGGGAGTGCTTCTTGATGTTCTTGACAGATCACACAGTACACACAGCTACTGGGGCTTTTGTTCACTTCTGATGGAGGCCTCATCTACATGGCAGAGCCAGAGCGCTCTGTGCCTGCATCTCTGGGATGTCTCCAAATGAAAACGTGGTTTGGAAAGGCTGGGCAAACTCCCTGTTGTCCTGGTTTCCTCATGTCTCTGGTGTTCCTGTCACTGCAGGCTGGCACGGGGTGGACTGCTCCATCAGCTGTCCCAGTGGCACCTGGGGCTTCAGCTGTAACTTAACCTGCCAGTGCCTCAACGGGGGAGCCTGCAACACCCTGGATGGGACCTGCACATGTGCACCTGGATGGCGTGGGGAGAAATGTGAACTTCCTTGCCAGGTATGTCAGTGTCCCAGCTGCAAAGCTGTGGGATGAGCTGGTGTCTGAGGCTTAGCTCACTTTTGCACTTTTCTTGACTTAAAGTGTCTGAGTGAAGCTGAGAGTGACTATTTGAAGAACTGAGGTGTTTAAACTCAGATTGGATATGGATTCAAAAAGGGACCAACATGGAAATTGATTAGGCAGCTTTCTGAGAAGCACTCCCTTCTTTTCTTCCATCTCTATGTTGCTCACCACAGCTCCCCTCTATTTTCTCTGTTCTTACCCACCCATCTTTTTCGTGGCAGGCAGGGTGATTTTATACAGGGTGCACTTGTCAAACACCTTATATAAATAAGCCTGTCAACCCTCTAGATATTGTGTTTCCATTATAATAGAAATCCCCTAGGCTTGAGGGTGGAAAGTGGCAGAAATTGAAAGGGGGTGTGACTGGTGTCACAGAATGCTGATGGAAGTGGTGAAGGAAGGTCTGGAAGCAGTCATCTTTTAACATGAATATCTCCGAGGTCATAAGCATCTCCAAACATTTCCCCTAGTTCATACTGACTCCACTCCCTTGAACAGCATTAGAAATCCCAGCCTGTGACCACCACAGGCTGACAGAGGGCAAATGGGAAGTGCATTTTGTAGCAACCTACCTGTCCTCTTTCTTCCTGAAGCAACTGGGCTATTTCTTTCCCTCTTTTCCATCATTCTTTCCTCTTATCTTTCCCCTTTCTCCTGAGCCATTAAGCCTTGTCTCCATGGTGTGGCTTCTCTGCCGCAGGGAGGCCATCTGATGGGGCAATGACAGTGTGACTCCTGACTTGGATCTTTTAAGAACAACTTTCCATGGAGAATTTTTAGTTCCTGGGTTTCCTTTTCATTAAGTAAAATCCATTTCCCAACACAGAGACTCCCACTCTGGGCCACTCTCCAGCCCTGCAGAACAAAGTTAAGTTAGCTTTGCTGCCTCTCATGTACAAGTGAACAAATTTTCAAAGCTCTGAGAGTGGCTTAAAGATCACTTTTCACTCCCAATCTAATTGTGGAGAAAGCAAAGCCCCCAGCGCCATCTTGTCCTGTTTTATATATTAAATGCCATAATAAAAGCTGGTGGTTTGGTGGCTCATACTGTGGCAAAGTAAATCCCATGCAGCCCTGCCAAATATCAGTGGTACCTAGCAAATTGTTTTTAATTTGAAGAGGTCCTAGACAAATGATAAAGCCATCAAACATCCACTATCTGTTTTATTGTGGTCCTCAGACCTCTCCCTCTGATAATTGTATGTGTCATTAGTGCTTCGGTAGTGTGGGAGGTTTGGCATGCAAGGAGCAATTTATCAGGATTGGTAAATAAAGAACTTTGCATTCCTCCCCGCCAGAAAAAAACAGTCATGCCCACGAAGAGTCTTGCCTCCACTGTAAAAAAAACGGCTGTGCCTGTAAATACATAAAGGCCTGGGAGGGGCTAGGGAAGGAAGGTGGGTCCATATGTACCCCATCCTCTCTTGAGATCTGTCAGAATACTTCATGTTATCTAGACCTCTTCATGGAAAAGAGGATATTAATTAGAGAAAGTAACAAAAGATGTTAATTTTTCCTCATATGTCCATGTATCCCATTAGGAAATTATGAAAACCAACTTGACCCTATCATTTGTATATATGTTTTTATTTGAAGTTTCTTTTTGTAGATCAGGATACTCCCTTCCCTTAAGGAACAGAATGCCATAGAGAACATTGAAATATTATAAACAGTCTTTAGGAGCAAAACAAAAATGTTTTATCCAGAAAAACTTTATTAGTTAATAATTGTTTTAAAGTTGAACCACTAAACCTTGTTCATTGAAACATTTTGACTTGAATTAATGCTTTATGTCACTGCTTTTATATTAAAAAATGCACAAATGAAAATACAAACTGCCATAACTGGTTTCTTTCCTTTATTTTTTCATTGATGTGAGAAAAATCTAACTTCAGAATTACCATTTACAGGAAGTAGAGAAAAATGGTTTTTTTTTGAGAATGAAGTATTCACATCATAGTAGATGCTTCAGCATGTTGTCCACATATGTAGCAGGTTAGTTATGCCATATTTGGCATAGTTGTTGGCATAGACATTTGACATCACCCAGATTGGTGTCTTCAAAAAGGATAACCAGAATAGGCTCCCGGCTTCCTACAAAACACTAATGGGTGTGCTCAGAAAGCACAGATCTGCTTTGAAATCCTGAGCTGGAAAGGAAGTTCATGAATCAGAAGTTCAGTGGAGTTCTGATAAACTAATTTCACCGAGTGCCACAGTACAGGGTCTGTACCAAAAAGGCTTCTTCACCCCTCCACTAGAGGGCACTCTCTAGTGAGCAGCTTTCATGCCAGCTGCCACCTCGGTGCTTTATCACCAGTGGATGTGCAGTATGTCCACTGGCGATAAAGTGGATGTACAGAGCATGGAAAAGAGAACTCTTTTTTTCTTCTAAAAATATAATAGTTTGGGGCCCTCCCTGGTGGCGCAGCGGGTTAAAGCACAGCACTGAGAAGCTAAAGCCACTTCCGCATGAGTTCAATCCCCGCCTGCCCCGGAGGTGACCACATGGCGTGGCAGACCTCTGCTGACCCGCCTGCTGCTCCCCTCAGCAGTGTACTTTGTTGATCTGCCTGTTCTGCTCCCCACTCTGTCTCTGGTGAATCCTCTCACCCTCTGCATCTCTGGCCTGTACCCCAGTTCTATATGAATAAATAAATAAATCTTAAAAAAATATAATAGTTTATCTTTACATCATTTTATGCCTTTTTCCATCTCAGTTGAAATCCCCGTCGGCTTCCCATCACCAAATCACCTGTATGCCATCACCATAGTCCAGTGCACTTCCCTCCTTCTACTGTTTTTGATCCCAGTCCCTACTCCACCCCCGTAAAATGTCCCTGGTATATAGTTGTTCCTTATTATTATTATTTTCTCCCCTGGTCCTTTATACTCCTGCTATGAGTAAAACCATCCGGTATTTTTCCTTTTCTTTCTGGCTTATTTCACTAAGCATGATCTGGAAAAGAGAACTCTTACCCCCTTCTCCCTTGGCTGGAGAAATTCTGGCATTTAGAGAGTGCTGATGACTGCCAAAACATTAAAAGGTGGTCCAAAAATCCAAGAAAAAAAAATTTTTATGAGTTGTGGCTTATAAGAAGGTAAAAAAAAGGCTTTTTATTAATGGACCTTTTTGTATATATTTGCATATAAACATGTCAGCATATTGTCTTCCTTGGTTTCACCATATACATGTACTGACCATTATGCTAGACATCTACTAAAGTTTGAGCAATTTTAAAACACTCACCTCCTGGAATCTACACTTGGGAGGCCCAAGCAGATACTAGCAGAGGTGATTATAGCACATGAAGTTCTGAGAAGTGTTTTGGATAGGGAGAAGTTGTGTCTAAGCTGGCTGGCTGTGCCCTTGTCTCCTTCCTGGATTTTCCCACACCCTCATTGATGTCTTCCATGCAGGATGGCACATACGGGCTCAGCTGTGCCGAGCGCTGTGACTGCAGCCATGCAGATGGCTGTCACCCCACCACGGGCCATTGTCGCTGCCTCCCTGGATGGTCAGGTGAGAACCTAGTCCAATGTCCAAAGTGGAAAATACACTTAGTACTGTCCCCTTGCTACATCAGACACACACACACAGGTCAAGTTGCCAGAAAAAAAAAAAATTAAAATAACAGTCTCCAGTAAGACAATGCATTTTTACCCAAGTAGTACTGCTAGACCTAATGAACTTGTGATCCAGGGTAACTTTTTGTTGATTTGTTTAGAAGTGATTTTCTTAAACCTTTCTGTAAGGTCCAGCTATCAGAATTCAGATAAACAAGAGGACAAAAATGTAAATTGCTGTGAAAACTTAGCTAGATTTCTGTGGTATTTTGAGAACTGAAAAAAGTTATTGAATTAAACCTTTGTGAATATAATTATGTTTACTATAGTGAGACAAATATTAAATGTTAATATAGTTAATGTTTATATATTAAAATTTTTATTACTTGTCATAAAGGTTTTAAACTTTTTTCTCATAATATTGTTCATAGAAATTCATAATAAGATTACCAGTTTGCTAACCACAGCTGGAAGTTTGTCCTTACTGTTAGGGTTTCAGTGTGTCAGCCAGGAACTTTATCAAATTACCCGTGGACTTAGAAGAAATGTTACCGCATTGTGTTTTTATTTCCCTTTCCTTGGTAAGTAAGGATGTTGAGCATCTTTTCATGTATTTATTGGCCATCTGTATATCTGCTTTATAGAAATGTCTATCCAATATTTTGCTCATTCTTAATTGGATCATTTTATTGAATTATAAGATTTTTATGTTTTCTATATATGTGCCCCTTCAGATATATGATTTGCAAATATCTTCTGTCATTTGTGGATTCTATTTTCATTTTCTTCATAGTGTCCTTAATGAAGGTTTTACTTTGATGAAGTTTTGTTTGTGTTATTTTTTTCTTTTGTTGCTGGTGCTATTCATGTCAAACCTAAGGAACCATTTCCTAACCCAAGGTCACAAAAATTTCTGCCAGTGTATTCTTTGAAGAATTTTAGTTTTAGCTTTTACATTCATGTCTGTGGTTCATTTTAAGTTTGTTTTAATATAGGGCATGAAGTCAGGGTCCAACTTCATTCTTTTGCTGGTCAATGTCCAGTTGACCTGGCATCATTTGTTGAGAACATCATTCTTTCCTCCATTGTATTCTTTTACTACCCTTATCAAAAGTCAATTAAAAATATATTTGAGATATTTTTTTCTGGATATTTACTTCTATTGCATTGATATTTATGTTTATCCTTAAGCCATGTTGTTTAGGTCACTGTAGGTCTGTAGAAAGTCTAAGAACTACAACTCTGGTCTTTTTCAAGATTGGTTTGCCTATTGTGGGCCCCTTCAATTTCCATATGAATTTTGTTATCTGCTTGTCAATTGTTGTAAAGAAATGAGATGAAACCTATAGATCGATGAGAGGAATATTGCCAATTTAGAATGGCAAGTCTTTAGATCCTTGAACATAAAGATGTTATGAATAAATTCTTCAGCAGAGACTATTAGGTTTTTTTAATTTAAGAGCTTCTTTGGTAAGCTCAGACAAACTGTTGTCTACTTGATTTATAGTATTTGACAGCTATCTTGGAAAACAGGTTAAGACTGGTATGAAAATTTTTATTTTCTTTCACTGGGAATAACCCATAGACTCAAGGGCCTCCTAGTGCTATAGTCCCTTTTTGACTTGGAAAAGCAGGGGTAACTCACTTCACAATCTGATTTTCACCTTTCCATGTTTCTCTTGAAGATCTCAAATGAAATGACCAACACTAAATTCTCAGTGACCACAGTGAAGTGAAATAGCATTTTCAACTCTCTGGAAAATTTAGCCCTTTCCTAGTAAGAAAAACCACATTTGTTTTGGACCATATTGCACCAAATTATTTTGTCTTATGAATATCAAGGAAGCACGAGGTGTTCCTGAGCATACTAGTCATTGTTCATGTACTCACCTGCTTTGATGATTTGGAATCAGTCCTTGAAAAGCCTAGTCCTGTACACATAAGCAAAGCAGGAGATATGATTTGGCCTGGGGCCATCTAGAAAAATGTGTTAGCTGCATTCCACAGTCTGGGTCATGGGGTAAAGACAAATTAGCCCATCTGGCCTTGGACCTATGGAGCTCTTGCAGGAATGCAGTGGCTTTGTCACACAGCATATCTTGTAATCCTCTGTCCATCTGTGACTGGTCTGATTCTACAAAAGGGAAGAAATTTTGATGCTTTATGTGGCTCTGTGGCTTCGTGTCCTTATCTCTCTGCTTCATGACTCCAACATCTTTTTCTTTGGGTCTTCTGCGTTGAGCTATTGACCTGTAGGTATCTAAGGCTGCTATGAAAGTATATATATTTTTTTTTTAAGATTTATTTATTTGTACATACAGAACTGGGGTACAGGCCAGAGGCTCAGGGGCGGTGAGAGGCTTCACCAGAGACAGAGTGGGGAGCAGAACAGGCAGATCTACGAAGTACACTGCTGAGGGGAGCAGCGGGCGGGTCAGGAGAGGTCTGCCACGCCATGTGGTCTCCTCCGGGGCGGAAGGGATTCGAACTCATGTGGAAGTGGCTTTAGCTTCTCAGTGCTGTGCTTTAACCCGCTGCGCCACCAGGGAGGGCCGAAAGTATATTTTTTAGAGCAGTCATCCCCCACAGAACACACTTGTTATAAAAAAGCATCCATAGAAGAAGGAAAAAAAAAGTTACTAAAGTCCCAAAGAACACACTATAACTAGATAAAGATTTAGTCTGTTTTTCTAAAAGGAACATTTGTTTTAAGTACCTCATAAGAACTTTCCTCAATATAAAGAAACCTCGCTTTTCATTTACTAGTAGATTTGAGGGCAAATAAATAACATAAGCCCTGGGTACCAAGTCACTCTTGTCCTTTCCTCCCTGTTGCTGAAATTGTGCTAAGTATTGCTGGATAGAATATCCATGTACAGGTCACAGTGAGGTTTTGTGAAGAAACTCGTGAAATGTAACACTAAACCCTGGGTTCTTTGCTTGGCCAGATCAGCAAGATGGTACAGAGGCACCATGGCCCGATCACTGAGGATGCTGATCAACCCTCCAGATTTGGAGCCTGAGATACAGAACCCAAGAACTTTATCGATCTTTACATAGAAATTGACACATCTAGGGCCCTCCCTGGTGGCACAGCAGGTTAGGATGCTGTACTGCAAGCGAGCTGCAGCCACTTCACTAAGAGTTCCATTATGTGCCCCAGAGGTAACCCACAGTGGCAGACCTCTCCTGACCCACCCGCTGCTCCCCTCAGCAGTGTACTTCATTGATCTGCCTGTTCTGCTCCTCACTTTGTCTCTGGTGAATACTCTCACTGCCCCATACCTCTGGCTTGTACCCCAGTTCTTCATGAATAAATAAATCTTAAAAAAAAAAAAAAATATGGAGGGCCTTCCTTGGTGGCGCAACGGGTTAGGATGCAGCACTTAAAGAAAGCCACAACTGCTTCAGTGCAAGTTCGATCCCCACCCTGGAGGTGACTCACATGGTGCAGCAGACCTCTCCTGTGTCACCTGCTGCTCCCCTCAACAGTGTATTTCATCGATTCTGGTGAATCCTCTCACCTCCACTGCAGCTCTGGCCTATACCTCAGTTCTCTATGCATAAATAAATAAATCTTTTTTAAAAAAATCTGGAAGCCATCTATGAAACTTCTATTTATTTAAAAAAAAATTGACACATCTAAATTGAGGAAGCCATGTGCTAGCCTGATAATACCATGAAGTTGACTTACATTCTTACCTGGGAGCCATGTACCATTCCTGACAACTTCTCCTCTTTTCTAGCGTTTGACTGTCTTCTCATCTAAGAAGGCAGGCTCTGTTTATTTCCACTCTAGTTGGTAGTCCCATTTAACCTAATCAGGAATAAATATTCAAAATATATTACCATACAGATCAACCAAAACAAATGTTGCATTTTACTTTGCTTCCTAGATATTATTTTTTAAGATTTATTTATTTATGCATACAGAACTGGGGTACAGGTCAGAGGTACAGGGGCAGTGAGAGGATTCACCAGAGACAGAGTACAGAGCAGATCAATGAAGTACACTGCTGAGGGGAGCAGCAGGTGGGTCAAGATAGGTCTACCACACCATGTGGGTCAGCCTGCTGTCCAGGGATCAAACTCAAGCTGAAGAGGCTGTGGCTAGCTTCGTAGTGCTGTGCTTTAACCTGTTGCACCACCAGAGAGGGCCCTCTTCCTAGATATTATTTACAAAAGGAATATACTGCTTTTCAAAATGAAAAGTATACACTTTCATTTACATGGTTATTTAAAATCTTAATTTATTGATATTTTCAACCTATAGACATCTTTATCAACAAAGACAGACTGCAGTTAAAAAAAAAGGGGGGAGGGTTTAAGAAAATAAAACATCGCCTAAAATATAGATTGTATCTTGAGCTGCTTCTCTCACATGTGTAACACATGTAACACATGTATGCACACACACAACTATAAAATGGGAATGGCTTTCAAAATGATGATTCTGTAGTTCCAGTTGTGAATAAAGTATAGCTAGGGGAAGTGTGTGTGTGTGTGTGTGTGTGTGTGTGTGTGTATGACTATTTCCATAGTAGTGGAGTGATATGCTTTGTAAAGTATTTAAAAAAAAAAAAAACAGTAGAAATGCTGCTTTCCCCCCTTTCTGTTTTGGCTTTAGTGAACCGCACATCTATTCACTGAGCTTCATACCAATCAAGATTTCATTCCAGCCATCCTAGGACATGTGCATTCCCCATCCTGGTTCTAAACCTGCCTAAGATCACTGTCACTTAAGAATTCTTTTTAAAGTTCTTAGACCTATTCCCCCCACCTCACATCTACTCACACAACAATGTGGATGGTAGGCTAGGAGGAGAATGAAGCTACTGCCAGCCATAAAGCAGGCTTTTTTGGGGTTTGTTTTTGTTTTAATTTGGGTGTATTTCTTGGCAAATGGAGTATGAGCTGGATTTCTACCTCAACTTACCTTGTGGCTAGGGACTCTTGTATAGTGTATGACCTGCACAACCTTACTTAGTGGCCCTATGGCATCCGCAGTGGCATTTAGCAGTCGGTAGACCAGCTGCCACTGTGCCTTGCTACTGTTGTGATTGAAGAGGTAGGGGAGTGCAGGGGGGCATTTCTGTGACTTCATCCCCCACAACCAGTAGCAAAGACCAGCGGAGATCTCAGGATGCATTGATAACAGGATTACAATGTTACTTCCTGAACTGATAGAAAAGAAGTGAGGATGTCAAATCAACCTCTAGGAGTCTAGGGAAAATAGGCCTAATTAGGCCTGTTACAATGGTAAGGAGCAGACAGGAGGGTAGGAAGAAAAATAGGGTGCTCATCTGAGTCCACCCAGAAAGGGGAATGGGAAGGAGGAAAATAGGCAGGCAACTTTATGAAAATGGCCTGGTCCCTCTGCTCTTGTCAGCAAGCAGAAAGACGCTTCTGTGGGCCCAGGGGACTTAGCCGTGTCCAGAAGGGCAGCTTCCCTTTGTAAGTCTCCCCAGACAAACCATCATTGACCACTGAATAAAGGAACTACTACTTCAGACACTGGTCTTTCTCTAAGTTATCTCTTATGAAACTTAGTGTAGCTAGAATTGATGTAAAAAGGGATCCCTACCTTTCTTTGTCCAGGGACTAATGAGTGCAAATTGGAGTGCAAATTCAAGTGCAAATGAGTTTTAATTAATATGTAGACTCCCAGTCACTCACAAATACAAGTGCTTGCTCTCTGACCCTTTAGAGAATTGAGGGGTGGAGAGAGTGTTTGCATGTGTATATAACTGTCTTGGGGGAGGGGCTCATTAAAAGTAGAATGTAGGATCCCTGCAATGTGGATGGAGGAAGGGACTCCTTTTCCCAAAAGAAGGGCTGCAGAAAAAGCCAAATTTCCCAGATCTCCCAATCTGCCCAGCAGTCTGTTCTGTTTGTTTTATCTAATCTGGACTAAGGCAGGCCATGGTTTCTCCTGTGCTTATCTTGCAGTTACAAATTCAAATATTTCTGATTCTTATGATATAGCAAAATGTTCTTCTTCAACTTAAGATATGTATATAGATCAAAGATCTGATTTTATGCATTTGCAAAATATAAATGACCAAAGAAAACAAACTGCCAGGTCCTCCCTGGGGGTGCAGTGGGTTAAAGCACAGCACTGCAAGCCAACCACAGCTGCTTCAGTGTGAATACAGTCCCCAGCCCCTGAGGTGATCCAAATGGGGTCGACCTCTCCTGCCTTGCCCTCCAGCCTCACTAGCTACTCCCCTCAGCAGTGTACTTCCTCAGTCTGCCTGTTCTGCTCCCCACTCTCTCTCTCTGGTGAATCCTCTCACCACCCTTGATTTTGATTCCATGTCTTGCTTTTTTTAGTGACAAGTTATTAGGCGTGTATTAAGACAAAGAGAGAGATTTGTTAATAATAATTGGCCTGTACCACAGTTGTATATGAACAAATAGATAAATCTTAAAAGAAAAAGGAAAGAAAGCAAACTGGCAAACATAACAAAAATAATTCTTACACTGTAAAAAATATACTGGTTACCAGAGGGAGTGGGGGGAGTGAGAAAGGGATAAGGAAAAGGAAGTGACTGGGCATTACCCCTGGAGCACTGATGAGTGACCATGCACTTATAGAGGTGAAGTTTACTCCCAAAATTATATGATTATGTAAAGTATGGGCAAATCGATATAATTTGAAAAAGGAGAGATTCTTTTTTAATGGGTCTTTAAAATTCATAGATAGGATTTAACAACTACTTGTGGAGTGTCTCCAAAGTTCTTTTGCAACTTGTGCTGGGTGCTGAGAACATGCAGACAAAGTGGCACCAACTTCTGGCCTGCAAAAACTCAGGTTCTCTAGAAACAGGCCCAGAGATAGATCCATCAGTGAATAATCTCTATATGAACAGAGAGTCACTAACCACTTCCTTAACCAGAGGATTAGAGCAATGTTTTGATTTAATACTAGTCCTTCACACCTACAATCTCTAAGCCCAATTATTATTAACAAATCTCTCTCTTTGTCTTAATACATGCCTAATAACTTGTCACTAAAAAAAGTAAGACATGGAATCAAAATCATTGCTTTCATTCTCTAATACCCCAAATGCTGTAAGACCGATATAAGAGATATAAACAATTAAGCATGACAAGGAGTTTGGGTCATATCTCTGAGAGAGGGAGTAATGACACCTCAGATGATTTATTTACCACATTCATGCAATCACAAATGCCCAGTGAATGTTGATTTCACATTGAGGCCACTGGCATAATGCCTCAGGCATTAAATGCACGAACATTTCTTTAGAGCTGCTTAGCTGAAGTTTATCACGATCATTCAGTCATTGCCTAGCAACTTGTAAAGGCTATCAAAGAGCTCTTTGTCCTCAGTCCTGGCAAAAACAGTCCCTCACAGATCTCCTTATCAGCATTAGAACATTTATCAGGAAAAAAATGCTTCCACTGAAGTAAAGATTCCTGCAAAATTAAAGATACTTTTAGGAAGTGCTTCCTGAAGTAACTCCTATTAAAGCTTTTGTCTATTATTTGATAAACATTCCTTCTATTGCTGTATAATCTGGGACACATTTTAACAAAGCAGACCTAAACTCCTAAAAGCCTATCTCTTAAAAAATAAGCCAGACAGACTTTTCCACTCCCTTAGCTGAGAAGAATTACCATGTTATTTGTACAAAATAAGTGTTGAGATTCCTGGTTTGAATGTACTTCTTGTCACTTCATCAGGGAAGTAAAGAGTGATAAGGTTACTCCATCCAGTTGAAAAATGGTCCTGAATATCACATTGGAGAGAAGGCCCTATGCTTATTGATTTATTCAACAACTCCATATACTGGGTTCTGTAGTGAGAAATCAGGCACCATTTTATCCTCATGAAGTTGCCCAAATGTGTTAACTACCCTGGGTATAGTATGGGGTGTGATATCTCCTATCTGCATTCTTTCCTAACTCTCTCTGGAATTCATCTTCCCCCGCATCCTAACTGCCATTGATTCTGTTCAAGACTTTGGCATTTTTATCATTTTTTCATCATTTTTTCCAGGGTAATCCAAAATACCACTTGACAGGGCTTTTTTTTCCCCCAAGGCTTCCAGCTTCCTGAAAAACAAATTTAATGATGCCCCTCTTCATTATACATAGCATCCCCTTTAACACCAGGGGAAGTTCATACTTGGAAGTTCATCCAAGTATCCTGGCCATCTTGGATCTTTTTTACATGCCTACAGTCTGGCTGCCCAGATGCCTTTCCTACTAATCCCCAATTTCAGCTGTCCCTAATAGCTGAAATTCCTGGAGGATCAATACCTCTTTAAGCCTCTGAACTTTACACTCGCCATTCATTAGTCCAGAATCCCCCACCAACTTCACAAGCTACTTCCTATTATGACCATGAGGCCCAGGTGTGCCTGTTCTGGAGTTGTTACCACTCTGTCGTTGCAGGTTTTTCTTAGAGAACTTCTCTCCCACCAGCCAGCAACCAATAGACTTTTGAGTATTTATTGAGCTGCATTCTCTTTTCTGTCTTTAGCAAAAAAGTAAACAAAAAGATGTGTTGTAGAACCTTGCCAAGGTGGCAAAGGGTAGGATGAGATCAATGGAAATAATTGAGGAATAGCACACACAAATGCACAGACCTCCAAAAATGGTTAAGACAAATTTAGTTGTATTGCCACATTGGCCTTGCATAAAGGTTACACTAGAAGTCATATAATTAATGTGATTCTAGAGGGGCATGAGTCTTACTGCCTGAAGTTCCACGATTAGAAATTTATTGCTTAGATTCTTAACATGAATATTTTCTTAAAATAGAAATAATCTCTAGGGGAAGTAATACTTCAGCAATTATAAATTTATCTTATCCTTTCCAGATCATAAGGTAAAGGGAATGATAATCAGATCTTCTAATGATAGTAAGAAGATACAGAGATCTCAAGGAAAAGAGAAAGAATAGGAGAAAATGGTTCAGCTGAAAGAAAAAAGAGTTTCACACATTTCCCTGGAGTATCCCTGACTGAGACACACTTTGTTTTCAAAGATTAGACAGTAATATCTGAAAAATGACTCACTTTTATTGATGATAGAGAATATAAAAAGGAGCTGATTTTGTGGCAATTGTTATAATAGAATTGTTATAATTTACTTCTCCCAAAGAAAGACATCTCCACAATCTTAAAAGTTACTTAAAACTGAGTGTGTTCTGTTGAAACATGCTTATGTGATTGGAAACAGAAAGTTCGATAGATGATTTTTAGAATTCCTGTGAGTCTCTGGAAATGAAATGATGGATAAATCATGTGAAACAAGTTTATCCTTGCAGTAGATTTCCCTGCTATATTTTAGCCCTTGTTACTTCTATGAAAATTACCTGGACAAAATTGAATATGACTGATAGTTATACTAACCAGCTGGACAAACCTGTTAAGGAACCTATATAAAATAAAAGATCACTTTACCCAGATTTTCCACTTTGGCCTGCAGTCATTTGCTGAATATACTCTGACCAGGAATGTGCTAAGTCATTCATATATCACGATAATCTGTAATGTCAGAAAGCAGCATATACTTTTTGGGCTGAAGTGTACTCCATTCATCTTAACTACATTTTATTAAGTGCAATGTGCAGTAGAGATTTGGCAAGTGGCCTCATAAAAAAAAAAAATCGGGCCCTCCCTGGTGGCGCAGCGGGTTAAAGCACAGCACAAAGAAGCTTAAACCACTTCCACATGAGTTCGATCCCCGTCTGCCCCGGAGGAGATCCACATGGCGAGGCAGACCTCTCCTGACCCGCCCGCTGCTCTCCTCAGCAGTGTACTTCGTCCATCTGCCTATTCTGTATCCCACTCTGTCTCTGGTGAATCCTCTCACCCTCCGCATCTCTGGCCTGTACCCCAGTTCTGTACGAATAAATAAATAAATCTTTAAAAAAAAAATCACCAAAAATGATTGTCTATCCTCCTGTGAACTTCCATTCCACAAAAAATGGTGTTCAAAACCCAGCATTAGATTCCAATATGATTTTCTGATTAACTAGCTTGTAACTCAGATTCTCTAAAGTCCCAATTGGGACTTGCCGAATGGCTTCAGACCAAAATGATCAGTAGTACCAGGACATGTCCATGTAGCAGGCTGTTCCCACTTTCATCACCCTTAATTTATAGAGAGAGTAAAATATGGTAGATTAGCTTGTTGGTACTTCCTCCAAAATTGCAAGGCCATGTTTAGATTTGCAGCATCCTTCAGAAACAGTTCATTCCTCATTATGCTTGATACTTCTGCCTCATGCAGATCACCCTCACTTAACATTGGGCTACACTCTAGTAAATTCATCATAAATTGACGTTACCGTCATGCGTTCAAACATACCTAACTTTGTGAACATCATAGCTAGCTACCGTAAGTGTGCTCACTTACATGAAACTACAGTTGACCAAAATCATCTAGCACATAGTGTATTTTATAATAAAGTGTTGAGTAACTCAGTTCATTTATTGAATATTATACTGCAACTGAGAATGGAATGCCCCAACTCCAACTCAAAGTACAATTTCTAACGAATGTATTTCATTTTCACACCATTGTAGAGTCAAAAAAGTCCTTCAATCAAACCATTGTGGTGGGAACCATCGTGTAGGTTTGAGTAAAAACACCACGTAAGACTCTGGGTGGTATACCACACTTGGAGACTATGGTGTTTGCAATTCCATCTCTGTTTTTAAAAACCGATTGAGAAAAAAATCATAAATTTGCAAACTCATGAATAAGAAAATCATAATGGAGCCAAATACCCTGTTTCATACTATATAGAACACTTAAACTCCAGTCAGCTTTATAACAGGACTAATCTTCCTTCAGCCAAGCGGCCAAGCTAAAATAATACTGTATTGTGGATTCAAGCTAGACACAATGAGGTCTGTGGGCTTTCATGCCTGCTTAACAGCCTTTACCATGTGGGAGTCTTTCAGAAGGTAAAAGCAGAACAGTCAAAAACTGAAATTATGGTGCAGCAGTAATGACTGCATACCAATTAGCAAAGTTCACATTATAGTCTGGGAGGTTCTTATATCTTAAAGTTCAGGCCTTGGTAACTTTTCTCCTAGTCAATTTATAGTTAAACTGTAATAGAAAACACAGCCTTCTCAGCCTCTCCTCAGTACAGGCTGGTGTTAATGTTCTGGAATCCTTGAGTGTGTGTGCTCTTGTTCTTACCATCTTTTCGTTGGTCTGAGGCCAGCAGTTGCTAGTTCATTACTAATTATAATTCATTCTTATTGGCTCTCAATGCAAAGAGCATTTCTTTGAGAAGTGAAGAATTCTGACTTAAAAGAAAGGGGCCCCTGTTGTATTTCAAATACGAGCTTGCAAAAGAAATTTCCACTTACCTCAAATGAAAACTGATTTTATTTTTATTTTTGCAACTTTGGGTGTCTATGTTTCCCTGAAGCATTTGTTCATGACTTACTCTAATGTTTCTTTATTTCTAGAATGATAGTTAAACACCTACATATAATTTTATAAGAATCAACAGCTTGGACAGCGGCCACATGTAAAATCCATTGTGACAGTCTGCCATCATCTGTCCAATAGTAGACTGAATTTTTAAATGAGGAAATTGGTGGCACTGGTTATTGTGTCTTTCCGTCCTGCACATTGTATCATCAAAATATCATTCAATTGTGTGTGTTTCTTTGCTCCAGAGGAAGGTTTTTTTTTTTTGTAAAACAATTTAACTACTTTTTGCTTCACCTTATCTTTCCGTTTTGCTTGTTCTTCTGTGACACCAAAAAAAAAAAAAAAAGGAGGTGGCAAGAAATTGCTGAGGACCAAGGGATACAGCACTTTAATCAATTTTATTTTTAACATGCAATAATTTTTCACTTTGTTTATGTCTTTGATTTCTCTCTGTCATGCTTTGTTGATAAATTTAAAATAGAGTCCTTGGGCTTTTCCTTTGCTTCCTCCTCCTAAAGGACAAAAATTAGCACATGAAAGCATAACAAAGGCATTAGTTCCTCTTTTCCCTGGAAATATTTTTTCCAGAAATATTTCTGCAATTATTTTAATATGATATATGATCATACATGATATGATGATGTATATAAGTGAATTTTACCTCTCATTCACTGTGTGGTACTTAGACCTCATCCCTCCTTCCCACTTAGCCTAACCTCTGTGCATTGTTTCAGGTGTCCACTGTGACAGTGTGTGTGCTGAGGGACGCTGGGGTCCCAACTGCTCCTTACCCTGCTACTGTAAAAACGGAGCTTCGTGCTCCCCTGATGATGGCATCTGTGAGTGCGCGCCAGGATTCCGAGGCACCACTTGTCAGAGAAGTAAGTTTTTCATTAGGTGGCAGTTTCCATCTGCTCTTCTCAGAGCCTCTGGTACAGAATTATTCTCTGTGCCACAACCCTCAGTCTGTAGAGATGTTCTGTCATAGTCCAGGCTAAGAGAAGTGTTTCACTCAGTGGGTCACTCTGTCCTTTGCAGGACTGTCCTCAATAACACTTTCCCAAGAGATTGATTCTTTCCACCCTTCAGGACTCACCTAACAGATGGGGATTTCGCCATTTCTCCTCAGTAATGATTTCATCGCCTCATTGGCCTCATCATCAGAATATGTTTTTTGATTGTGCCTTAAATCTTGCAAATGGTGTTCCAGAAATCCATTGACCTGTAAATATTTTATTTAGCAATTTTGGCTTTAGTCTTACCTCAATTACCAGAAGTCAACATTAGCCAGACCTTCAGGCAAATCATACATCTTAGTAGTAGTCTTAAATTTGGTGCTAAGGGGAAATAGAGCTGCAGAATTAAAAGTGGAGGTGGTTGACATTAGTCAATAGAATTTTTGAATTAGGAAATGATCCATGAGGTTTTACTAAATCATTTAGTAAAGGTAATCAAGAAAGGAATATATGACTAATTATAAAATACATCATTCTAATTTTTAAATTGCTTTTTTTTTTTCATTCAGAGCTCTATGCAATCATCCTATATTTAAATCCAAGTAATATCTCAGGAAGAACCTAATTATATTGCACTTTACTTCTTCACTTTTTAATCACAATCATTAACCTAGACCACTTCGAGGAGCAACAGTTTTTTAACCCTGACTATAGATCTATTTATTGCAGTAATGACTCTTAAAGAATAAAGGATCAACACATGGTTTGAGAGTATTTATTTGGGGCTTGTTAGCATTTGCAATTTTATTTACTTCATTTATTTCTTCAACGAGAATCCTTCAAGCCTCTGTTCTATGCCAAACCTCAAGTTAATTGGGACCATAAATGGGAAAATAAAGAGACCTAAAACATGTGCCTGCCCGCAGGCATTTCAGAGTTTTCATTATTAAAGCGTGCCCTTGTTGCTTCTGTTGTTATTTTATATTAGAAGATGCTTACTAGCATTAAAAAAATGTTTACCCCCCAAACTGGGCCTAGATTCTGATGTTGAATATCAGAGACCATTGTCTCAGGGAAGAAAACTGTGCATTTCCATTCTGTCTTCAGTCTGCTCGCCTGGTTTCTATGGGCATCGCTGCAGCCAGACCTGTCCACAGTGTGTGCATAGCAGTGGACCCTGCCACCACATCACCGGCCTGTGTGACTGCTTGCCTGGTTTCACTGGCGCCCTCTGCAATGAAGGTAAGCATCACCTAAATTTTTGGGGATACACATGATGATGAGGAAGCCACATGGAATCTGTCCTCGGGCTTCTCCAAAGACAGATTTTTATTTACCAGCTTTCCTGTATGCTGTGTTTACAGCTTCTGCAAACATGACTCTAAGCTTTGGGAAAGTGGGCTTGTCACCCCCAGAAAAATCTCTTTATCTTCTGAGCTATGCTGCAATTTCAGTTTTAATTGGAAACAGCCGCCCATGAAAAGTCAATATGAGGAATGATTTTGACTCCCTGAATGAGAAGTCAAGGTTTCTAGAAATGCTGATGTCTACTGGATTGTGATGCCTTCCTTAGGGTCTTTGGCTTCCTGTCTTTGTAACAGCAAGCCCATGCAAAGGAGGGGTACTGGGAGAGTAGGGACAGCTACTCAAATGGGCAGCTGGATTGATGACCTTTAAAATCATTTCCTGTCTAGGGCTCTGGTATATGAGATGCTTTTGTGTGACTGACTTATAACTTATTCACAGTGTGTCCCAGTGGCAGATTTGGGAAGAATTGTGCAGGAATTTGTACTTGTACCAACAATGGAACTTGTAACCCCATTGACAGATCTTGTCAATGTTACCCTGGTTGGATCGGCAGTGACTGCTCTCAGCGTAAGTCTATTTTTTTTTGCTTGTTTGTTTGTTTGTTTGTTTAGAACAAGATCAAATTCTTTTGTTTATTTATTTCAGGTTCTTTAGGATTAAGTATGAGAGGTTATGTAATCCAAAAATAATACGTGAATAATTCTAAGATACCTTATTTTAGTTTTTAAACACATTAAAAGTGCTATCCAGGCTCTCCCTGGTGGCGCAGTGGGTTAAAGCACAGCACTAAGAAGCTTAAGCCACTTCCACATGAGTTCCATCCCTGCCTGCGCCGGAGGAGATCCACGTGGCGTGGCAGACCTCTCCTGACCCGCCCGCTGCTCCACTCAGCAGTGTACTTTGTCGATCTGTCTGTTCTGCTCCCTGCTCTGTCTCTGGTGAATCCTCTCACCCTCCACATCTCTGGCCTGTACTCCAGTTCTGTATGAATAAATAAATAAATCTTAAAAAAAAAAAAGTGCTATCCAAATCCAAATAATAAATCTGGATTTAAATTGAATTCCAAATAGTAACTTAAAAGAGCCTAATTAGGTGGCACTTTGCTTATTCACTTTTCAAGGATTCTTCAGCCTTAAAATGATATTATACTTAGAAAATCCATTCTAAGCTTTATGTCAAACCTCATGTCAGCTATTTATTATTACTTTGCTCTTGGACAAAAATGGCTCACACAATTATAAAATAATTTTTTTTTTTCATTTAAAAATTTACATCAGATTGATTTGTCTTTATTAGGTTATATACTCCCTACTTGGCAACCATATAGAAATTACAAGTGGTCCTGCTTTTAAGCAATTATGCTCTTGAAGCATTAGTATAAATAAAAAGTCTTTCTTTTGGTAAATCAAATCATTTTACCCATAATCTTAAATTATTCCCAAATACTTTATCCAAACTTTGATTGCTCTTCAATGGGCAGTAACCCCAATGATTTCATTTTATTGTTTTCTGCTTCTTCCAATTAAGAGTCTTTATAAGTGAATCAATTCTTACATACAGCGAGCTTGAAGACAAACTGTAGTATCAACACCAGAGCAGAGTGTAGGCTTTAGAGATTATAGACATAAATGCTAAACTACTGGACCCCTTCTCTCTTGGGTCACGTCTTTCTGCCCATCTGATCTCTGCTCAGATGTCTTTTCAGAGAGATCTTTCCTAAAGGAATACCTCCTTCCATTTTGTTCCCCTTACCCTATTAGATATTTTCTTTTTTTTAAATTATTTTATTTTCATAGTATTGATTGCCATTGTTTTTTTTTGGTTGACAGTTTCATTGCTTGTTTGGTTGGTTGGTTGGTTTGACTGCCTCCCTTACTGAAAAATAAGCTTGCAGGGGATTGTCTATCTTCATTTTGTCCTCTGCTTCTTTTAAAAGTACTAGACACATAGGTACTGCGTAGACATTTGTCAAATAATTAAATCTGTAAACCTTGACATGATTTTTGCTGCCCTCCCTCAGTGTGAATGAATCATCAGTAACGACATTGCTGGTGTAGTCAGCATTGCCATTTGGGTTTTCACGGAGTTTGGAGCACTGTGCTTTCTTTGTCCTCATGCACACTAACTTCTCACGAAAAAGAGATGAGCAGGGTGGATGGAATTCTCTCTGCTGGGTGCTGGCCTCAGATCTGACAGACCTCTGTACACATGCTGTGCTTTCAGCTTGTCCACCTGCCCACTGGGGCCCGAACTGCATCCACACGTGCAACTGCCACAATGGAGCCTTCTGCAGTGCCTACGACGGGGAATGTAAATGCACTCCTGGCTGGACAGGCCTTTACTGCACTCAGAGTAAGCCACGGGCCTGCTGAGGCTCACCCCGCGGGCCACACCCTAAGAAGAAACAGCCTCGTGTGTTTTGTGCATGAGAGGAGCTCATCAGGATCCCCTGACATTAGTGTTGCATCTGCCCAGACACCTGTAGTCATCCAGGTGGCTCAGAGGTGTCACATGCCAAAATTTCTGTCTCTGCATGACATCAGGATACTGAGGCAGAGCAATGCTATATGGGTGCAGGTGTACTGTTCTTTCCCTTCCCTCCTTTAACAGACGCTGTTTATATGGACCAAACTCATTTATTTTAACAACACAAAGGTTAGGATAAGTGACAGCAATTAGAAGGGGAGTGTGCTCTTGGAGAACAGGATGCAATGGTTCTCAAGCTTTAGTGAGTTTTGAAATCACCTGGAGGGCTTAAAAAACTCCTACATTTCATAGCCTCATTTCATAGGGCTGGGGCTAGGTTCTGTAGTTCACATTTTTAATACTTTTCTTCATATTGATGCCAGCCTAGGACTGTGCTTTAAGAACTACCATTTGTTTGTTTTCCTTTTCCCCCTACAGTGTTCTAATCATTTGAATTTCCATGAGGTTTGAACATTATAGGATATAAATTGCCAAGTCCTCCAGAGCTCAGCACCATTGGGAAAAAGGACTGTTCTCTGCCCCCTTGTCTTTGACTGGGTAGGAGAGATAAGACAGGAAAGCATGTATTCTGGTTATCCTTAATAATACTATATGCTTTTAAATGAAAGAAATGCTGAGGTGAAAGATAAGGTCAGAAATTAGGTAATTAGAAAATGTAACTAGGAAATAGCCTGAACAAATCTTTTAGAATTTCTAGAAGGCAGTATATACACTAAATTGTGGCTTAAAGGTGGAAATTAGCAAGAAAAGAGGTTTTTCTAAGCATATTCTGCAAAGATTATATAGGGGTAAATGGCACAAAAAAATGAGGTTCTCAAGTTCTTGGTGTCTGGGTGCATATAAAGTTTATATTTACATTATAATGCAGTTTATTAAGTGTGAAATAACAGTGTTTCTTTTAAAAACTAGATGTATTGCAAGTTGCCAAAACCCTTTTATAGTTTCAATTTTATACAAAAAAAAGCAAAATATGCAAAACCCAGTACAGCAAAGCATAATCAAACAAGGGATGCATATACATATGTAAATATATATATTTATAACTTTTATATATCTATAAAAGTTATATATCTATATATGTGTGTGTGTATGTGTGTATGTGTATATATATATATATACATACCTACATACATACATACATATGTATAAGTTTCTAAATTCCTACATTTCAAAATTAGAGCCTGTTTTCAACAGAGGAACATTTTCAGTAGAAGTAGCATAGTGTAGAGTGGGAAGATCCCCCTGAGGTCTGGAGCCAGACCTACCGCATTGACATAGCAGCCCTGTCTCTGCCATTTGCCAGTGTGTGACTTAGGGCACTCTGGGCTCACTTCCCATCTAGAGGACAAGAACATTCTCCCTGCATTTCCAAGCTACTGAAAAGAGTCCATGAGAGTATGTGTGAAAAGAGGAGAGGTTCTAAATAAATCCATGGCATTGGTGGCTGTGTTTAGATGCTGGTGTTTTTGTCAAGCCTCTGTTTATTGGAACCTGAGCTTTCCTTAAAACCTCACCATAAAAAGGAAAAATAAAAAGCACCTGTAATACTTGGGAACAGTCACCAGTTATTGAAAATGTTCATAATACCAAAGAGCCCTGAAAACTCCTGTAGGGTAACTGCTGGCCCAGGAAAGCCAGTAGGGCTTGTAAACATCTTTGGTCCTAGGGTCCAGGTGTCTGGGTTTTGAAAACTGTGCACAGTGGGAAGACTTGTTAATTTTTTTAAAAGCACCTGTGAAGTGCAGGGTTTTTTTTTAAATACAGCATTCTACCACATATTTTTAGCAAAGAAGATAATATTATCTTAGTAAGTAATGGATACAGCAGATTTTCACACTGAGGAAGAACGTCAAGGTAATTTTAATATAAAGCTCTCTTTTCAATCCATGGAATTTGAATCCCGGATTCTAAGAGTTGAGGGAAAGAAGAGAGGAAGTACCTCATACTCTGAGGATTTGAAGGGATGCTTTGTTAGAAGACATTAGTCTTGTTTCCAGGGCTACAGACTTACTATTACAGTCACAGTTCAACTGGAAGGTATGCAACTGTTCTGCTCTTGCTTATGAATCACAACCTCCTTGCAAGAAGCCTTCTTAGGACCTGAAAATCTTTGTAACTGGAGCTAAGCTATGTACTCTTTCTTGTCTTGGTCACTCTAATGCCTCTGTGGCCTTCAGGTTTGAAGATAAGCGTGTCAGGGACTCAAACTGTCTCTCCTCATCAGCCTCTTGACCCCCACTGCTCTTTCTCCTGACACAGGGTGTCCACTGGGGTTTTATGGAAAGGACTGTGCCTTGATATGCCAGTGCCAAAATGGAGCTGACTGTGACCACATCTCCGGGCAGTGTACTTGCCGCACAGGGTTCATGGGAAAGCACTGTGAGCAGAGTAAGTATGAAGACATGCTGTCTCTAGAACAGTGTTTGTTTCCCTAGAATCAATTTTCCTAGATGTCTGAACACGCTATGGCAGAACCCAAAGATTTAAGTTGTTTGAGTTGATGGCTAGACACTTGTTGGCTAGGTTGATGATCCTTGCTGGCTGTTTTGCCCTTGCAATCCTTCTGAGAAATTACTCAGAGCTCTGGGTGGAGGGGGCATGGCTATAAGGATAAAGACAGAATTCAAGTTTTCCATCTGTTCATCCTGGCTCATTCGTCCTCTTTCTTATTTTTGGAACAAGAGTTGTTCAGCTTCTTAAAGGAACCAGTCGAGCTCTTTTCCTGGAGAGAGGCTGCCAGGGTCTCACCCTGGACCAGAGTGCATCCAGTGGTGGGGAGAGGGCTCAGAACCCAGGGTCTGCCCCATTTTGGTGAGGGAACAGGTCCATGTAGACTTTCAACAACCTACACTAGAGTGTATGTTTATACCGTTTCCATTAACAACTCCTCGTCTTCGTTTTACTAACCTTCAAGGCAGCATATTGCTTATAAAAATTCCACTCTTGGGGAATGACCCATCCTGTTTTTCCATTTCCACCCATGAGCTATAAGAACATGAGTCTGAGGCTGAGTATTTCAAATTGGTCCATTGTCCTTCTCCTGTACATCTTTTCAGTCAATATTTCAGGTGAATAAGCAAGGCCTTCCTTAGAGAGCTCTGTAGGTCCTCACTCTCTTACTGTGTGCAGGACATTTCCCATGCATCAAAGGCTGCACTGTGAGGAAGGTCTCATGGCTGGAAGAGCAGTGTAGGGTTGATCAGCCTCCAGGGTACTAGAAATAAAGCATCACACTTCCTCCACCCACAGGCACCTCCACCTCACCCCTGGACAGCCAGGTTGCCTGCTCCTGAATGTTAAACCTTAAAATATTTTTGCATATCCCCCTGTCTAGCAAATATAACAAGAATGACAACCAGCAATCAGCTTGGAGAGAGGTAGCCCAATTTTAGATTTGTACTTCTAGTTTAATTTAATCTTGAAACATTTACCAAGTCACACATCTGCCTATGTGCACAGGGCCTCTTTGTGTATGTAGTATGTGTGTAGGTGGGTAAATGTCTAAATGTGTGTGTGTACATAAAAACCAGGCTCTGAGCTGATTTTAGCTTAAATGACAGACTGGTTATGGTCTTAATTAATGAAAGACTCATTTATTTATTCATTCATTTATATATTTAATTTTAAGTTGAGGTAATATTGGGACACCCCGTCAAATATTACCACCATAGTGTGCCCACCACCAACTCACTCATAATCCACTATCATAGACTCATAATCCACTATCATAGCACTATCATTGTGCTTCCTCCCCCCTGTATTCTTACCCTCCCCAAATAAAAGTGCTTCCATCATTACTCTGAACATCATATTTAAAGTGTCCTGATTTTTGGAGCATTTTTCCAGTGCTCCTTTGTAAACAGAAACTCTGGTTTTGTCAGAGAATTCTGATGATAATAGCACATTGCCCTCTGCTGTTCACTTTTCAAAGAACATTGGTGTTTTCTATTGATTATAGGTTCAACATGTCTGAACTATTTAAAATTCATGCCCAACTTTTACTAGGACTACATCATTAAGTCCCATTATTTTCTCCACTGTAGTTAGACAACAACCTTCAAATCTAAACTACAAAGTTCTGAACTAGAAATTCGCAAAAGATGTCCCCCCCCCGCCCCTCTTTCTCTGTACCCAGCTAATGCGGGTCAAAATCTACCTATGGGAGGATTCCTGGGCCAAAAGTAAGATACACATTTCTTAAGGAAACATTTCTAGCTTATACCTTTGGTCTACTCCCCTTCTATCTTATAGTTTTGCCTGGTGGAGTCATCTCAAATTGTTCAATAGTGTATCATCAATTCTTTCAAGGCCCCACAGATTGGGTGCACCCATCAGAGAGGCAGGTACATAAAAGCCAAGAGTCAGAAGCCACCATGAAGAACTTAGTCTTCCAGCCTGTGTCACCTGGCCTCTGAGTCCCATCTTGGTTCCAGGGATGCTGGCTATTTCTGGGGCACCCTGGATGGTACAATTCTGCCTGAACAGGACTAATCCCTCCAGACACAGCACGTCCTCCTCAAAGAGATAACCTGGCCCCAAATTCCCAAGCCTGGAGAGCTACACTGAACTCTCCTCTCCTCTCAGAGTGCCCTGCAGGTACATATGGCTATGGCTGTCGCCAGATATGTGACTGTCTGAACAACTCTACTTGTGACCACATCACTGGGACCTGTTATTGCAGCCCGGGATGGAAGGGGGCTCGATGTGATCAAGGTAAGGGCCTAGAAATAGAATTTCCTTGTATTGTGTGACTACCTGCCTCTCAACTTTATTTTCGCCTCCATTATATCGTTTCTAATCCTCATCATGACTTTACAGGTGTAGCTGGTTATTTATTTGGTTGTCAGATGGCTGCTTTATTGTTGCTATCTTACAGATGAAGAAGAAACTAAAGTTCAGAGAGGTTGGGTACTTTTCCCAAAGTCATATAGCTAATAAGCAAAATATGTCTGGGCTTTGATGTCAAGTTTTTCTGGTTCCAAAACTCATGAACTTTCCAATGTGATTACAATTTTATTGAGGTAAAAATAATAATGATTTATAAACTTATGTGTATAAATGTCCATGTATAAATCATTATTTTCATATATAATTATGTGCTATAATTATACTATTATATATTATGTACTATACACTTGTGTATATACATATCTATATAATGAAATATACACAGATACATAGCACCTATAGACAACACAAAGTATACAATTTCATAAAACCTGATATATATATATATATATATATAATATATATATTTATATGTCATGAAGTCTTCACCACAATAAAGATGATAAATATATACACTTGTGTATATACATATCTATATAATGAAATATACACAGATACATAGCACCTATAGACAACACAAAGTATACAATTTCATAAAACCTGATATATATATATATATATATAATATATATATATATTTATGTCATGAAGTCTTCACCACAATAAAGATGATAAATATATTCATCACCCCCAAAAGTTTCCTGTTTACCACTATTTTGCTTTAGGCCCAACCACCACTGCTCTAATTTCTGTCACTATTAAGTAGTATTCATTTTTAAAATTTCATATAAATGGAATCATACTGTACTCTTGTCTAATTTTGTTTACTCACCATAATTATTTTGACATTCAACCATCTTTTATATATCAATTGTCCTGTTCTGTTTTTTGCTGCAGAATAATCCACTGTGTGAATATATCATGTTCATTCACCCATTCATCTGGTGATGGACTTTTGAACTGTTTCCTGTTTGGGTATTGCAGATAAAACTTCTATCAACAATAACATATCAAACTTTTACTTAGGCATATGCTTTTATTTCTGTTGGGTCAATTCATAGGAGTAGATGATGGGGTCATAGGGAAGATAGATGTTTAACTTCTTAATAAGCTTGTGCCTGTGGTTTTTAAGTAAAGTGTTTGTCCACTTGGGCATAGCTGATTCTGGAGTCACTGGAATGTTTGAGAAAGTTCTTCTGGTGATTCTGTAACATGGCTCAGAGAGCTCCTTCTGTGTGTGATGCTTTTCATTGGTAATAAGCACATGGACAAAAAGCTTTAGGAAATTCAGTGTTGTAGGTGAGTTGCCTTAAACTGTAGGCCACATAAGGCACTCTTACTTTCTTTTGTAACAAAACTTTTGCATGCTCATGATTAATATTTGACTTCCATAGCAACAGGATAAATTACACAATCACTATCACAAATGCTTTGAAATGGCATGACACCTTAGTGCTCTACTTTTCAGAAACTCTAGCATTCAGAATCACAAGGTCATGGAGACCTTTGAATGAATTACCTTCTTTGAGATCAGTTTCCTCCTTACAGATTGTGAAACTGTAGCCTAAGAGCATAAGGGAAAGTTCAAATATATGTATCAGGTCTATTTGTTTTGGATGCCAGGTTTCTTAACTCAATGCATATCTTTAACCTTCTCACTGAAGGGAACATGGAGAAGAACTATAAAAAGCTGAATTTTTAATTTAAAATAATTTAGAATATTTAATTTAGAGTAATGTTATCAGGTACTACTAAATTAGATAATAACTACATAGAACAATATTTTCTGAGGTAAAACACCTGTTGAAATTAGCCTAACATAGATCCTGATGTTGGACTAGATTTAGAATAGGGTTATTCTTGTTTGGAAGGAAAATTACCATTAAAATGCTAAGGATAGACATCAAATCAGACAGTTGAGATATTTAGGAGGTAACCCTTATAGGATTAATAGTGAATAACAAATAGAGTACAATTAATAGCTCATTTAAGTCTTTACCCTGAAATATATCAGAGGCACCCAAGCCCTGCTAACTCTGGCTTCAGGAAATGTTATCTCTCTTTTGAGGTTTAGAACAGCCTTTTTCTGGCTATAAACAAGTCAATATCTAAAAATGAGGATTTCTTTCCCTTACTGCTATTTCCAAAATTTAATATTTCATGAACTGAAAATATCCAGCCATTAGCACCATGGGAGATTCTTGTGAATAAAGATCAAACATTTATCCAGTACACTGTCATCCTTACATCTCTTTTTCTCCTTTTTCTAGCTGGTGTTATAATAGTTGGAAATCTGAACAGCCTAAGCCGCACCAGTACGGCTCTGCCTGCTGACTCCTACCAGATCGGGGCCATTGCGGGTATCATCATTCTTGTCCTAGTTGTTCTTTTCCTCCTGGCGTTGTTCATTATTTATAGACACAAGCAGAAGGGAAAGGAATCAAGCATGCCAGCAGTTACCTACACCCCTGCCATGAGGGTCATGAATGCAGACTATGCCATTTCAGGTAAGACTAGGGTCATTAGAGATATTTTACCCCCTGAAAAGTAAGGTTTCCTGGTTCTTTGAAACCAGGTGTTTGTGCTGCCATTGTTACTGTCAGTTAGCCTAAAGAAAATGTCATCCTTGAAGCAAGATGTTCTTTTTTTTTTTGTATTTTTTTTTATTACAAAGTTTATTTTTACATCATTTTGCACATTTTTTTTTCCATCTCGATTATAATCCCCGCGGGTTTCCCATCACCAAATCACCCCTGTGCCACCACCATAGTCCTGTGCATTTCCCTCCCTTCCCCCCCCCCCGTTTTTGATCCCATTCCTCACTCCACCCCCACAGAATGTCTCTGGTATATGGTTGTTCATTATTTTTGTTATTTTCTCGCCTGGTCCATTATACTCCTGCTATGAGTGACACCATCCGGTATTTTTCTTTCTCTTTCTGGCTTAGCTCTCTAAGCATGATCTTTTCCAGCTCCATCCAAGTTGCTGCAAAAGACATGTGTTTCTCTTTTTTGGTTGCTGAGTAATATTCCATTGTATATATGTACCACATCTTTCTAATCCAGTCATCTACTTTTGGGCATCTGGGCTGCTTCCATGTTTTTCCAATTGTAAATAAAGCAGCTATAAACATGGGGGTACAAGTATCTTTTTCAATCAGTGTTTTTGTGTCTTTTGGGTAGATACCTAGAAGTGGGATTGCTGGGTCGTAGGGAAGCTCCATGTTTAGCAGTTTGAGGGACCTCCAAACAGTTTTCCATAGTGGTTGTACTAGTTTGCATTCCCACCAGCAATGCAGGAGAGTTCCTTTTTCTCCACATCCTCGCCAACATTTGTTGTTGCTAGTTGTTTGAAGATGTGCCATTCTCACTGGGGTGAGGTGGTATCTCATTGTGGTTTTAATTTGCATCTCCTTATTACAAGTGATGTTGAACATTTTTTCATATGCCTGTTGGCCATCTGCATTTCCTCTTTGGAGAAGTGTCTTTTTAGCTCTTCTGCCCATTTTTTTTTATTTTTTTTTTAAAGATTTATTTATTTTTGTGCATACAGAACTGGGGTACAGGCCAGAGACTCAGGGGTGGCGAAAGACTTTGCCAGAGACAGAGCGGGATGCAGAACAGGCAGATCAACGAAGTACACTGCTGAGGGGAGCAGCGGGCGGGTCAGGAGAGGTCTGCCTCGCCATGTGGTCACCTCCGGGGCAGGCGGGAATCGAACTCATGCGGAAGTGGTCTCAGCTTCTTAGTGCAGTGCTTTAACCCGCTGCGCCACCAGGGAGGGCCTCTTCTGCCCATTTTTTGATGGGGTTGTTTACTTTATTTTTGTTGAGTTTCATCAGTTCTCCGTATATTTTTGTGATCAGTCCTTTATCGCTACTTTTGTGTGAGAAAATGTTTTCCCAATTAGTGATCTTTCTGTTTGTTTTTAGTAATGTCTCTTTTGCTGTACAGAAGCTCTTTAACTTGATGTAGTCCCACCTATTTATCTTTGCCTTCACTATTGTGGCGTTGGGTGCTCTGTCTTTAAAGATGTCGCTGAAGTGTATGTCATGTAGTGTTTGACCCAGAAGCAAGATGTTCTTAAAGATGTATATCTTATGTTAACAGTAACAAAAATCATCACTGCTATTCTGTGAGGCTTTTAAAAGTGGATCCATTAAGTGGTTGCTTTGGACTTTGGGGATTTTAACCAGGAGGAAGCTTTTCTGGGCACCCAGTCCCAAGCCTTTGTTATACATAGTTGGGGTGAGGGGACGCTGGGGACAGGAGGGATGGTGATCACTTTATCGAAGTTATGGAGCAGAACAGAGACCAGGACCTGATCTTATTTCTCTGGCTTTGGGTTCTTGCCACAGTGACTTCCAGCACTTCACTCAGCCCACATGAATTATTAACTAATCAACAACCAAATTATATTAGAAAAAGTTTCTTGGTCTTAACAGGAACAAAGGCAGTTCTTTAAGAAAACTCTTTCTTCTGAGTCCACAAGTCCCTACAAAATTAAATTTTACAAGTAACACATTATCAGAAGTAACCACCTAGATTGGGGAATTGGAAACTTAAAATAGTAATTTGGGGATAATATACTGAAGGTGTTCAGATGGGCTACATGTTGCTAAAAAAGTGATTCTGGGGAAATATGTGAAGTAGCCAATTTACTTAGTAGTACAGAATTTTGCATCAAGAACACAAGTTTTCTTTCTTTCTTTCTTTTTTTAAATGAAAGGAATTTTAAGTAGAAGTTGCTTTGAAACCATGTCTTCTCAGCTTGGACAGCCCCAAGCAAAGAGTTATCTGTGGATTTTACTGTACTTTTCAATAAGGCAAGTGAGAAAGCAGATACCTGATGCTTCTAGACGCTTTGCTGAGTATTCCAGGCGGGAGGCATTCTGCCCAGCTTGTGATATGGAAACCGTCCAAACATTTGTTCTTACTGTTTTGCTTCCCTTTTTCCACACCAATTTAGGGGACCCTACCATTTTAACTGTTGCCTCTTGTCTTGCAGAAACCCTGCCTCACAGCAATGGTGGGAATGCCAACAGCCATTACTTCACCAATCCCAGTTACCACACCCTTACCCAGTGTGCCACTTCTCCACATGTCAACAACAGGGACAGGATCACCATTGCAAAGGTGAGAGGAAGTCAAGTCACGGTGAGTAGGGGCAGAGAAGGAATAGGCATGTGTGCCAGATGCTATCCTAGGGATGTCTAGATATCTCATTTATTCTCCTCAATAGTTTTGGGGTTGGCATCTCAAGCTTACTGTCAGAAACAAAACACACCCTGAGTAATGGGGAGTTTAAATCTCTTCCAAACAGGCAGCAAGTGAGTGAGGCAGCAGCAATGTGAGTCAGGGTCTCCCTATCTCTTCACCAGGACTATTTCCATTTGTACCTCTTTAGGAACATGTTTCCAACATTAAATGAGGTTTTAAAATAGTGAGTCATAGCCAACCTATAGAAGACCTAATACTGGGTAAACTTGCCAAGTTTATCTCTCCTAACCATCTGTCTTCTAGTGCCCCTTCCTAGCCACTTGTCATTTCATAACAACAGTGACAGGCATTTGTTTAGATTGAACCACTTTAAATTACATTTTGTAGGTACCAATAATAAGAACATACTGTATGCCAAGCATTTCTAATTATTTTACAAATATAAACTCACAGCAATCCTGTGAAGCCAGGGTCATCCTTATCTTGAAGAGGTTGGAGGCCCAGGGCTGTGTGGAACCCATGGCTACTCCTGCCATAACTCAACTCATCCCATTACTCCTCCACAGTGCCAAACATTGCTCCTTTCTGATTGCACCCCAAATTATATGTCCAATCCCTATTGTCTAATTCCAGCTCTCAATTCAAAGAAAACCAAGCTAATTAAATCAACACAGTTGCAATTAAATTAATGCAGCTGGATTTTAATTATAGTACCTCATAGTTAAATAGCACTTCACATCCTCAGGAGACTGTCGTGTTCATCATTGCATTTGTCCTCATACACATTCAAGAGGGGAAGCAAAGTAGATCATCTTATTCTCATGTGTGCAGTTAAGAAATCTCAGAGTTACTAGTGACTCATGCAAGATCAGACCGTGTTTGACATTTCCTCAGAAACTGTCATCATCCTTGCCACTCAACAGGAGTCACTTCATGTAAGGACCAGCCCTTGATACATGCCATGATCTTCCTTTCCCAGATCAGTTACACTGCATTCCACCATATTATATATATATTTATATATTTTTAAAGATTTATTTATTTATGCATACAGAACTGGGGCACAGGCCAGAGGTGTGGGGGGTGGGGGGTGAGAGGATTCACCATAGACAGAGTGGAGAGCAGAACAGGCAGAACTGACGAAGAACACTGCCCAGGGGAGCAGTGGGAGGGTCAGGAGAGGTCTGCATGCCATGTGGATCACCTCCCGGGGCGGGGGTCGATCTCATGCTGAAGTGGCTTTAGCTTCTTAGTGCTGTGCTTTAACCTGCTGCGCCACCAGGGAGGGCCCTATATTCTCTTTTTTAATCTTCTATTATCTATATTTTTTAACAGTCCAAAAACAATCAACTGTTTGTGAATTTGAAAAATGTGAATCCAGGCAAGAGGGGTCCATTAGTGGACTGCACAGGTACTCTGCCCGCGGACTGGAAACATGGTGGCTACCTCAACGAGCTCGGCAAGTTCTTCCTTCTCTGTCATCAACCAGGCACTGTTATTCTAGATTTGGCTATGCCAAAGCAATCTAAACATGTATCAAAAGCCAAAATAAGAGAATGATATCTACCATCTATAAGGGTTTATTACATGCTAGTGCATGATTTATTCAACAAATACTGATTGAGATCCTAGTAGGTGTCAGGAATGGATAAAAAGTAACAGGAATCTCTGCTTGCCTATAACTTATTTTTGAAATCTATTTTTAATTACTTAATTCTCACAAGTTCTCTAAGAAATAGGTACTATCATCATCATCATCATCATCATCATCTCTGTGTTACAGTTGAGAGAGCAAATCAAAAAAAAAAAGGTTAAGTAACTTTAGCAGGGGATTTGGGCCTAGTCACCTTGCTCCTCTTCATTCTCTTTTAATATGAAGTACCTGCATTTGAGGCCCATTTCCCCTTGTAGGTGAGGAAATGAAAAAAGTTAACAGGAACACAGGAGATCAAAGATTCTCAAAGGTTTGGAATCATGACCCCATTCACACTTTCTAAAGTTATCAAGGACCCCAGAGAGCCTTATGAATTATATCGATTCATAATTATATCGATTATATCTGCCCACGGACAGATATACCATATTACATATTAAAATTAATTAATTACCATATTACAAATTAAAATTATTTAAAAATCATTGTTTTACATGTACTTATAATAACAAAAATCTCATTTCATGAAAGCATAAAATGCATTTTTGTGAAAAACAAGTACATTTTCTTCCCAAGTAAATCATAAGAAAAGTAGTTCTGTTTTAAACTTTTGTAAAATCTCTTTAACGTCTGGCTTAATAGAGGATAGGAGATTTTCACATCTGCTTCTACCTTCACACAATAATGATCTTATACTTGGTAGAGCTCCTAGAAAATGCTTGAAAGACAATGAAAATGAAAGATGAAGACAATATTGTTGTAATACTATGAGAATAGTTTTGGTGTCCTGGCCCTTTTGTGAAGTGAATGGGGCTTCCTAGGCCACAGGTGAAGAACTGCTGTGAGACACTGTATGTAAACACACACCTTATTTTCAGGGAGGAGCTTGATGATAAAGTGAGGTATAAGATGCCCTGGGGGCATCAACCGTTCCATGTTTATTTGGAGGGAGGGGAATTTTCAAAAAGTTCAAAAATTGAATTTTGGATAAGCAACATTTTTTTTTCCCTAGTTGGAACATATTTATACTAGAAATTGTAGTTTCTCTGAAATTCAAATTTAACTGATCTTCCTTGTTTACATTTGTTAAATCTGGTCATACTACTGGGCAGACTTTTCCATGAATCTTGTTTTATAGAGGAATAAACTGGGAAGCACAGAGAAGTGAGCTTTCTTGTAAGTTATGCAAGGAAGTGGGTAAAATCAGGTCTCAAAAGGTGTTCTTTTGACAGTTATCCTCTCCACATACCTCATATGTCAGTTCACCTGAATCAGAGACAGACACCAATCCCTGTAGGCTCTGGCAACCCCTCTTACTATAGAAATGTAAATGCCTAAGTAAGAAAATGTGTACAAATTATTAACTTTTACCTACATTAATTCATCCAATCTACATAGTAAATGTAGTTTAAAAAATTGTATCAGTTTCATCATAATCTTAGTAAAGCCACTTAACATTGGGGAATTTTTTTTAAGGATTTATTTATTTATGCATACAGAGCTGGGGTACAGGCCAGAGGTGCAGGGGTGGAGAAAGACTTCACCAGAGACAAAGTGGGGAGCAGAACAGACCGACTGATGAAGTACACGTCTGAGGGGAGCAGCGGGCGGGTCAGGAGAGGTCTGCCACACCATGTGGGTCATCTCTGAGGCGGGGATCGAACTCATGCTGAAGTGGCTTTAACTTCTTAGTGCTGTGCTTTAACCCGCTGTGCCACCAGGGAGGGTCCACATTGGGGAATCTTTTAAAGACTAAATTACATTAGTAATTTAGCTCTAAAAGTATGTGAATGGTACTATATAAACTACTACCTGACATAAAAGCAGGAAAAGTTCCTTATTCCACCTCCATCTCTGGTAATCCGTTCAAACTCCAGAGCACATACATAGCTCCCCACAGTGGTCACATGAACTTCTTTGTTTTCTGTCTCAATTCTACCCAAGGGAACATAAGATATTGGCTGGAAATTCTCTATCTTGTTGGTTAATTGCATTCAAGAGAAATTCTGAATTTAATGACCCTTTAAAGTTGTTGCCCAGGCCAAGTCCCTTAAGCAGAATAAGGTCTGATTGTGGATGATGAGATGTGTAGGGGTCTTAAATGATGGAAAAGTCATTGTAATGTTGGCAGAAAGAACTCTGACCTTGATGCAAAAGGCCTGAGAACAATTCCTGCTTCTGTTACATGACTCTGGACCAGTTATTTCCCTATCAGCTCTGATTTGCTTATTTGTAAAATAGGAAAAATGATTATCTTTTGGCTCATTGTGTAAATTAGATTAAGCCAAGAATTTAAAAACACCTGAACAGGGATTAGGATATATGGGTGTTAATGAGGAAACCAACCTGTATACACTCTTGTTAAAACAGAACTCTGATCCTCTGAGGCACTAAAAAGAGAAATCTGCAAGGTTTCATAGCCCCAACTCTTTATCCCTAATTTACTATCCACCCTATGCTTTTCCCTTCTTTACCCTTGGATTTAACACAGCTAGTAGCACGTTGGGCTTTTAATAAGAGATTGGTATAATATGGAGATATTTGGTGGAATTTGACAAAGAATAACAGAGTTCCTTAGTAATGTACCAGGCTACCAGCCCTGCCCACATTTACTGGGTCCCTTTAAAAGTCTGAGAATCCCCAAAACCCTTTGTCCTGACACTGTCTGCAAAATGAAATCACTAAGACGACCCTCAGGGTCAATAATTTGCTAGACAAATATAAAGAACTCACTGAAAGTTGTTAAACTCATGGTAACAGTTTATCACAGCAAAGGAGTTCACATTATAACCAGCCAGGAAAAGAGACACAGCAGCACAGTCCAGGAAAGTTCAAAAACAAATGTTCTAGTTATCCTTTTGCAGAGGAATCATGGAAAGTGCTAACTTTTTCTGGGAAAAAAAAAAAAGGTAACAAAAATAAAGAATACGGTCAGCTGGGGAAAATCACCTCAGATTTGTTTACACAGACATGATTGATTGCCTATGAGATTCACTTACTCTTCAGCCTGTCTGGAGATGGAGTTGATATCAACTGACCCAAACTCCGGCCCTATATCTCTTTATTAGTCCTAGGCTTCCCTAGTAAATGAAAACACTCTGATCAGGCAGGACATTCCCAGGACATCGACGGACTCCCAGGATCAAAGGATCTCCCTTTGGCATAGTAATTCTTTACTGTATACCCTTTTATTCTACCTGCCTCTAAAACTCACTTTCTCATCAGTTGGGGTCTTCACTAAGCTTGACAACCCAGACCCACAAACTGATGCCTAACGAAGGAAAATGTTCCTATTTCCTGTCCCCACAATGATTGATATTAGACTTACCAGCTCCCTTTAGGGCATTTTCCCTCTTTTCTCCACAAAATTGTATCTCGATGAGACATCACTGTCAGAGCTTGAATTTAACATCACAAAGGAAAACAGTTTCAGGGAGTTCACACCCTAGCCATTCTCAAATTACTTGAATGTTCATCATCATCATGTCCATAATATTCCTTTAAAATATCATTGACAATGCCTTGGAAAGCTTACAGATGATAGACTACAACTGAGGATAGTATAATACATCAAGATGTTACAGTCGGTGAGACATCTTTCAATTCTATGGCACTTGGGTTTACAAACTCTTTTTATAAGCTATTTCACTTAACCACCCTATAAGCCTTGGAAGGTAGGCTTTGTTTTTCTCAATTTAGAATTCAGAAAATCTAATATCTTGCCCAAAGTTATATGGCTACTATGCTTTGAAATCTACATCTTTTATTTCAGTTTGAGTCCTGAATGGGTCCTTTCCAGAGTAACCTTGAGTCAAGTATACTAATTAACGTGTACCTCATTTTCTATCCAGAAGTGATCATTTTTCCCAAAGTCACTATAAATGAGCAGGAGAATGATTAGAATGATATATTTTTTTAAAGATTTATTTATTTATACATACAGAACTGGGTACAGACCAGAGGTGCAGGGCAGTGAGAGGATTCACCAGAGATATAGTGGGGAGCAGAACAGGTAGATCAACGAAGTACACTGCTGAGGGGAGCAGTGGGTGGGCCAGGAGAGGTCTGCCATGCCATGTGGTCACCTCTGGGGCAGGCGGGTATCAAACTCATGCTGGGGTGGCTTTAGCTTCTTAGTGCTACCAGGGAGGGCCCATAGATGGGCTTTTAATTCTAAGCCCTGGGACATCTGGCAAAATGGAGCTGGTGTAAAGGTTTAAAAATCAACATGGTGGTGAGATAGTGGATGCCCAAACCAACTTATTCCTTAACCTTGGAATATTCGATGAATTTTTCTCTTGCTTTCATTTCTCACTGGGCACTTTTTTTTTTCTTCCTTTATCACAGGTGCTTTTGGACTTGACAGAGGTTACATGGGAAAATCCTTGAAAGGTATGGTATAAATTCAACAAAGAAAAACACTTATCAGAAATCACAATTAAAAAAAAACATTCCAGAGGCAGAAATAATTTGTTAAACGAACAGAAGTAGTACTGCAAGAAAATGTACATTTGTTAAAGCAATAAATTATTTCAACAAACACACAAAATGGTTCAACTGACATCAAAAGACTGAATGTAGTGAATATTGGTAAAGCCTAAGTCTTGAGAACAAAGGTTTTAGCTTACTGAGAAAGCACTCACATTGTCTTTGAAAAAAATATGGCTGATATGAAGAAAGAAATATGAAAAAGTAAATAGCAGAGGAAATAGGAAGATATCAACAACGTCACTTATTCTCAGGAGGAATTTGAGTAATAACCTAACAGGCCCCATACTGAGATTTTACCAGGAATCCTCACAGCACAACTACCTTCCTTACCTCGGTAATCAATCTTTTTGTTCTTTTAGGGCTGTAACAGCTGGTTTCTTGACTGGGCCTTTGAAAATTTACAAGTGAATAGTAAAATAGAATGGAATTAATGGTATCTGGATATGATAATCAAAATGAAATTCAAGTTCATAGTCACTTACCTTAGGATCTAAAATTATTTTAGAGATGAACAATTTTAATTTTATAGCAAATTCTCTTCAAAAGGAGTGGGAGATGTTTAGTATTATTTTCAGTATACATAATTACACCTAGCTACAAAGAAAAAGAAGTAATCTTCCCAGTAATCTTCGCTAAGAAAGAAATGATGTTGTTCATCTGTCTTCACAGACCTGGGAAAGAATTCTGAATATAACTCAAGTAACTGCTCCCTGAGCAGTTCTGAAAACCCTTACGCCACAATTAAAGACCCACCTGTACTCATCCCCAAAAACTCAGAGTGTGGCTATGTGGAGATGAAGTCGCCAGCACGGAGAGATTCCCCGTATGCAGAGATCAACAACACAACTTCAGCCAACAAGAATGTTTATGAAGTTGGTGAGTTCTCCTGATCCACAGAAGAACCTAATACATAGGAATTTTTTAACACAGTTTTCATGACTTTGAGAATACAATAGCAGGTCATATAAACCTTACTAAAAATGGTGGCCAGTTTTAAAATGCAGCCCATCTTTTCAGTGATCAGATTAATTGATGTCAAATGAATTTTTCAAGGAAAATGACATTTAGAAAATTTAAAGTAATTTTCCCTTATCTCCCACCCAATCATCTTTTGTTCTATTTTGGCATGCCTGTGGAAATGCATATTCGTCCTATTAGCTAATATGTCAAGTTAGTCAAAATAAATGATTCAAGTGGATTAAACAGCTGCTTTTAGCAGGACTGAAACAATTTCCTTTTAAATTTGTCTCACATATTAGTAGTATCCTCAGATGTGAGCCTGATACAAATTAACATACACAAGATAATGATAACTCAACTTAAAATTAAAGTTACCTTTCTCAAACAATATTTGCAGATATCATTTGGGGAAGTTAAAGCATCAGAGCTGCCATTGGCTAGATACTAATGCTATATATTTTAATATTTTTGACTCTTTCATCAGTCATAGCTAAAACTTTACAAAATTCTCTAAGATTAGTAAATGAAGTGACTGGTCACTAGTAGTTCTTTGTATATTGCAAACCTGTCACTGGAAAGAGATATTATAATGATTTTTAAAATATTAAGATAGTTTTTGGAGAGTTGTAAACAGTTCTCTTTGAATGACCCTATAATCCCAAAACGGAAATAAACCTGAGAGCTACATCCTAAGTCCTAAGTTTCACAACATGTTATATGTTTCCACATGTTGCATTAGCCTGAAAAGACCTCAATCTCCTCACCTGCAGAGTAAGGGGGCTGATTATCTCCAAGGTGTTTTTTACACAATAATTTACATCCAGGGTTTCTGAATACCCTTTGATGTCTTCATCCCAACCACCACATACCCTTTCTTTTGACTACCAGTTGTGTGTGTCAGTGGGTCCACTGTTAAAGAATAGCCACCCCGTGTTATTAAGAAGAGATCATTTGTGTGGCTTTTTAAAAAGATTTGTTTTATTTATTTATGCATTCAAGAACTGAGGTGCAGAGATATGAGGGATGAGAGGATTCATTGGAGACAGAGTGGGGAGCAGAACAGTCAGATCTACTGAAATGCACTGCTGAGGGGAGCAGCGGGTGAGACAGGAGAGGTCTGTTGTGCCAGGTGGGTCAACAACCTGGCCGGGGATTGAACTCATGCCTCAATGGCTGGTGATAGCTTGATAGTACTGAGAGTTAACCCCGGAGCCACCAGAGAGGCCCAAGAGATCATTTGTTTTTAAAAGATAATTCTTCCTTTCATTTGTATAAAAGTTCTGTGTGTTTGGTATTTGCAAAAAAAAAAAAAAAAATTCTAATAAAAATACTGTATTGTATTTTTTAAATGTTCCCAATGCTAATACATTGTGTCCCTGGTTGTCACAGAACCTACAGTCAGTGTTGTCCAAGGAATATTCAGCAATACTGGACATCTCACCCAGGATCCATACGACCTCCCAAAGAACAGTCACATCCCTTGCCATTATGACCTGCTGCCAGTTCGAGACAGTTCATCCTCCCCCAAGCCAGAGGATGGTGGTGGCAGCAGTACAAGTAGCAACAGCAGTGAATGACACCAAAGGACCACTGGGTAGCCACTGGAACCCCTTCTAGAACTGAAGTTCAGTTCATTTCCATCCTCAAGTTTGCCACCTCCCATGAATGTTAATCTACTTGGTAGGCAGTTGTTGGATGTGAACCAGAAGGCGCAAAACTCACTGACTATAGGTCCTGTTTGTGCAGTTGGTATGGAAGGAGATTATCAATGTAATTTCTCCTTCCTGATAGTTTTAGAACTGTACCCGTGAAGCATGACTTATTGTAAAATCTTGACTAAAAGCATGACTTGCAGCACTCCTTCGGAGAAACGGGTTGTGATGGATATTGGTATTATTGCTTGAAAAATTAAATTTCAAATATTTTCTTGCTCATTTAGTTAGCATAGCTGTACCTAGGATTGTGCAGTTTACCATTAAATTTACTTTAAGTGTGAATCATTAAACATGTACAAGGAGAGGTGCACACTACTGAGTCTGTAGTGTGCTAGACTCAAAGAAGTACAGAGATAATACACAACCCAGGAAGAAACAGTCTTTCAAGTGGCACAGTAAAAGACTTTGAGTAAAATCTAGAAGTGGGTAGCAAATTTAAATATGAAAATTTTAAACCTTTTTCTTTTTAGAATAAAGACATGTATAATTAGAATTACTTTTAGGAATACTAGAATTACTGCAGGGATGAGAATACAGATGTGCCAAGCAGAGGTGACTCTTCTTTCTGTTTGACCCTAAGCCCCCTCTAAATCTATGTTGCCATCATTCTGACCACTGGCTCCATCATACACATTCTCCACTTGAGATCCATAGCATATCAGTTATTATTTCATCAATAGAAAAATGGATAATTTTATTTTTGACAGACTGGATTGAATGAGTGTATAATGATAGGAAAAAGTTGTAAATTTTAAGTGCAAGAAGACGCTTAAGTTTTGTAAGCCATTAGTAGTACATGCTGTAATATAGAATTAGCAGACTTTTTTGATTAATTTTTCCCTAGAAGTAACTGAATATTTTTGTGCATATTTGAGAAGAGGGCACTTTCCTTTTATTAATTGTTGGTTTAGAGAAACTATGCTTAAGCTGGTCTTTTGCATTGCTAATATGACATGTACCCATTTTTTCATTAATTTGTATTTTCATTTTTAAGATGTATATGCTATGTTTTGTAGTGTTTGTATTGTTAATGAAAAATATATGTTCATTGTTTCTTGTATTATCGACACTTATCTTTTTGCGTGATCAAAATGCATTGTTCTTTTTGCTTTTGGAAGGAAATGAAAAATATATCATTCAAATGAACTGAAAGTGGTTATTACTAAAATAGTACAATAACTGTAGGTGATAACTTAAAATTGAAATAGAGATGCTTTTTCATATTCCAAAGTGGAATTCCTTTTGATCTGTGGGTTCCCTGAGTCTGTGTTAAACCAGAGAAAATGGATGCTGAGAGCAACTGTTGCTGACTAAGTACCATAGACTGATCTTACTGAAGGTCATCATTAGGGTGATCATGTAATTGACTATCCAAACTGGGGAATGATTGAATGTAAATGGAGTCTTTTTTAATAACTTATCTGCTGTGTGTTCCAGCAGCTGAGAACAAATGGTCATTTTATGTGTACTCACACATTAACATTTTTACTCCAAGCTAGTTTTTTTATAAGAATGCTGATATGATGCAAGAAAGCCAGTTTCTACTTCTTGGACCTACCTTAGTAATGATTGAATGAGGAAGCATGCAATACACAGAAGGTATTGACCCTGCCAGTTATTAAGTGGGGATATGCAGTGAGCTCATGTCACACACCTGGGCCTTGGGTGGTGCGTTTGGTCAGGTAAATAGATGATAGATAGAACAAACACACTTAGGATATTCACTGCTTTGATGGCTGTTTCTTTTAGGAAACTCCAAATTAATTCACGGAAATATGGAGTTGCCTGGAACACAAGTTAGCAACAATTGATTTATTTCAACAACTATCCACTGCCTGACCCTTGATGCTAGGACATAGGATCTAATTGAGACACCGGTGGGCCGGTAGTCACAATGAGTATTTTCGGTAAGAAAAAATAAGATTATCTTGTCAGAGTTCTGTGGCAAGTTTGCATTTTCTCTTTACTTCCTGGAGATTTTAAGAAAATAGCCTGCTTCTGTTCTCATTTCACTATTAAAAAAAAAAATCTTTGTGTAGAGGCAATACAACTTCAGCAAAAAACTCAGGCAACAGATCTGAAATCCCAAAATCACTGCTGTTCTTCCTGTGAGTTCTTTGTGACAAAAAACATTGCTCAGTGTAGCTGTGGTCCTGAAACATTAAACAGGATTCACTCCCTTTTAAACCATGGAACACACATAGTAGCTTGGGTATTGTGAAAACTACATGTATTTGGGGAAGTGTCACTGAGAAGTCAGAATATTCTAGATGTTTTGATATAGATTTAGGTAAAGAGAGAAATACTTTTGTCGGGTGAAAATTAAAGAGATTTCAGGTGGAAATTTTTCAGATATGTCCAATTTAATTTGATGTTGGTGTCACTCTTTATAGTGGATCTATTTTCATGATCTTTGAAATATGCTAATATTAATTTATCTCCTAAAAATTATTTCTTCCTTATATCCCACAGTGGTCAAAGCAGTTAATAAAGTTCATGAAACCTAGCAAAAGGCATTCCGGGGAGAATATCATCCAAATTACTACTCTCTCTTTAAAAGTTGATATATTATAAATCTTCTGTTTGTAATTACATATAACCAAAAACTGACCCAAAATATAGTTCATACACTTGCTTTAATACAGAAAATGCTATTTGTAGTTGATTACATAATAAGTAGTATTTACAGTTAATTTATAGAACATGATATTAATTCCCCTTCTGTACAAACCTGGTTATGTTAATAGTTTCATTATTATCTCCTTGAAAAATTATATTCACCAAAGTAGAATGTACCAGTGTAGTTTTATAATTGGACCATTGTAACCTGTCACAATCAAATCCATTGGCACAAGTACTATAAATTTTGAGAAATGAAAGTTTGGTTATTTTGACTCCAAAGAACCACAATAGCAGTTATCAATGATCAGGATTTTTAATCATAAATATTGCAAAAGTTACACAAGAATAGCATGATACCATTTGGAATTCTTGTCACTATTAGAAGTCCACTTAACACTTAAAATAAGATGAAATCATAAAAAGTGAGAAGTTTACATTTTTCTAAATAAATATTTCATCTCCTGGTAACATGTCTTTATTGTTCAAACTACATACTCAGGCTTTGTTACAGGCTTTTGTTATGGAAAGGTATATAGATAAGTAAGTGTGAATCACATGGTGATTCAAGAATGAGTGCTTATTAAGTAAAAATTAGTACAGGAAACAGCTCTTTACTGTGTTCTTTATATTGCTTTCCTGACCCTGGTATATTTATCTGGCTCAGTATTTATTATAGGCTTCATTTTGATATAAACTAATTGCAATGCATACATTTGTTTTAAAGAAAAAAATCTAAGTAGCAAGCAAAACAACAACAACACAGTTGATTGTAGCAAACAAACAAAAAAATGCTTTCAGCATTAAAATATTTTCCAAAGATGATGAAATTGCATTGGTATTAACTTACACTGTCATTTATATCACCCAACAAATCTAGTGATTAATGCAGTAAGCTTCTAATAAAAAAAACTTAGTGTTTATTTCTATATCTGTTTCTATTGCTAATTAACTAGAAAAAAAATGATCCTTTTGGAAAAATTAGTATTTTTTCAGAGCTCTCATAGTACTTTATGTATACATTTAAAAATTATTATACTTTATTATATGTAATTAAATGTGTGTCTGCTTTCCCTTCAGAGTACTTGCTTCAAAGGACAGAGGCAACATTTGTCCATATTTGGATCCTAGAACCCAGGTTAGTAACTCAGAGTCAGATACTCTGGAAACAATTTTAGAATATTTTATGCGATTTGCTTTTTAAATTTCAGTAGCCTATTAAAGTTTTCTCATATATTTAAAATATTTTGAAGTATTCACTCTATAGCACTGTGTTCTAGGGATCAAATATGAATAAAACATTGCTTCTTCTGTTAGAAACTGCCTATTTATTGGGGGCTCAGTGCCAAGCACAGTAGAGAATACAGAAAAATATAAGGCAGGAGCTAGTTTGAAGTAGGAAATTGTCTAGGTAGGGAAGTAAAGTCTTTCTTTGACTTTGTAGGTTACTTAACTTCTCAGAACCTTGGGCTCTATATTGTAATGTGTTGGCAATAATGGTCCCTATTTCATAGTATTTGGTAGGAATTTAATAACTTTCTATATACAAAACACTTCAGTACATAACACACATCAAATGTTACCTATCATTACTATTATGAAAAATTAGCTAATAACAAAAGCCTCTCTACAATAATCAGATAAATGATGAGGCTGGTAAGTCAGAAGTGAACATTTAATGAATATTATAAAAACCCTATGTTCATGGGACCACATCCTGATCTATTTTTGTACTATCACAAAATTCCATACATATTTTATTTCTACAATGGTAATTTAGGAAAGCAATAACAATATGATTTCATCTTCTAGCAGCATATTATCTTATTATCAATTGAGAGTGCTTTTATAGAGACTGCTTGGATGTGGATTCCTGGGAAGATGGTGGCCCATATTCCCAAATATAGCCACCCACCTCGAAAAAATAATTGACCTGAAGAGGTTTCACATACGTCCTTGTGACTTTAAGCTCTTGTAAGAAGGTGCAGATGGATGAAAGGAGTGGGAAGGACAAAAATGTAAATTGGAGTTGCTTGGTGAGGACATTATAAAGGGTGCTTGGGGCGAGCCAGTTGACTTGGGGATAGATTAAGGCAAAATAAGGAAAGAATGTCTCAACTGTTTACATTCTGCATCTCTGAGAGAGGTGTACTGTCCTTAAATGAGGTTTAATGTCCCTATTAAAGGTGTGTGTATGTGGGGAGGGGCAGTTTCCATGACAGAGTAAGGATGAGGAGAGAAGTGTGAGGGTTGGGGGGAAAAGAAAGGCCTTTTTCTATAAAATGAAGAGATTCTTTTAACAGGTGGCTTTGGCTCGAAGTTTCCCATTGAGCTAACCTAAACTTAGAATTGTGCTAGCAGTGGAAGACACTTCCTGCTTTCTCTTTTTCCTGAGATCATACTTTTATCAGTTTAAAGTGACTATCTAAATCAAGGGCATCTAGGTTAAAATATGCTCTGTGGAATCTGTTCTGTGGAACATCTGTGTGGTCTGTTTTTTTTTCTTTTTTTTTATTTATTACAAAGTTTATTTTTACATCATTTTGCACATTTTTTTTTTTCCATCTTGGTTGTAATCCCCGCGGATTTCCCATCACCAAATCACCCCTGTGCCACCACCTTGTGTGTGTGTGGTCTGTTTTATGGTGGCACTCTGATTCTCTATATAAATCTATGTGTCCTCCTTTTTTGTCTTGGTACGGTAATCTGAGTGTTTTGTGAGTGAGTATTTAACAACTAGTTCTTAATTAAAAGTCATGCCATGACATAAATACTCCCACTATGGCCAATTACCAGCATGATATCACTCAATAAAGAGTTAAGAAGAGATGCCCACTGGTCTGCCATCATCAGTATTTCTACAACGCAGGGACAATAAATGTAAATGACCTTAAAGGCATAACTAATGGTAAAAGGTCATAAAAGAATTTATAATTAATAGTTTGACTACTTAACACTCTTGAAAATATAATTTATTCCATGAGAAGCTAACATACTTTAATTTCAAAATGAAATGTGCTTAACAACTGGCTCACAAAGTTCCTGAAAATTTAATAGTTGGCTCGCTCAAGCTTGAATGAACTATTCCAGCATATTACTAGGTTACCACAACCCTTATTTCTAATTGCTCAAGGTGAGATGGGAGATATGATCTCCACCCAAAACACTTACATGGACTCATGTGATATTGGAGCTGGAAGGGACCTCAGTGCATATTTTCTGCTACCTTTTCATTTTATATCTAAAAAAACTGAGGTTTGGAGTGTATTCATTCAAGTACTTATTTATAGAAAAGTTGGTAGGCACTAGATACCCTATTTCTTTTTTCTCCTAATTATGTTTACTGAGGGGAAATAGTTTACATGTTTTAGGGATTATAGGTTCAGATATTACAAATGTATGTTTTCATACCCTACCCACCCTCAAACCCCAGTAATCTCCCACAATGCTCCATTGCCTCCTGACCTTCCCCATTCTTACTCATTTCCCCTTCCATCTGATTACCTCCATTTTTCTGTCAGATGTCAAGTTTTGTTATGGGTTCAGGTTTGTCTTTCATATAATCCCATTTGTTTTTATTTGCTTTTCCTTCACTTATCAAATCCCCAATGACATCATGGAAGCCAAAGTCATGGAGTGTTTTGTCTATTTTTTTTTTACTTCAATATAAGTTACAGTTTCGGCCTTGTTTCCATTTCAAGTTCATTTTGTCCAAGGTATGAGGTGGTGATCTAGTTTCCTTCTTTTGCATGAGGCTGTCCAGTTTTCCCAGCACCATTTGTTTAAGAAACTCTCCTCCTGTCAGTTTATACAATTTTGTTATAGATTGTCTCTGGATGTGCAGGTTTACTTCTGGACTTTCAATTCCGTTCCACTGATGTGTGTCTTTTTTGTTTCAGTGCCAAGCTGTTTTGATTGGTATAAGTTTGCCATCTACCTTGAAGTTTGGGAATATGATACTACTGCTCTTCCTTTCTTTGTTAATACCTTCTTTCTATTAGAGCCTCAGTAATTTAGCCATGAAGACCTTCCTCACGAGTAAGTTTCCTGTAAGTTCCTAATTGA
>NW_004567122.1:20445764-20502226 GCF_000260355.1 Condylura cristata
TGCCCTTCAGAACAAAAACAAAACAAAGCAAAAAGAAAAACCTGCATTGTTTAATCACACCATCATTTATGACTCTTCATAATTAAAATTTTCCAGAATTTCTTAATTTTTCTGAGGACCCACCTGAGGCTTTTTCCAGAATGGATACAATTAGCAGAGGCCATTAAAAATGAATGACTAATATTATGTAAGCTAGATTGATTGTTTTTCTCACATTGCACTAGTTTTAAAAAGACTCAGTATTTCTATTCAGTAAGTAGCTGGGCACTTATAAATATCCATTGCTGTCCTTTTTGGTTGAATCATGGGTGCAAGTTGATTAAGTAAAGAAAAAAAGTGTTGAATAGTTATTTGCATTGCAAGTAGATTTTGTTTTTGCAGAAAATAAACTGAAATTGAGTCACTTGATAAAAGTAATTTTCATAACACCAGAATGAAAAGGCAGGATTTTTCTGACTTGCCTGAAATGTTGAAAGAGAATGTTGATAGGCTCTCCTGAAATGTTGATCTCCAGAAATAATCTATTATTTAAAAAGTCAACGAAAGGATGAGGAAAGCTCGGAAAACAAGATACAGAGGCCCAAGATATTGCTATTTTCCCTGGTAGAGAAATGTATAAGATGTTCACAATGAAACTCTTAAACCTGAAATGACAAAACATGTCTACAAATTAATTACTAAACAATGCTTTTGTACAAAATAAGAACTGGTGATTTTGTGATTATTATTATTGGTGAATTAGCATATTTTGTAAGTTAGAAAATGTCTCTTAAAAACAGAGCCTACAGGCCCTCCCTGGTGGCGCAGCGGGTTAAAGCACAGCACTGAGAATCTAAAGCCGCTTCCGAATGAGTTCGATTCCCGCCTGCCCCAGAGGTGACCACATGGTGTGGCAGACCCGCCCGCTGCTCCCCTCAGCAGTGTACTTCGTAGATCTGCCTGTTCTGTTCCCCACTCTGTCTCTGGTGAAGCCTCTCACCGCCCCTGAGCCTCTGGCCTGTACCCCAGTTCTGTACGCACAAATAAATAAATCTTAAAAAAAAAAAAAAAAACAGAGCCTACAAACAGAAATAAAAAATGCTTATTAAAAGAAGAGTTCCATCTACATTTGTGTAGCTGTAAACATAAAGTAGGTTTCCATTAGATTGAGTGAACAATATAAGAACATCTTTACTATATTAAATGTTTTAGATACTTTTAGAGCAAAGTCACTATTAGTATGAATAGTAAAAAATTATAGTACCATTAAACAAAAACCATTAAAGACAAAACTAATCTTTTAAAACACTGTCACTCGGCTGTATACATTATATAATATTTCACAAATGCCCTTTTTTACTATTATTATTGATTCTAAAAAGTTATTCAAACCAGGATAGCCTGTCTCAGAATAATCATGTCACCATCCAAGATGATGACTTGAAGAAAAACAATTGCTTGTATGTTATTCTGATATTTCATCCTGAGTTATTCATTTTTTTTTTCAAGATTAGGCTCTCCTTTTCATAGTCAGAGCCCTTACATTTTTAGAAATTGGTTCAGAGGCTCAGAGAAAACAAATTCTCTAAGGAAAACTCAGAGGAATCTGAGAAAACCAGCAACTGCTCTAAGAGGCATTGAAGGCGTTGAAAGCGTTGAAAGCAGGGGCCCTTTGCCCAATGACAGAGCTGGCTGGTGAACTCAGCTCTTTGCGGTGTGATCATCCAGCACCCAAATCCCCTGGTCATGGTGTTCTTGAAATTTTTACTTGCAGCTGTTCTCAGCATCTTGTTACTCAAACATGCAAAAATGGAGACTGTTGCTTGTAGGTAGTCCTTACTTTGTTGAATAGAATAAAAGCTGGTAACATTCCAAAGAACTGAATAAATTGATTTCATTTGTCTCTGATAGTCTATTGACAGTCACCTCACCCACCTTTGAACTCCTTTTCTACTTTCTTCTCATCCCACACTATCTCTTCCAAATAACATTGTTTCACAATGCAAAGAAGATTCTGCTATTATATTTAAGAAATTACTGTCTCATTGTTTAGTTTTACAGTGCTATAGAAATGGCCTTTAGTGTGACTGCTTCAATTTGTTCTAGGATTGAGTGGCGTATACTCTGAATGGAGATTATTTGAGAATGATTGAAACAAGAGGGAATTTGGAGTTGCGAAGAGTGGTGGCAGCTTCCCACTTTTGAAAGCTTGTATGATCTTAAGATCAAGGTAATTCATTTCACTCAACTCTATTCACTTGAAAAGAGAATTTCTTGACAGTGTTCTTCTTCATTAAATTGGCCTAATGTGTAAAGTGTATAATATTTAGAAACTCAAAGTGAATGTGCTACCTACTAGAAAATAATATAAAATAGCTTTTAAAGTTACTGAAATATTTGGACAAAATTATCACTCCAGAAGGATCAAGAAGGAAAGACCATAAATGCAACTTTCTAGAATTAACAAAGTGGCATTAAGCTGCATTACTGGGCAGACTAATCACTCAGTAGATTCTTACAGGATGGAGAAAGGAGAGTAAACAATGCAAAGGATAAAAGAGAGTCCAAAATCTTGATTTAACCTCTTCAGTTCCAATATGGAACTTCTGGATTGCTCCATTTAAATCATTTCACCTTCTACCATGAGACACTTCTGCATTCAAGCTGCTGACCACACATCAGAGAAATAAGAATGGGGAAACAAGTCCGTGAGATAATTTCTGGGGAATTTCTAATCTTTTTGGTATAATGCTATAAAAACTGCATATATCATTTTAACGTAAATATTATTTCATATAAGTAAAATATGATATCTTTTTTAAAAAAAATTATTTATTTGCGCATACAGAACTGGGGTACAGGCCAGAGGCTCAGGGGTGGTGAGAGGCTTCACCAGAGACAGAGTGGGGAGCAGAACAGGCAGATGGACGAAGTACACTGCTGAGGGGAGCAGCGGGAGGGCCATGTGGTCACCTCCGGGGCAGGCAGGAATCGAACTCATGTGGAAGTGGCTTTAGTTTCTCAGTGCTGTGCTTTAACCGGCTGCGCCACCAGGGAGGGCCAAAATATGATACCTTAATAAATTAATAAACTTTATTTTCTAGAACAGTTTTAGATCAATAGCAAAATGGAAAAGAAAGTACAAAAAATTCCTATGTGCTCTCTGCTCCCCATATGTATCTGCACTCACTATCAAAGTGGCATTTTTGTTAATAATCAATGAACCTACATCGACACAGTGATACATAGGTATGACCCAAAGTCGATAGTTTCTACGACACAGTGATACATAGGTATGACCCAAAGTCGATAGTTCCTATTAGTGCTCACTTTAGTTTGGAACATTTTATGTGTTCTGTGGAATGTATGACATGTTACCACTGTTGTAGTATGTTACAGAATAGTTTCTCTGCCCCCCAGATCCTCTGTGCTCTACCTTTGACTACTTTTCCTTGCTCCTAACTCCTGGTAACCACTGAAGTTTTTAGTGTCTCCACAGTTTTATCTTTTCAGAATGTGAGCAGTTGGAATCATATGGAATGTAGCCTTTTCAAACTGACTTTTTTGACTTGGTAGTATGCATTTCAGGTTCTTCAATCTTTTCATGTCGTCTTTTCCATAACTTTCCCTTTCTTCTTGACACTGTCTTTTGCAAAGCAGAAGTGTTCTATTTTAATGTATGTCAAGCTTATCAATAAATTCTTTCAGAGGCTGTAACTTGATCTATCTAAATAGTCATCATCACTAAGGTGGTTTTATTATGATTATATTCTAATTTATAGTTTTTCTTTTTATAGTAAGATCTATGATTTATTTTGAGTTGTATTTGTGAAGGGTGCAAGATCTTTTTCTAAATTCACTGTTTTGTAAATGAATGTCTAGCTGTTCCATCACCATTTGTTGAAAAGATGATCTTTTCTCATTACCCCTTTGCCCAAGATCAGATAACTATATTTCTTGGCTTTCTATTCTGTTCTGCTGACCTATTCATCCATTATTTCACCAACTGTCTTCATTTCATCTGTGATTGAGCATCCGGCATTAATTTGGGGGAAGTTCACAATCATTATTGCCAAGCATTTTTATTTCTTCTCTTTTCCTTCCACTCTTCTCATCATGAAACACTACAAGTTTTGTAGTAGTCCCACAGTTCTCATATATCCATTTTTTTCCATCTTTTTTCTCTGCTTTTCAGTTGTAGAAGTTTTTATTGTCATATCATCATGCTCAGAGCCTTTCCTCGACTTTGTCCTCTCCCAAAACTTACCAGTTGCATTTATCCTTTGTTACATTGTTCTTGATCTCTAGCATTTCCTTTTAATCCTTCCTTAAAATGTTCACTTCTTTGCTTACACTGTTGACTACTTTTCTAGTAAGTCCCCTAGCCTAGTAATCATAGTCTTTTAAATTTCTTGGTTTGATAATTCTAGCATTTGTGCTATACCTGACTGGTTCTGATGTTTGCTGTCTCATCAAACTGTGATTTTGCCCTTGAGAATCCTTATTATTTCTGTTGAAAGGTAGACATGATGTTAGGTAAAACGAATTGTGGCAAAGAGACCCTCAATAATGTAGTGGCAAGATGTGAGCGAGGAGGAAATGTTCTACAGTCCTGAGGTTAGTCTTTTTGTGAACCTGTGTCTCTGGCTGTCAATGTCACATGTGCTTCTTGATTCCAAGCCCTCTTCTTAGATGATGTGCAACCACCCCAGGCCAGGTAGGTTCACCATCGGTTCTCACAGTTTAAAAGAAAATTTTGGAGCCCTTCACATCATCTTCACAGGTTTTAATAGTAAGCAGGGAAACAAACAAGCAGAGAGACAGCAAATTGAGCGCCATGTGGTTGCCATCTGTCTCTGAGTAATCCCCCTGCGCCCCTAATAGCCCTGATAGCCCTCCTAGCTCAGGTATGCTCAGTGCACCCATACTCCAGGTGTCCACAATCAGGCATGCATGCTCCATGCCCCACTCCCAAGTGCCTTTTGCATTAACACAATCAAGGCTGCAGGTGATAGCCACAGAGGCTAGAGGCATAAAAAGCCTGATTAATTCATTTGCCCTACAGAGGGTCAGGATGGCTAGGAAGGGCTGGAGCTGGTGTTTGCTTTCTCCCAGGTTGATTAGGTTATGATAAAAGCCCAGGATGTTAGGTTCTGTTAAAATAGTTTCCTGGGAGCAGGTTCTTGTTAAGAACAGAATGCTCTGGTATATTTCCAAAAGGTTTCTTTTCCTGTCCCCCAACCAGGAGCAGAAGGGCATTTTTCTCTGAGAAAAACTTGTTTGAGCTCCTAGCAGTAGAACTCACCAGTGCATGGGATCCCTCTGCCTGGGCTGCCTTGGGCCCAGCCTTCTCCATGCTGAGTCTCCAGCAAATGGCTACCTGAGGCTCAGGTTTTCCTAACTCGGTTCTGGCCCCCCGCAGTGGCTTCTGCTGTGGTAAGTGATGATTCTTTTCATCCATCTGTCCTGTTTCTTCAGTTTGGAGAGCAGTGTTTCACCCTCTGATCTCATTTATCTGGCAGAGCTAAGAACATTTGTTGGCTTTTTCAGTTTGTTCAGCATTTTATTGGTTGTTAGGACTGAGCAGTGTTGGGACTAAGCAACTCACATGCAGAACTGGAAACTGGAGGTTTGAAATAGTAATTACACATTAAACAAATGATGACTTCCTAAAATTATGTGTGAAACTTGCAGAAAAAAAGTGCTCAGTTCCTTTCCTCCTTGATTCCATACCACACAAAGAAGGACATCATTTATATTACTGGAAATGTTCAGTAATTAACATTTCAGTGGAATCCATCTCTTAAAAATAGGCAAAAGGTGCATTTTAAAACTTGTTTCTTTTCATTTCATGGACTGGTTTTTCATTTGGTGCAGTGTGGAACTTCATATGTTTAAAAAGTTATCCTTACTTTTTGACAATGTCTAGTTGAAATCGAATTCTCTTCTTTTTATTAAGTATTCATTCTTTTGGATGCAGGATGGTAAAACCCAGAGAAAAAGTATTCAGGCCTTTCCTCAATACCTGTTAGTTTCATAGTCCATTAAAAGTTCTAAAATAGTAAATTTCAACTATGCATTCCATGAATACAGCTCACAATATCTATTTAATTAGTCATTAAAATAAATATCAGCAGACATTCTTTCTTTGCTCAAGACATTCTTTCTTTGCTTCTTATTTACATCAAAGAGTATTAATTTTTTTGAATTGCCCACTTTTACACTTTATTTCCCTTTTGTTTTGCTCATCCAAACATGTATGGAATAATGGCTGAATCCTTTCCTCTCAAGACAACTCTGGGCAATAAATCACCTTCCATTTTAAGCAATAAGTGATTTCATTTATCTCTGATCAAGGCACCCAAATACTTGCATAAATTGGTAAGTCAAACCCAAAAGAAATAGGAGTTGGATGTTGCTGTTAACCTTTACTTTCTTTGCTATTATTTTCAAACACCTTGTTCAGTGATCTCATTACTTTTCAGTACTTGCTGTTATCTCTGCTTTTGCTATCAGCGCATGTCTTAGCCATATTCAGCACCATATCTGACCTATCCTAAGTTTTTTTCCCTTTTTTTGTAAGGAGTATTTTCATTGCTTAAATGAAAATGCAATATGGTCATTTATCACCTTTGAAGGCTAAAGATTTATTCACAGTCCTTCAGCACATCAATGAGATGGGAATAGGTTTTTTCACTAGTCCACAGCTCAAAGTTTACATAGGAATGCAATTCACTATCACGTCCTCACAGATAGAATGTCCTGAGGCTTTGCTCTTTGTATTTTCCTAACATAATGAAGTTTCTGTGAAGCAATCAATACTAAATGCAAAAATTTAAAAACATGATAAGTTGGCAGTTTCCATTGTAGGACTTTAGATTCTGCTAGATCAAAACTTCAGTTAAAAACCAAAAGAGTTATGCAAGAAGTAGAATTTTGCTTCAGTACAAAGTCAGGAAGAAATCCTTCCAAGTTTGGAAAGAAGACCCTAAGCTCCTGCCATAGTCTTAAAATCTGTATCCAAGCAGAGGAGAAATTTAGCTGGGATTAACAATCCAGTTAGCATTAAGGTATCCCAGGAAACCTCAAGAGTGCGTTCAGCCTGCAAACATTCCTGTGTGTGTGCGCGCTCAGGTCTGAGCAGCCTTGGGGAGACCAGTAGCAATTTGACTTGAATCTGAATTGAGTTCACTTCTGGCTTAGCTATGACCATGTAGGTTTAACTGGGCTGGATTATAAAGATATGCTTGGATCTGAGGAGTTCCTGGGATGTGTGGTTTATGATAGCCACAAGTTTTTAATGAAGAGCACTTGGTTTGAAAGTCTCTAATACCCACTTAATAGATGCAAAGTTGGAGTTTGGGTTTGTTGCAACTGTCTAATTGTGTTAGAATAGAAGTTAACATTCAACTTTGGAACACCCATGATAGAGATGTTTTTGGAGACTCCACTCCTACAGCAAGGGAAATAAAAAAAAAATAAAACAATTGGGATTGCCTCTCATTAAAAAGATGTTATACTGCAAAACAAAATATAAGTAGACTAAAAGACATCCTACTGAACGAGAGACAGTATCACAACCAGTGAGGGGTTAATATTCAAGCTGTTACCTAATATTCATGATTTAGAAAAAAATGTACTCTATTTCACAATTAAAAGACCCAATTAATTAGCAGGCAACATATCTGACAGATCATTCATCAAAAAGCATATCTAGAAGGCCAGCAGATAGATGGAAAAATGTTTAGCATTACATTTAATAATGGAAGTGCAGGTCAAAACTACAATGTGATATCATCTCATACCCATCAGAATAGCACATATTAAAAAGACCCCCAACAAGAAGTGCTAGAGAGGATGTGAAGAATGAGGAACCCTATTACCCTGTTGCTGAAATGTAAACTGGTAAAGTCATTGGCACTCTATCTGGAATTAGCTTATAAACTAAAAATGGAAGTAACATATGACCTAGTAATCCCACTCTTGGGCATCTATTCAAAGAACATGAAACCATCAACTCAAAAACTTAAATGCTTTATAATGTTTATTGCAGTGTGATTTAAAATATGCACGACAATGAAACAACCTAAGTGCCCATGGATAAAGGGCTGGATTAAGAGGTGGATATCCCCACAATTCTAATAATATTAGAATATTATTTAGCCATAAGCAAAGTGCAAATGTCATTTACAGCAAAATGGAGGAGGTTTGAGGGAATTTTGTATAGTAAAACAAATCAGAATGGCAAAGGCAGATATTGCATATTCATATACCAGACAATTTGACAAAGCAAAATACTTATAAAAACTAGCATACACTAACAAATGAAGTGATTCTTCTAATGCTAAGAAGGAGAGAGTGAAATGGTCAAAAGATCATAAGGGATGGTGGGGGAGGAGAATAAATAGATAAATGGATATTGTGGGAGGAAAGGAGTTAAGAGTTCATGTTTAAACTCACTAATCTTTTCTCATCATGAGGGAAATAACTCAATAAGCCTGAATGGAGATTCTCTAAAACTGTTTCAGAAAAAAATTTCTTTTCATGGACTTGACAAAGAATTTAATTCAATTCTCAGGAAGGCAGTTTAGGGTCAAGAATGAAAAGGGAACCCTAAGTCTATTGAAAGAGAGCTTACAACTCCTAAAAGCTTATGTGAAGCTGATTTTGTATTCCTATAGCATAAAGACTAACGGTGTCTCAGAGAAGTTAACATTTAGTGTATACATCCTCAGATCACTTATTGCAAGTTTGGTTAAGATTTTTATGGAGATGATAAATGGTTAAAAAAATTTTTAATTACTTTCGACTTAAGATATGCTATAATCCCAAACTCTTTCCTCTTACTTGTTTTTCTTTCTTACTGTCTATAGTTACTTTATTTTTATTTACAAGTTTAATATTTGCTCAGTGTGAATTGTTTTAATACAGAGAAAAAAATAATAGTTACCTTGCAAAGGCAGCCACTAATAACATCTTGATCTCCTTAACCAAACAATATGCAGAACGATACTGTGTGTACTGTTTTCAAATCTATTTTTCATTGAGCATTCATTAATCTCTTCCAGTTATTCACGAAATAATTTAATGAGTAATTTTTTAATATTAGAGTATAGCACTGTAACATCCATTAAGCCATATCATTACCTTGGGGGAAAATGTTGAAAAGTGTTATGTTTGGAATCTGAAGCATCTGATGTTTGCTGCTCCATTATGCTATGGGAGGATTTAGTATCAGTATATCTATATGTTTTAATTTTTATTAAGTAGCTAGTAGATTCCCATTCTATAAATAAGCATATAGCTAGCTTTCTTTGAAAATTTAAGTGAGACTTAATGTAATAGAATTTAGAATTTAAGTATTTAATATATGTTGACAGATGTCAACCTTTAAGCATTACACTAAATCAAAGATGCCAGTCTCTCTCCCCACTTCTTTCTCAAAATGAACAAAACTTCCCCATTAGAAAGACAGCTTCGGAAGGCAGGATCTCACAAAGCCTTTTGCATGTACCTAAGAGCGCAAGAAGTTAATCAGGATCTAACTAACCACAAACAATAAAGGAAAGAAAAAGCAATTGATTAGTGTTTGGAACAGAAGAGAAAAATAAGAGTCTGCATGTTTGCTTATTGTGAACAGTGAGATGTGAACCTTTTGACAGAAAGTTCAATATTAAAGAGGAGAACTTAGAAGGCTGTTTCCTTACCTTTGATTTCTCTATTTGATCATACTTAAATATATGATAAAAACTATTGAAAAAAAATCTAGTAATGGCTTCTTAGGCTGCAAAAATACAACTTTAAAAAAAATAGGCCACATTTACCAAATTGAAATATGGAATTCTTTTTTTTTAGAACATAAAAATCAATTATATTTTTAAATATAACAATGAACAATCCAAAATGAATTTGATAATTGCATTTACAAAGCCTCAAAAAGAATGACTAATTTTTTTAAAAGTGTAAAACTTGCACACTTAAAACTATGAAACACTGTTGAAAAATTAAAACACTAAATAAAGGGAAAAACCATTTGCTTTTTTTTATGACTTCTATGTCTCTGTTAACCTTATTTTCTTCATATGTTATTTTCCTGATTTTACTGTATTGTCTGTTCTTTTCACTCTTTAAACAAATATTTAACCTGAGGTAACATTAGGATTCCCCCACCCCCCTTTCTGATATTACTGCCTTAGTATACCTACCCCCAAATCACCCATAGTTCTCCAGCATAGTCTATTTTGTTTCCCTCCCTCATGGTTGTCATTCTCCCTTCTGCATACTTCAGTTCTACTGGTATAATCAATTTCAAGGGTTAGTTTTTAAGCTTGTCTTTATCTGACCATTTTTGGTATTTCTATTAGCCACATATTTGTGACACAATCAGGTATTTATATTTCTACTTCTGACTAATTTCACTAACTAATCCCTTCCATCTCCATCCATGTTGCTGCAAATGGTATGAGCTTATCTTTTTGATTGCTAAGTAATATTCCGTTATATATGTAGACCACATATTCTGGATCCACTCATCTGCTTTTGGGCAGTGAGATGTGTTTCCATAATTCAGCTATTGTTAATAATACTCAATAAACAAATGTCCTTTAGAACTAGTATTTGAATTTTCTGAGCAGATGTCCATGAGTGTAGTTCCTAGATATTTTGACAGATTGATATTTAATCTCTTGACACCTCCATATGTCAACCTGAATCCCCCCAAAGTGTGTAGAAGGTTCTCTTTTCTCCACATCCTCATCAGCACTTGTTTCTATTATTTTTTTTTTATATGGCCCATTCTCCTAGTGTGGTGGTATCTCATTGTGGTATTAATTTGCATTTCCGTGATGATAAACATATTTTTCATGTGCCTGTTTGCCATTGATATGTCTTATTTTGAGTAGTACTAGTCCCTTCAGCTGTATGGTGTACTGAATTGTCTTTTTTTTTCTTATCACTCCCTGAGCTTTTCCAAAACTACTATTTAGTTTTTTTTAATCATGTGAATCACAAATTACCTTATCTTTGCCATTAGCTACCAGAAATCATTGTGTTCCTTTAGAGGCATTGTATTGCCTTGATTTTTCTTGTTCCCTGAAGTTTTGTGTTGCTATCCTCATATTTGAAATAGCTGTTAGCTCTTTTAGTCTTTACTTACCAACTTTAGGAAAGAGAGCCCACCTGTCATCAATGTTAGGGATTCTCAGGCTCTCTGAGACCTTTTTGATGGTCTGTCGGTTCCGCATTTTTGTCCCCTCTTAGGATTTTTAAAATTTATCCCTTGACTTAAGAGATAATGCTCTTTATAATAATTTCACAGACCATACATTCTATAGTGACCTTCTTTTTTGTCTCAGACTGCCAGAGTCTCATGAACAAAGGAAGTAAAAGCAAGCAAAACTCTCCAAGAGGTATTGTTTCTGAATAGAATACATCATGCTCTTTGTAGCAAACAATCATTCTTTCATGCCATGTTCTCTGTTTGCCTCACTCTGTCCTTGTATTTTTTTAGTCATTTTTGTGGCAGGGTTGAGAATCATGTTCATAGTTTGCTACTATCAATAATAAAGTATGGCCCAGGAGTTTGGGCATGAATTACATTTGCATTTTTAGTGAGTTTGCCCATTGAGGCAATGCCTGGTTGGATGGCTTGCTCTGTAGCACTGTCTCCGCTGACTTGTGACACAGTGGTGACATGTGCATGGTGTGACATGCCTCCTTGAATTGTGCATTTATAGGGGCGTTGATGATGGGAAGCATTGTTCGAAACAAGGAGCTACTTTATCTTGATATGGACAAAAGCATAAAATACTGAAAAGCTGGAAGGAGTTAACTTTCTCACCATTAAAAACATGCTGGGAAGCATTGGCAACAATATCCTTTAGAAATAAGTCCATCTTTGAGTTTCTGTTCCACTTTGTCTAAGAGCTCTGAATTCCATGGTGGTAGCAGGAAAAAAAGCAATGTTTAAATGTTTGGAACATAATAGCTTGTGAGAAGGATGAAAGTACTCTGTAGGCCTCACCCCACACTTGTCAGATATTTCTTGAATATTTCAGAGATCTCATGGCAAACTTTGGTGCTATTGATTCTAACATGTATGTCAGCTCTGATATCATTGCATTTTTTGCACTGTCAAAAAATGATGCCTGGTTGGTTTTTATGTCTCCGCCTGTCTCTTTGCTCTAACCCCCTGTAGTCTATAATTTAGTATCACTAAAGTATATCTGAAAATACATTTATTTTTATGTTGAGAATTCATTTCAGTTACTACTAGGAAAAATAATTCCACATGTTAATACAAAGAAAATAAATAGGAAAAAATCCAACCACATTCAACTATTTAGACGAGTTCCTTTATGAACCTTTTAAGTTTTCTAGTTGGTAAAGGTGGCAAATATCCCCAGAAAGCAAATGCTGTTTCACCTTTTTTTTTTCTTAAAGATTTATTTATATATGCTTACAGAACTGGGGTGCAGGCCAGAGGTGCAGTGGGTGAGAGGATTCACCAGAGACAGAGCAGGGAGGAGAACAGGCAGATCTACTGAAACACACAGCTGAGGGGAGCAGCAGACGGATCAGGATAGGTCTGCCATGCTATGTGTGTCAACTCCATGGCCGGGCATGGAACTCGTGCTGCAGTGGCTTCAGAGAGCTTCATAATGCAGTGTTTTAACCCATTGCACCACTGAAAAGAGCCCTCACCATTTTTTAAAAAAGATTTATTTATTTATGCATACAGAACTGGGATACAGGCCAGAGGTGCAGTGGCAGTGAAAGGATTCACCACAGTCAGAGTGGGGAGCAGAACAGGCAGTCCAACTTAAGTACTCTGCTAAGGGGAGCAGTGGGCAAGACAGGGGACGTCTGCGGCGCCATGTGGGTCACCTCTGGGGCCGGGGATTGAATTTGCAACGAAGCGTCTGCTGCCAGCTTGCAGTGCTGTGTTCTAACCCACTGAGCCACCAGGAAGGTCCCCTGTTTTCACCACTTTTAAAGTCATTTTGTAAAAGAAGCCTAAGAACAAAGGGAAATAAAGTAAATAGAGATTTAAATTTTTTTGAATGAAGATCAAAATCAAAATTACAGTCTCCATTTCTCAAAACAACTTCCATTTAAAATGGATATCAATACATCAAAAAAGATCATTAAACACAACTTAGAATTACCCATTGTTCTACACATTAGTCTGTTTATCTTTTATACTACCATTATCTGATAAAACTTCCATTTCTATATGAAACTACAATTCTTTCTGAATTTTTAGCATGTAGAGTTTCCTGTTCAAAAAACCAAGTTTTGTGACATTATTTTAGAACAATTTATGTTATTTTATAACATTGTTTATGACAATAGTACAAAGAATGGGTTAGGTTTAACCCATGTTCTGTAAAGAGACATTCATTTTAATTTCATGTACATTAAAAGTTAGTTTAATACAACAATAGAGCAGTGCTTAGATTTTAGCACCACTCACTATAAAAATGTTTTTGGATGGATGTTTAATTACTGTTTCACTTGAGAGTCTGTGTCATATGCTTTGAATTCTGTGCACTCGATTCATGATTTGAATTGGCTTTGCCATGCTATGGGCTGATTCCTTCTATGATGAACTGTTGTCATCATAAAATGAAAAACTGACTTCAGTAAGACTCATTAAAAGAAACTGGGCCCCAAATGATAACATTATATTTTTCCAGGCCAAATGGAAATGAATTTAAATCACCTTCTGTTTTCAATTATTAGCACCAGCGCTCTTTACATTATTGCAGGTAATCAGAGCTAAATGTACTTTTCCCAAAATGTATCAAAGCTAATTTGATGATTGACATCAAGATTCTTGCCAAATTTCTTTGCATTCTGTTCCAACTCAACCATTAATCTATGTTCCCTGACAAATGGGCTCAAGATCAGTTTCCTATTTTTAGAACCCCTTTTAGCTTTATCTTCCCAGTACTTACTTAACTCATGGTCTGGCCGGTAGCAGCTAGTGCTTCTTAGCTACCTGCACATACCCTAAGACTGTTACAGCACTCCATCTATTAACTTACTTAATAGTCACAACAAGGAATATTAATGTTATTATTATCACCATTTTTACAAATAACCAAGCATAAATTATGATTATTGTTCAGGGTCTTGTGGCTAGAAAATGGAGAAATCGGCCTTGAAATCCAACCAACCAGTCTAGTGTTCATAACCAGATCCTGTGTTCATGACCACTAAGCTTTGCATACACCAGTAATGGTAACTTCACAGAACTGACTGCTTTCTTTGAACACCTTCACACATACAGTGGCAACCAAAATCATTGCCAAAGGGAAAGAGGAAACGTGTTTGCTTAGCGAAACTTCCTGTGTTCTCACCCATCTTCTCATTTCTTTTATGGCTATTCAAATTAAACACCAAGGAAATGTGTTGATGTATATTTGAACTGCTCTGTTTATAATTTCTCCCAGAAGATCATGTGCCATTTGATCTGTGCTATTTTGATCATTAAATTTATTGTCTTTAGATGAAAGATTCATTCAAACATGCACATCATATCCTCTTCAAGTGTTCTCTTACTGCACTTCTATGAAGTCATAGAAGAATATACCTTCAAATGTTTTATTTTGAGTCAACATAGATTGATGGACTATAGAATAGAAACAGTAAATATAACTCTGAAATTAATGAAACTCTTCTATGTATACAGTTTTTATTTTATTCACCTACAATTCTGCAAAGTGAGATTGGGCATGATAGATAATTCATTTTATAGTAAAGTGAAAAGAAGTCAAAGTACTGAAGTGTGTATTTAGTACACTCCATGCAGTACATTTTCCCCACTATACTGTGTGTTTGTAGATAACGCTGTGTTCAGTGTTTGGCATGTCTTTTCCCCTCAAATTTCTAGGTAACCCACTTGATGTTAGAAATTGGGACCCTGCCATGCCCTAAGGCAGGTTTTAAAGAATGTGGTGAAGGGACTGATGATTTTTGGTTCAAGGTATATGATGTGTGAAGCAAGAGCAATATCTTCCATGATGGGTCTTGAAGGCTGAGTAAAACATGGACTTCTAAAAAAGATGTTTAAATCTATTTCAGGTAGAAGGAATAATCTACTACTTGTCTGGATCTCCACTGAGGTAGATTTAGCTAACATAGAGCCTTTCCTGTTACAAGTTCCTGATGATTCTAGAAAAAAATCTATAAGGAAAATGTAAATATGTGACTGATGTTCCAACAGAAAAAAAGAGGTGGGGTAGGACATTCCACCTACTGTCCAGAGAAAAAGAGCTCCTTAAAAGCCAGAGGTAAAGTTGACACTAATATTGCTGGTGTCAGTAGGTGAGAAATCAGATAAACAGTGAAGTCTTATAACCCAGATGCTAAGACTTAGTGTCCAAATAGAAACAGGAGTCAAAGCTTTTGCTCCCCAAGAAGATATAAGGTGAAGTTGAGCATAAAGGACTGCTTGCTTCATAAAAGGCAGCCAGAAAAACTACATTTTTAGGACCAGGATAGTAAAGAATGCAGAGCGTGATATGTAGAGAAAGAATATCCAGACAAGAAAATGTATGTAATTCATTTGGTAAAACAAATCACTGAGATGAAAACCTGACCTAAAGATAATTTAGAGGCTAATGATAGCCCTAGCATACCAGATATTGCAAAATCAATACTATTCTTGAGTGTCACTTCCACAACCCAGACCACAGAGGACGATAAAGATAGAATAATTCTTACTAAAGACAAGATCACAACAAACATTTTAAAACATATGAGGAAATGATCTGATTGGTCATAAGTGAAACTCAGCAAACAAAATAAAAAGTAACACCTCTGCAAATTTGAGATGATAAAGAAATCTGAAGGAGAAAATCAAAATATGTTTATATCAAAACAGCTGTTAAGTAAGATGAAAGCCTGCCTTTTGTGACAGTATGAATGGACTGAGGTGATTATGTTAAGTGAAGTAATCCAGAAAATGAAGGCAGTTACTGGATGATTTCATTCATTTGTGGAATATAAATAACAACAACAACAAAAAAAACGCCACAAATTGACAAAACACAACAGAAATAACTTCAGTTTCTGTGGAAAATAAAGTAGTTACCTGAAGAGAGGAAGGGGTGGCCATAGGGGGTAAGGGAGGAAAAGGTAATCTATCCCTATTATTGGCAACTTGTAAATCCCAGCTCTCCCAAAGTATTCATAAAATCTTGAGAAAACTATGGCTGCACTTTGTCCTAACAGAGTGTGAAAGTGCAGCTCCATACCCTCCAGACAAACGGAAGCTAGATTATCACCTTTAAGGTATTTATTAATGAGTCAGTGACAATTAACTGTCCAGAAATTCTAGCTAGTACTTGTCTACTTGTCTGTCCCTCTGATTGCCTTTTTTTTTTTTTTAAATGAGAGTATCACTAGCATTACATCAAGAGAGGAGAAATGCCAGGGTCTCTGTGTCTCTCTAAAAGCACATTTCCTTTCTGATCTCTTTATCAGAGCATAAGCAGTTCTTTAGCCTGGTCTATGACTTTCAAGTGAGTGTACTGGAAGAGGTATCAAATCCATCTCACATCTTAGAATACCCAGCAAAGATGAACAAATTATGCAATATGTGCTGAAACACTGAAATGACAAAGTTATTTTACATACTTACACACAAATTAAACCCTCAATATTTATCGGAGAACTGACATGCTACTAATACAGGCTTCATCCTTGTATCTTAACACAATAAAACTTAGAATTGATAAACAAAAAGATAAAATCTTCATCTATTGGAAAACTTGAAAGTATCTGAGTCAGAAGTCAAATAAGAATAATGAAATTAGAAAATAAATAGAAAAAAATTGCAAAGAAAATTGCTACATATCAAAACTTCCACATCTATGATGAAAAAGGGTCAATTTACATGTACATACTAGGGAAAAAATTGACCAGTATAAAGTAAGGGTTTTACTTTTCACTGAATGCCAGTAGGATGTCACTTATATATTTTATTGTATTATATCATGTAGATATGTTGTTCCTTTATTAAAAAAATTCTAACTTTTTAATTTTAATTTTTGAGGATCTATTGTTTTGAGGGAAAACAACATTCTCTAAATACTGTGATACTGATTTACTTTCATCTTAATGAAATAAGTAATTCTTTCAGATCAGTGTGTTTTTTCTTACCAGGTACATTAATGAGGGCAAATTTCCTGAATGCCAATTGGTCTTTTTTAAAAACAGGAAAATTCAATAGTCAGCAATAACAATGTGTTGAAAGCGAAGAATAAAAAAGCTTTGTGCGCCCTCTACTGGCTCAAAGAGAAAATTCCCAGAAACAGGCAATTTGAATTAAGTACTAATTCAAGAAAAGATGTTTCATAATTCTTGGAAGTATTCAAATTGCTTTTTCACTGTAACTGGAGCATTTATCGTGGTGAAGAGTTTACCCAAATGTTGCTATTGACATAGATTATCCGCACTTATATCGAGAGACAGACTCGCCCTCTAGTGGCTATTGACGAAAATGACACAAAGGTATTTTCAAACCAAGAGGCTAAATCATAGAATTTATTGTGATTATTGAATAAAAATTAAAGTATTGATGACATTGAAAATGCAAAACCTGAAAACATCTTCATGAGTAATACGATGAATTTATTCCTTACATGAGTGAATATGAGAAGATGGTGTGCTTTGTCTGAGTTAAACTAGAACTGAAGTTTTGGAGAAAGATTAGAGAGAAACAGGCAGAATCAAGTCTTTCTTTGAAAGCTCTCAGAATAGATTCTTTGTTCCCTATGAAGGGAATGAACAAATGGGATTGGCAATCTTCTTTTACATTTTCTCAAATTTTATTACTTTGTGAGTATACTTAGCCATATACTTTTGGGCCCATCTTTACAACCTCCACATGTAGAAGTTACAGTCACCCTGGATCAAAACTTCAATGCTGATCTGAACGATTTCTCTCTCCTTTCCTCCCCCCCTACTCTGATCATCAGTATGCCTTTCAGAGTCTAAGAAATGTTTTACTATGGTTCGCCAGTTTGTTTTCTATAGTTATTCATATCTCACAAATGAGTAGACCACCTGGAATTGTCTTTTACTTTATGACTTATTTCACTTAGCACAATGACCCCAAGATCTATCTATTTTGTCCCAAAAGTTTTTATTTTGGCCTTTTTTTTAATAGCTGTGTAAAATTCTATTAAGAATATAGTCCACAATTTCTTTATACAATCATCTGTCATTGGGCCCTTAGTAAAGTTCCACAACTTGGTTGTTATGGGATAATACTGCTGTGAATATATGAGTACATAGGTCTTTTCCTATTAGATTGTTTCATATTCTGTGGGCAAATGCCTAGCAGTGGTGTTGCTGTATCTTGTTATTTTCATTTTTATTTTTTCAAGGTATTTCCATGCCATTTTCCAGAGAGGATGAACCCACTTACATTCCCACCAATAATGAATGAATGTTCTTTTACTGAATCAGCTTTATGACCTTCAATGCATTAATTTCTTCACATATTCACATAATAAATACTAACTGAGCACCTTGTAAGTAGTCGGAACTAACACTGAAAATGTAGTAGCAAGCAAAACCAAATATGCATGTTCATAGTGTGGGAGATGAAGTGGAAAGTGTTAAGGGTGATGAAGAAAAAACTTAAGCAGGAAGTTATGGGAAGCCTCTGTGGGGTGGAATGGCACAGGGAGAAAAGTTGGGAGCAAAAGCAGGGGCCCCTGGTGGGGAAAAGGCTGCACACCAGGGAGGCCTGCACGGTGGTGCAGAGTGAGGATGGGGCTCAGGGGTGGGAAATGATGGCAGAGAGGGTCAGCGGCATGCCTGTGTGCTTGTACACCACAGGGAAACTAAGGAAAAGAACTGTAGTTGCATGGAGAAGAAGCAGTTGGACACTTAGGATGCTAGTGAAGATCTCCGAGTGAGAAGATGAAGTCAGGGTTAGGTCAAGGTCATGGCGGTAGAGTGAAGAGTAGAGTGAAGCGTGTCTGCTCAGAAGCAGAGTAAGTGCTTGTAAAGGGCTGGATGTGGAGGGAGAAAGAAAGTAAGGAGCCAAGGGTGGTTCCAAAGTGTGTTTTTTCAAAAATAAGCTTTACTGTTTATAGATCTTGTATAATGGCAGGTTCCCAGGAAAGCAGACAGAAAGGTGGAAAGCGAAAGATTTACTTGTCACACTGGTGGGCTCAGTGGGATCAGTCCCAAAAGGCGGAGCCCTAAATTACAGGAATGGTAATGTTTATGCAGGTTGTATATAGACCTTTGTCATCCAGTCCATCTAGCGTAGTATTCTTTCTGGTTTGAGAAGCAAGTCAAGGTAGCCTTAGCTAGTACCATTGTGGACAAGCAGTATATTTATTACAGGAACTTTCTGCTCCAGCAAGGAGCAGGATCCAAGCAACAGGCTCCCCCAAGTAGCATGCCTGGAAAAGTAGTAGAATCTAAGCAGACTTGGGAAACTTCCTGCTTTATTTGGACTTTCAGGAGGGATGGGGATAGCACAGTGGTCTATGCTAGACTGGGTTGCTTCAGTGGTGGGTGGTAGGTGGGCCAGGGTTATAATAGGGTGGTCCCCAGAAAAGGGGAAGGAGGGTAGAGATGAGCAGGGAAAAGGAGAATCTAGAGAGGAGACAGGAGGAAACGGGGATGGAGCCAGGAGGTGGCCTGAGGGAGGCAGGAGGGAGCAGAGAGACCTGTAAAGAGTCTCTTGTTTCTTGGCCCCAGACTGGTTGAAACATATGGGTGAGAGACCTGTGGGGAGGTTCACTATGGCAGTGTTCATCTTGATTTTGATTTTGCTCTTTTCCTCTCAGACTTGTTTGTCCATTTCTGACCCTTTTCTATGGGTCACCGCCAGGAAGTGCTTTAGACTTGTGGGCTTTCAGGCCTTGCCTTGGGCCAATCTTGTTTTGCTGGACCTTTACCCACAAAGGGATGAGTAACTTCAGGTGTTTGATTTAGAAACTACATTCTTTTCCATATTGCACACTCACGGTATTAAAGTTCCTTTCCATAAAGTTCTTACATGTTTTGTCTTGATGTGGCGGATGGCAGAACCTATTTAGAGCGGGTAGGTTTGGGCTTTCAGGGGTATCCCTGTCCCTGCCCTGTAACAGGGTGACTGCATTTGAGGGGTAAATTCTGTTCTGTCAAAACAGAAACAAGGATGTAAAGTTATGGTATTTCAATAACAACATTTTAAAAAATAAGCTTTATTTTAAAATCCAGTTTTAGGCCCTTTCTGGTTGTACAGCAGGTTAAAGCACAGCACTGCAAAGCTGGCCTCAGCTGCTTGTGCAGGTTCAATCCCCAGCCCCTGAGGTGATCCACATTGTGGGGCAGACCTCTCTTGTCTTGCCCACTGCTCCCCTCAGCAGTGTACTTGTCAATCTGCCTGTTCTGCTCCCAGCTCTGTCTCTGGTGAATCCTCTCACCACCCCTGCACCTCTGGCCTATAATACAGTACTATATGCATAAATAAATAAACCTTTTTTAAATAAATAAAAGCAGTTTTGAGTCACAGAGATAGCTAGAAGCTAGCACAGTGCCTCTTAGGCCCTCACCACAGTTTCCTCTATTATTAATATCTTACATGAGTGTACTATATTTTTACAATTATTGAACAAATATTGGCATATTGCTATTATTAACCAAAGCACATAATTTTATTCCTCAGATTTCCTTAATATTTACCTAATGTCCTTTTTCAATTCCATGATTACATCCAGGAGAGTACTAGAAGACTGAATATACAAATTGATAATACCATCAGATATAAAAATAGAACTCTGACCTTCAACCTGCTGCCACGTCCAGGAAGAAGCCAAATGGCCAGAACTTGAGTAATAACTGACAACTTCTCTACTTTTACTCTCCATTTCCAACTAAGGAGACAGTCGGTACCCCTAAATAGTTGCATACAATGTCTCCTTTCTGGTTGGCTCCGCCCTCTGTCTCACACTGCCTCTCCCTAGATGACCTGAAGCCTTGACTTCTTTCTTCCCATTATAAAGCTTTCCCAGAACTCTGCCTGCCTTTGAGTCCTATACCAAGTGCAAATGATACAGCAAGATCTGAGTTTGAGAGCTTTTTCCAAGTTCTCCTGTAGGGGAGTCATTGCCCACTTACATTCCTCTTGGCTGTGACCCTTTCTCAGACTTCCCTTACTGAAATCTTGGGAAAAGAGGCATAACAATAAGTACTGAGATCACTTCAACAGGAAATTGCACTGTAAGTTTGAAGTTTTGCTTTTTTTCTCTCCATAATAGTTTGCTTTTTACAATGTTAAGTGGAATATTCTAATATCTCATTAACTATAATATTTACTAGTGTTATTGTAGATACCCTTTATCAGGTAAAGAGTCCTTCGATTTCTATTCTTCCAAGAGTTATGAATAAGACTTGAACTTTAGGAAACTTTTTAAAATGGCATCTCTTGCCATTATCAGATTACTTTTTAAAAGCAATGTATTAAATAATCAATTATTTTTTCTTTCTGAAATGGATCTAGCATTGTTTCCTGGGAATACCTACTTTAATCGTTGTGTGTCTTATCACCATCATCAACTCCAGCGTTTTCTGACATCATCAATTTTGTTTTCTAACATTTTTCTTGGGATTTTTCATTTCTTTTGATAAGTATAAATGCCCTATTTTATTTTCTTGTTCGGTTAGAAAATCAGCCAGAATTTCCATCTGCTATAAAAATCAGTGGGCTATCTTTTTATTGTTAGGGAATGAAGTTAAAGTTCAGACATAGTAACCTCAGAGTTGCATTGTTAAATTAGTAGCAGAAGTAGATGGCTCATTTATGGAGTTTTTTGGTTTGTTTTATCAGAAGGCCAATGGAAGGACTCAAAATGGCCTTTGACATGTAGCAAGGCAGGTGTGTGGCTTTGGTGAAGTAAACTCATTCATATTCTAGACTTTTTTGCAAATTTCACACCTCAGCCTTAAAGAAATGCAAAATTGCTAAAAGAATGAATACAACTTTGGGTCCTGAGTACTGTTTGAAAACAAGGCTGCTTATAAGAGCAGTTGTATTACATTTCTTTTTCCTTTCTAAACTGTGTTCTCAAACCTCAAAGATGAAATGAAGTGTTATGTGAATTAAAAGGCTGGAGAAACATTACTACAGGTATAAAAATGTAGACATTTTTATGTAGTAAGAGCTATGGCTTGGAGTTAGAAGTCACACAAACTTAACTTTGTAAAAATACGAAAGTGTAGAAAAACTTGGAATCCTTTGTAATATTATTATATATCACTTTATATGTTATATATATGTTATATCACTGTATTTATTATGTTATTTTGTCACTTTATATATGTGTTATTATATATCACTTTGTAACATGTTATGTATCACTGCATATTAACAGTGATTCCTTGGCCACAGAACCAATTTTAATCGTACTGATCCCCGGTCAAAGTAAAATTTCACATTTTCCAAAGGAAGCCTGTTTGTTCTGCTTCCTACTAGACTGTTTTAAATAAGAGAATGTGTAGGAGAGTAAATATGTAACTTTACTCTCATAGAATACTTACTCTGTTTAGATTTTGAATGTATTAGAATTCTAAACACACAGTTACTTCCATTAAGGAGCTCATCAGTGAATAGGGAATATAGATATGAATAGTTAGTGAAAATGCAGTGCAGGAAGGTTTCATGATGGAAGAAAACTTTGAGCTAGTCCTCACAAAATGAGGAGTACCTGATAGCAGAAGGTGGAAAGGGAAAAAGGACTTCAGGCAGAACCAATGGGAGCAATGCACTGGATTCCAGACTTGGAGGGCAGCAGCTTGCTTGCAGTGCCTGGGCAATGCTGAGAGACGCGCAGGAACAGGAGAAGGATCTAGAAAGTGTGGTTAAGTTGAGTTTCCAAGGTTTGACCATGCAGGCAAGCAGGAGTACTAGAATGCCTTTATAAATACTTATGTTACAAAGACTAATTAATTCTGCTTGAAAGCAAACTGATATGGACTCTGGTAATTATGTTTGTGGAAGCAAGGACCAAATATAAACACCTTCACAGTGTAACTTTGATGTGCAAAAAAGGTAATTTCTAAATATCTTTGTAAGCAGAATGGCTGGAAGAATTATCCAAACTAGAAAGCTTTTGAGAAATAAAAGGTGGATGCTTTTAGTAATTATGCTGGGATGACAGTTCCCAATTGGGCATGTCCTAGGCACATTCAAAGGAAGAGTTACTCTATTCATAATCACATTTTGTTAGTTGAAACGAAGCAAGCAAAATAATGTGAATTTAGAACTTAATAATTTACTGAAGCTTTTTGGTTTAAAATAGTTATTTTCAGATGACTATTTAATCTAAAAGTCAGAGAAATGGAGCTACCACTTTTAGAAATTATACTCTCAGGCACTATTGTAAGCTCTGCAGAAATATAAGGACACCTGATCCTCAAGTTAAAAAAAAAAAAAAAACCTATGAGCTAGGTATTAACATAGTTTTCATATTATAGGAAATCAAGACAAAACAAGTTTAAGTAATAAGCCCAAGGTTTGCTGATGCCCTACCACGTTATCTGGTATGTACCAATTTCTATGCACTAATCTATACTATACTGCACTCAGGCTCTAAGTCATATCTCCATTGCCTCCTAAATTTCAATTTCAGATGAAAATGGGTTCTTGTTTAATATAAACATGCCCCATGCAGTGCTTGTGATAACCCTCCTTTTCCTTCCTTCCTGGTTGCTGAGGGAATCTCCATATCCCCTTTGCATGGCTGGGTATGGGCCTGGGCCCCCCCATTCTCTATGTCTGGACCAGTTGTCTTGACTGTCTGCTGAATGGAGTTACTATCTTGGACTAATCTCTCAGCAGAGCCCATCATTTCTCAACATAGTCAGCTCTTCAGACTTGTCCCAGTGATGCTGCCATTGCTCAGTCTCAGCCTCACTCCTTTCAGCCTGGAGGCAGGAAATAAGTCAATATTTATGAGTATTAGAAAGTTTATAGATTTTTTTTTAAAGATTTATTTGTGCACACAGAACTGGGGTACAGGCCAGAGGCTCAGGGGCAACGAGAGGCTTTACCAGAGACAGAGCGGGGAACAGAACAGGCAGATGGATGAAGTACACTGCTGAGGGGAGCAGCGGGCTGGTCAGGAGAGGTCTGCCACACCATGTGGTCACCTTCCGGGGCAGGCGGGAATCGAACTCATGCGGAAGTGGCTTTAGATTCTCAGTGCTGTGCTTTAACCTGCTGCGCCACCAGGGAGGGCCTATAGGTTTTTTTTTTTTTAAGAGCACAGTAAGTCCTCATTTAATGTCAGTAGATGCCAGATGGCAGCAGATCCATGAATAACCTTATTTTGGTCAACAACTGTGGATATTTTTTCTCATTACAGTTATAATGAAAGCATGTTGACAGAAATGTTTTTCAAGAACCTGCTATATTTAAGAATAGATCTATTAACTCTGGATTGAACTGGGAAAAATAATCTAAGTGGGCAGTACTGTTGATAGGTGCTTCTGAGCCAAATTCCACTATGGCACTGTATCTCATTATAGCTTCCAATTACCCCAATGACCATTTAGATCACATCATCCTAGAAATGTTTCCTCAAAGTGATCATCACAAGCAGTACTTAGTTTGTTTACTTTCTCGTTTTTAGCTAGCATGCAAGCACCTTGTATGTCTTGTTTGTTGCTACACTTCCAGTATCATCCTACAGTAGTAGCACATTGCAGCCACTAATAAATATTTGTTGCATGAAGAAATCAACAGGCACACCCTTTATAGATATGAAGGGTGTTGAACAAAGAAGATAGAGATAGTGACAGTTTTCAGTACCACTCCAAACAGGACTTTCTGGAGAAAGAACATAGGCAACCAACCACCTATAGCTTCTCAGTGCTTAAGAAAGCGTCCCTAACAATTACAGTTGCAAAGCAGAGGTGAAGTTAAGGTATAGTTAAATAATGCTGACTTCTCAATATGGCATTGTTAGAATGCTTACAACCATAAAATTCAAGAAATAAATTGATGCTATATCGATGAGTGGATTCCCAAAGAAATCCGGGAACCACAAAAATAACACATTTTCATGTTTAAGACTGAAGTTTAAAAAGTGCTTCCATAGATGGAAAGTATTATTATCATCATACAGAAGGAATTAGGAGATTTAGGGAGACCTAATGACTTCACAAGGTCATGCAAATACACCACTGGCATTAGGATAGTGGCAGACCTAAATTAGGATTTCTAATTCAAAATTCCTTATTTTCCTTCACGGCACTCCTTGTATCAACTTAATTAATGTATACTTTTGTATCAATGAAATATATGCACTTAAAGTCAGCAAAGGTGCTGGCTGCGGTATTTCTTCCACCCCATACTCTCACCCTCTCTCCTGGTGCAACCGTTGTGATTTGGAATCTTTTAAAAATCACTGGAAAAGCCCGTTTCTGGAAGGAGATCCTGCCCTGGAATGAGGGCAGTTTTAGATGACCTTGGTTGGCTCATTTCCATTCCCGTGGGTGGCCTTGTCCCTAGTTAAATGAGCTACATCTGGTGACAGGGTGCCATTTTCGTGTCTGAAGCTTGCAGAGGAATTAGGAGGCCAGACTGATCGGAGAATGCTTTTGGAGTGGAGCAGCACCAATTCTGGGGGGCCTACAGGTTCTTTGGCCCGAAAGACGCTGGAAGTGAGATCCCGCTGTCTGGGGCGGAGCCGGTCGAAGTTCCGCCAAGCTCGAAGCGCGGGGCGGGGCCTGGAGGGCGGGGCTATGATCGAGCGGGCGGGACGTTGCATAGGAAGGGGCGGGGCGATGCGCGGGGCGGGGCGGCGCGCGCCGACGTGGCAGCGGCAGGAGCATGCGCGTCCGGTGGCCATCTTGGAGGCGGGGACGCGTGCAGGCCAACTCACCTGCATCTCTCCTCTCCGGAGCTGTAGCCTTAGACCTCAGCCTCCGGTCCCCTACTTTTCAGCTGCCGCGCAGACAATCGCGGTCCCCATTCAGGTGAGTGTCAGCCTGACAGCAGCGCGGTTGAGCGTGTGGTGACAGTGTCAGTCGTTATCCAGGGATCGGTCCTGCAAAGTGGGCGGGCCGGTGGGGGCACTGGAAACGCGGGTCTAGTCGGAGCCGGGCTAGTTGGAGCTGGGCACAGCCGGAGGGTGGGGGCCTGCTGGGTGAAGCTCACGCGCGGGTGCACTTCGCCCAGCGAGCAGTTGCCGCCCGCGAGTTGCATGGTGGGTGCGGTTGGAGAGTCTGGTCCCGGCAGTCTGCGCCTGTCCAGAGGTTGAGGCCGGTACCCCAGCCACTTCGCCCCACCTTCCTGCGCGTCGACCGAGAGAGAGCTCGGCGGCTGGTGCCCGCTGACCTTAGCCCGCCCCGGCGGGACCTGGAGACGTGGCAGAACCTGGGGGGAGGCCACTAAGTCCAGGAACAGGATTCCGGTCGCTCCCGTCTTTGGGGACACTTAGGTTGACAAACCAGGAAGGGCAATAGGAAGGAATTTACTTTCCAGAGGTTGCCCCATCAGTGTTTTTTGAGCATGATTCCTGGACCTGCTTGCGGGATAGACGGTACCCTAGACTGGCAGAATTTATATCCAAGGAAATTTTTTGACTTCTGTTGTAATTATTTTGAAATGCATAACGTACATTGGTGGGAACCCGATACTGACAGTCCATTGTTTATTCTCTACAATTTAACTCAGTGAACATTAATGAAAGTTTCTTTGGGGATCATCGTTGGGAATGCAGAGAGAAAACTCAGACTCTGCTCTAGCACCCATTACGTAGTACCAGAAGCACTCTTTTGCACTAGTCGTATATTAGCAATAACCATTGCTTTTACAGTGTTTACACTGATCAAAGTTTCACTATTTTCTTACTGTTTAAGTAGTCATCCACTTACTATTTGAAAAGACAAGACACAAACAGATTGGCAGAAGGAGGGGCTGGCAAGAAACTGAGCACTCAGTTGTTCATCATTTTTTATTTAGTGTATTACAACATTACTTTTTGTGTGGAAGCTGAATACCAAAATCTTTGCAAAGTCTTAACTCTTCATCATCACTGTATCAGAGTCTCTTTTCCTAAGTGCAAGATATTATGTTTCTGCATACAAAATATACCCAATAGTCCACGCTGGGCATTGCAATTCTGTATCTAAGGGTTCAGTCAACCAGCCATATATGTGCAAGTAATTGGCCAACTGCAGTTGTTGGTAATTAACATGTTGAGACTTTCCTTGTCATTATTCCCTAAACAATTCAGTGTCGCTATTACTTATATTGTATTAAGTATTATATTATCTAGAGATGATTTTTCATTTGTGGGAGGATGTGCCTAATACTGTACATGCGAATACCATTTTATATAAGGGACTTGGCATCATGAATTTTGAAATCCACTGGGGCCCTAGAATTAGTCCCCTGAGGATATGGAGGCACAACTTTGTTGTCATTAAGCTAGTTCTTAAACAGCAAAGCTTTATTTATTTACTTTTGAAGATTTATTTATTTATTTATGCAGAACTGGGATCTGGACCAGTGATGGCAGGGTGGTGAGAGAATTCAGAGACAGTGTGGGGAACACAACAGGAAGATAGACAGAGTACACTGCTGAGGGGAGCAGTGGACAAGGCAGGAGAGGTCTGCTGGCCATGTGGGTCACCTCCCTGGCTGGGGATCGAACTTGTGCTGAAGCGACTGTGGCTAGCCCTAGCTTCACAGTGCTGTGCTGTAACCTGTTGCACCACCAGGGCGGGTCCAATAGCGAAACTTTTAAAGACTGAAAGAAAATGACCAATCATTCCGTGTTTTGGAGTGTTCATTGCATACATATGTTTGCTAATTAAGGTTCAGATTGGCTTTAAATTTGACTTCTACTGTAGCCAATGTAGGGGTTTGGTGGCATCTTTTGAGGGGCGATAAAAGCCCATTAGAAAAATGGGGAAATGAAAGAAAGTGGTAAAGTGGTAGCTCTGGTGATAAATCCCTAGCAGGCACTTTCTACCCCAGGTTATGTACTTTGTTGGGTAGGTACTGAGGGAAAGGATTTTACCTGTCTCAGTCCTGTCCTTTACTTGATACCATAAACCTTTTCTATTTACATCAGACTTTTTGAAGTGTTGTGCATATTTGCCTCACCTTTCACTCCTCAGTACAGTTGAAAATGGTTTCTGCACCCACTCCTTCCTTCCATGGAAGCAGGTCTCACTCACAGTATTCATCTCTAGTTTGGCATAGCCACTGAATTTTTCTTTTGTCCGTTTCTGCAGCTTTTGATATGGTTCCCTAATTCTACTTTGAAAACTACTGGTTTTCCTCTTTTCTGATCATCTCATTCTTTTATGTTTGTTTTCTGACTGGCGATTTTCAAGTACTGACTGGATCATTTCCCTTGGTGTTCTCTTCTTAGGTAATCCCATCTCCGGGTCTGATGTACCAGCAGACTGATACCCACACTTAACTGGTTTCTAAGCTGCAAACCAAATTAGTGTTTCTACTTGGATATTTCAAGGTGTTTAAATGCAGCATGTTCGATTTTGAAACTGCATAATTCCCACCCTACTTCTGCACCAAAATATTAAACAAGCATCTTCACCTCTTCCAGTATTCCCGTCTTAGTGCATGATGTGCAAATCATGCCTCGTCCTCCTCCATTGCTCGCATATGCAGTCTTCCACAGAGCTTCAACACTGAAACCTTTATTGAGTCGATCCACTCTTCTCCATCTTCACTATTATCTCTTTATTCTCCACAGCTTCTCAATCTTGGCTATCCTGGTATTTGGGTACTGGGTAATTATTTCTTCAGGGAACTTTCCTGTTTATTGAAGGATTTTCAACAGTATCTTCCTTTACTGTTTTGATGCCAGTAGTATTCCTCTAGTTTTGACAACCAAAAATGTCCCCAGACTTTGCCAAATGGAATCACCCTCTTTACCACATTTGATAGACCCGTTCTATAATTATCACTTTCAATTTGAACTCTTATATCCTTTTTAATGGTTTCTCTTTATCTAATCTGACTGCCCTAGAGTCCAGTCTGCATACTGTCATCAGGAATTTTTTCAAATGTTAATTTTCATAAATTGGAATAGCCTGCATGTCCTTCAGCACCCGGATAATCAAATTGTAGTATATCTATAAATTGAAATATGATTTAGCAATAAAAAGATAAATTACAGAAATGCATGCTTTCTGTTGGGTCCTTCTTAGACTATTTTCTGTAGAGTATAATTATACCAACTTAGATTGTATAACCTATTATAATCCTGGGCTGTATGGCACCACCTATTGGCGCTACTGTGGAATGTATACTTCATTGTTGGCTGATGTTGTCAGGCTACACGTACAGTATTGATATAACCAACAGTTTGACTGGATCTCAAGGACATTTTGCTAAATGAAAAAGCCAATCATATGCTATATGATTCTATTTGTGTAACAGTTATGACATGAGAAGGTGATAAAGAACAGTTGGTTTCCAGGAAGAGATACTATGAGAAAGCTACTTTGGGGTGAGATAATAATTCTGTATCCTGATTAGGGGGTGGCTGCATAAGTCTGTGCATTTGATGAAACTACACACTTGAGTGTATAAATCACGTAAAATCCAAAAAGGTTGCAATGTAGTTGCTGGTGTTGTACCAGTGTTAATTATTACTGGGAGAACCTGGGTGCAGGGTAATCATGCAGAACTCTTCTGTTTTTTTTTTTGTTTGTTTGTTTTTTTACAACAGTTTATTTTTACATCATTTTGTACATTTTTTTCCCCATCTCAATTGTAATCCCCGCGGGTTTCCCATCACCAAGTCACCCGTGTGTCATCACCATAATCCCGTGCACTTTCCTCCCCACACTCCCGTTTTTGATCCCATTCCCCACTCCACCCCCACAAAAAGTCTCTGGTATATGGTTGTTCATTATTCTTGTTATTTTCTCGCCTGGTCCATTATACTCCTGCTATGAGTGAAACCATCTGGTATTTTTCTTTCTCTTTCTGGCTTATCTCACTAAGCATGATCTTTTCCAGTTCCATCCAAGTTGCTGCAAAAGACATGTGTTTCTCTTTTTGGGTTGCTGAGTAATATTCCATTGTATATATGTAACCACATCTTTTTTATCCAGTCATCTAATCTACTTTTGGGCATTTGGGCTGTTTCCATGTTTTTCCAATTGTAAATAAAGCAGCAATAAACATGGGGGTACAGGTATCTTTTTGAATCTGTTTTTGTGTCTTTTGGGTAGATACCTAGAAGTGGGATTGCTGGGTCGTAGGGAAGCTCCATGTTTAGCAGTTTGAGGAACCTCCAAACAGTTTTCCATAGTGGTTGTACTAGTTTGCATTCCCACCAGCAGTGCAGGAGAATTCCTTTTTCTCCACATCCTCACCAACATTTGTTGTTGCTAGTTGTTTGAAGATGTGCCATTCTCACTGGGGTGAGGTGGTATCTCATTGTGGTTTTAATTTGCATCTCCCTTTTTACGAGTGATATTGAACATTTTTTCATATGCTTGTTGGCCATCTGCATTTCCTCTTTGGAGAAGTGTCTTTTTAGCTCTTCTGCCCATTTTTTGATGGGGTTGTTTATTTTTGTTGAGTTTCATCAGTTCTCTGTATATTTTTGTGATCAGTCCTTTATCACTACTTTTATGTGAGAAAATGTTTTCCCAATTAGTGGGCTGTCTGTTTGTTTTTAGTAATGTCTCTTTTGCTGTACAGAAGCTTTTTAACTTGATACTCTTCTGTTTTTTTATCTCCTTGTGAGTCTGAAATTTCTTCCCAGAGTTCATTCAAAAGAACAAACCAGGTACCTCACCTCCTGGTTGAATGCCCTACAATGACTTCATATTCCTAAAAAAAAAATAGTTCTTAACCTGACTGGTAGGTTAAGCATAGCCTTTCTCTGACCTCTATCCCCAGTCTTCAAGCCTCTCCTTGCCCACCTGGGTTTTCTTGAGTTCCTCTCATTCCCTCTACTGTAGAGGGCTGTTATCCTGAATTTTGACTTCCTTATTTCCTTTTCCTGCTTAATTCAGTTCCGCTCATCCTTCAGTACTTAGCATATAGATGACTTTCTTGGGGTTCTTCTTGAGCACCAAGTCAAAGTTGCATTCCTGTGAAGAACTGCATTCTTGCCACTCATTAGGCTACAATTTCTTATCCCCATTGGGTGTTTTTTCTTGGCTGTCTCCTGTGCGACATTGTAAGTAGTGTTTTAGTTTACATTGTATTTCCAGAGCACCAGGACGGTGTTTGGCAAACAGTTGACCTTCAATACATACTTGTGGAAACACCAAAAACAAAGTTGGCCTACTTAGAAGTTTTAAGTTTATACTTGAAACAGGCTTGAAATTTTAAACATCTTTCAGGAAGTTTTCCCATATTTCTCAACAACGACCCTGATGTTAAGTAGCATTTTTGTTTAACTTTCCTAAAGACAGACATATTCACTTGGTCATTACTAGAAATGTTTTAACATATAAATTAAAAAAACTGGAACTTGAGCACACTTAAATTTTTCTTTTACAATTAACAGGAGTAGCTTACATATAGTACTTTATGGGGGAGGAGAAAGTATTTCAAAAATAGTTTCAATAATTTATTTTTATTTTTTATTTATTGACTGAATGTAGATATAAACTTGATATGCCTTCATGTCATAGGAAGTGTTACCTTTGAAATATATTGGATGATTTCATTATATAGTTAACATCAATTGTCTCCCAGTTATAAAGTGTGGATATTAAAATACCACAGATTATGTTACAGTAAACACCGTCATAGACAGTTTTCTTAGCCGCTGTGATAGAGCCCTGTTGTCCAGCAAGCCCAGGCCAGGCTCACTATGGCTTCACACAGACTGAACAAGGGGAGTCCTGGAGGCCTCAGTGGAGTTTTCAGTCTTGAATGCTGTCTTAGGGAGCGAGAACACTGGCACAGCAGGCAGCGAGGCTGGCATGTGAGGAGGCAGGCGCAGGTGGGGCAGAGGGCCACTGGGAAGCAGGCAAGTGAGTAAAATCTTTATGCTCATTTTCTGGGGTCTCTCTGGTGTTCTCTCATGGTCTCCCTGTCTGTAGTGCACAACTTGCCCTCCCATAACCTTCCTTTCACACCCTCCCTCATGCTCAGGCGTCCATGATCAGGCACTTGCGCCCTGAGCCCAGCTCCCAAGTGCCTTCAGCATTAGTACGGTCAAGGCTGCGGAGGATGATGGCATCAAAAGAGTGATTTCCGTTACCTCTAAACCTTTATCTGGAAATAAGTGGTATTATTCATAGTGAAGACAGACACTTGTCTAAAGACTACTTTTTAAACTATTCTCTATAAATATCCTTTTATTGCCTAGTGTTTACACACGTTCTATAACTGTTACTGTAACTGAAGAGAAATGATGGAAGAGAGTGGAATAGAGACGACACCACCCGGGACGCCTCCCCTGAACCCTGCGAGCCTGCCTGCAGCTGCGGTGTCTGCCACCCCAGCTCCTCTAGGTAAGAGGGCGTCTACCCCGCATGAATGAGAGTGAAGACACTGTTATTATCTTCTTTTTAATTGTCAGTAAAAAAAAAGAATGTATTTATTTAAACTTATTTCATCTTTGCCAGCATAAAGGGAAATAGACTTTTTAGTTTAAGCCCAAAGACAGAAATGTTTTTCTTTACATTTTTGTTTTGTATATTCTTTTAGACTCAGTCATCTTTCTTAGAACAAAAATATCCTTGAAAATGTGTCAGTTTTATTTATGGCTTTATTACTTTGTGGTGATTACTTTTCTGACAAGTGTTTCTGAAGTCTTCAGTGAGCCTTTAGTTTGTGGCTTTCTTTAATTAAGAAAACACATGGGTGACTTGGTGATGGGAAGCCCATGGGGATTGCAATTGAGATTGAAAAAAAATGTACAAAAATGATGTAAAAATAAACTATTATATTATAAAAAACATTTAAAAAATGAAAAGAAAAAAGAAAACAAGCACGTAAGCAAATACTACAACAAAGATGTACTTGTAAGCAGTAACGTTAACGCAATTTTATGTAACTGCTGTTTTTACTTACGGGAGTTGAAAGTCATTTGCACGCATTTATTGAATACTTTAAATCACACTTCTGAAAGTGGTTAATTTTTTTTTAAGTTGGGGTTTATGATCAGTTAAGTTCTAAAATTTTACAAGAAGGACCATGTAATTCGAAAACAAGCAATTTCCATTGTGTTTTTTCCCTCCCCTTTTGTTTCTAGCTGCAACCAGTTCTTTTTCTTCTCCAAACGTATCCTCCGTGCAGACCTTGCCACCATGTGCATTCTCTACACCTCAGCCAGCTCTTCCCCCTGAGGTGTCTTCAGCATCGTTGCCTTTTGTGGCTCCTTCACCAGTTCCTTCAGTCCACCCTCTTGTTTCATCGGTAGCACCCCCTGTGTCTCAAACTGCTGAGGCCTTCAGTCAGCCTCCTCCAGCCCACTTCCCACCTTCCACTTCTGCCCCAAGTGGCCTTTTACCTGCGCCCCCTGCTGGCCCTCCCACATCAGGATTTTCTGTTGGTTCAACTTACGACATTACAAGGGGTCATGCAGGAAGAGCTCCCCAGACACCCCTCATGCCGTCATTTTCTGCACCTCCAGTAACAGGTAATTCTCTTATTTGGAAAGATTGACTATAGCTGATCCTGTATTTTGTTTTAATAACACCTTTAATGAGATATAACTAATACATACATAATTCACCAATTTAAAGTACACAATTCAGCCGTTGTCACTGTATTTTAAAGAATTGTGCAACCACCACTATCATTGATTTTTAAGCTCTTTTAATGATCACATCAAAAGATATCCCACAACAGTGGTCAACCCCTAGATCGTTCCGATCCTCACAGTGCTAAGCACCCACAGATCTGTCTTTCTAACTATGCCGATTCTAGACACTGCATTTCATATCAATCAAGTATTAAAGTATGTGGCCTTTTGTGTTTGACTTTCACTTAGAATAGTCTGTTCAAAATTCATCCATGTTGTAGGATTTGTCAGTACTCCATTACTTTATATGGCTGAGTAATATTCTATTGTCGTATGGATACACCACATTTTATCTATTTAATTCATCAGTTGATGAGCTTTGAGCTATTTCCACATTTTGACTGTTATGACTACCGCTTTTATGAAAACGTGTACGGAGTTTTGCATAGACCTATTTTCATTCCTTTGGAGATATATCTGGAATGGAATTGCTGACTTTAAAAACAGCCAGACCGATTGCCAAAGCAGTTGCACCATTTTACTTTCTCACCACAGTGTATGAAGTTTGTGATTGTTGCAATTCCCAGGCGTAAATGTTTTATTCCTAACTCATTTTTTTCATTTTCATAATTTACTATTATTATATTTTTGCAATTTAAATTGTTAAAATGAAGGGGATTATATGTGATTAGTGAATGAAGTGTCAGACAAAATTTCACAAGTTTGTTCTGACATTTTCTGCACTTTTAGAGAAACATAAAAGTGAAGTTTAAGAATTTTTCTTTTTTACAGTTTAACTTACAAAATGATCTGGAGTGAATATTCTAGGGAGATAATTTTGTTGATCCAGGTAAAAATTCAAAACCAAATAAAAGTTCATGTGTGTCATAGGTATTGGCCATTTCATCTTCTAGACCACTTACATCTGCTTTTCTTGACTTGTTTTGGTTGGTATTTCCTGAATGGATGTGGAAAACCAATATCAAAACTTCATTTTTATTTCTTTCTGTTGATTCTCATTTTAGGAACAGAAACAACTGTATTGTGATTTTTCTTTTCCACACTTTGCTTATCTACCTATATAAATAAAATTTTTTGAGGATTACACGATAACCATGTCTGTATAAATGTGTATTTTCTTTTTAGGGTTAAAATAGGCTGTGTGGAGTATGTGTGCTAACTGTTACATGCTTGTATATGCTGCATCTGTGTAATCATACCTGTTACTTTTAAACCAGAAAGTGTTTAGAACTACAGTTGTTGGTATCCAAGTGCTGTGTATGGTAAACGTGAAGTTTTTTCTTATTGATGTGATGTTATTTCTTATTTTCAGTTAAGTGATGTTATTTCTTTTATTTTCAGGACCCTTAGCATAATGACCTTTTAAAAGGGCAAGATACTTCTTTTGTTTGTTTTTAATTTTGCTCAATTTGTATTTTCCAGTACAAGTTTTGCTGATTCAGTTTATAAGTCAATCTTGAAATACTTCACTGTAGGTTAATTATATCATAAATATTTTCTATGTAGGTGTAATTAATAAAATATAGGCTAATAAAGTAATTTGTTATTAAAGTTTGGAATTATTGTGCATGTTCTATCTTTTTATTATAGTTTATGGAATAAATCGCATGTATTAAAAATGTTTGCCTTTAACTAGGTGTTGTGCCAACTCCCATTACCCAGCAAGCCAGTTTGACATCTCTGGCACAGGGACCTGGAACCACATCAGCCATCACCTTTCCAGAGGAACAAGAAGATCCTAGAATTGTTAAAGTTCAGGATGAAGCATCTGCTGGTGGACTGTGGGGTTTTATTAAGGTAAGAGAATTCATTTTTAAAACTACTTAATTTTTTAATTATAAAACTTAATGTTTTAATTATAATTGTAAATAAGGAAAAGTAAAATCTTTTTTATTCTCACCATTCTCTACTTTGTATGTACATACTGATGTAGACATACCTTTTTAATTAAGAAAAATCAGATTGGAATAGTGATATGTGGGTACTGTGTCCTGCCTTTATTCAACAGATGACAGAAACACTGTCTCAGCCATAAAATGGTCTTCAAAAAAAATTTTTATGGTTGCTTTGCCCACCAGTTACTGCATTTATTTCCCATATTTTGTTTAGCTAATGTGATTTGGCATTTTCTAATTATAATTCTCACTAACAATAGCATGATGAGCATACTGGCTTCAGAGGAACAATTTGGGAATGAACAAAGCAAGAAACAAGAAGTATGTAAAAAGAAACTTTAGTAAGACATAGTAAAATAATAGGTTCATGTGTAGTTTTAGGGACTAAAGATGAAAAAAATTGTTTTTAAACATACATTATCAGCATTTAGCTTTTCATCAGATGTTATTGATTTGTCATTTGTTCATGTGGGTATAGCTGCATACCTTGGTGTGGGCTTGTGATTGACTCTCCCCAACCCCAGAGCGCCTGTGTCAGTACTCTGTCAGATTAACCCTTTTGCCCCTGACTGTCCCCGCCCACCTCCACCACCGTCTTCCCCTGTGGTAGCCACCACCATATTGTTCACAAAGTGTCAGTTGTATATGATCTGTTGTCCCAGTTTGTTTTCTTGGTTGTTTCTATCCTATAAATGAGAGAATCATCTGATATTTTTCATCTTTCACTTTCTCACTTCTTTCACTTAGCATAATCACCTCAGGTTCTGTTCATGTTATCACAATAGGCAAAATTTCATCTTTAAGCTGAAGTATGTATGGCAAGTTTGTTTAAGTAGTCATCTGTTGATGAACAGGTTATTCTGTGTCGTAGGTATTGTGCTACATAACTTTTTGTATTGTTTCATTCTTCTGAAAACTGACGAAAAAGAATATTGGTTCTGTGGAGATTAAATTAGTTTTCAGAACCCCCAGTGGGCAGATTTTGTCTAGTATTTCATATAAGCAAATTAATAACTGAAACAAATAATGGAACAAGTGTATTTATATGTACACACTTACTAGGTTGGTGCTACTCAAGGCTGCCTTTAGACTTCAGTGTTTGTATATAAACTGAAACTAAACATTTTGAAATTTAAGAATTTGGCATCGTCATAACCTTGTTTTTCTTATATTTTATAAAAGTTCAGGTCTGAGATACATTAGAAATATTAAGAAAATTTCTTGTACCATTAGGTTATCATGATGTTTTTTGCTCAGAATAGATGCTTATATGTTTTGTTTGTTTGTTTGTTTGTTTTGTAGGGTGTAGCTGGGAATCCTATGGTGAAATCTGTGCTTGATAAAACAAAACATTCGGTAGAAAGCATGATTACAACGCTGGACCCTGGCATGGCTCCTTATATCAGTATGTACTTCACACAGAGCAGCATTTCTCATGTTTTTTTAGAGTAATACTGGTGTCAAGCACTAATTCTAATTCCACAGGTCTTTATGAGCAGTGAGCACCTCACATTTTTACATTATTGTTAGTTTTGGTGTTCTTTTTTTTTTTTTTTTTAAAGATTTATTTATTTATGCATAGAGAACTGGGGTACAGGCCAGAGGTGCAGGGGTACTGAGAGAATTCACCAGAGCCAGAATGGGGAGCAGAACAGGCAGATTGAAGAAGTACACTGCTGAGGGGAGCAGCGGGCAGGTCAGGAGATGTTTGATGCGCCATGTGGATCTCCTCCAGAGTCAGGGATCAAACTTAAACTGAAGTGGCTGGGGCTAGCTTGCAGTGCTGAGCTTTAACCCATTGTACCACCAGAGAGGGCCCAGTTTTAGTAGTATTAATTCATCTTTATTTTGGTTACTATTAAATAAAGTTTGAAAACATAGAATAAACTCCGTAAGAGTAAAAATGCTATGAATTGTTACTGTACTTAATGGTTTTAAATGTAACTGTAGTCTTAATTTATGTGAATTTTACTATATTGCCAATTAACATTGCAGGTGATGCTTTGTTCATATTTGGTTTTCCATTTCTCCTGTGATCTGTTTTAATTAAATGTGTTTATGCATGTCTCAGGAATTAACTCCAGTAATATTCTTAGAGGAAGTTAATAATTTATTAATAATATCTAATTGTTAGGTTTATTAGTAAAGTTGCTGTAACCGCCTTTGACCCTCTTAACTAAAAATCCTGATAGTTGGCATAGACATGCTTTTCAAATAGTTAATGTACCTGTCCAATGTGTGGAGAACACATAATTGCCTAGCAGGCCCAAAGTACATGAGCTGCTAATAGACCTTTTCAGTGTTAATAAAAAGTTAGTAGCTTTCATTAGTCACGGCTGTATTTGTAGTCTGCTATCTAGCAATTGTCCTAAGACAAGGCCTAACGTTGGTAAGTACTGTTTATTAAGTGCTGCTCTGCCAGGACCTAATTCTTGTCAGAACTCTGCAAGGTAGGTATTATTGTCCTCAAGTTTCAGATGAAGAACCTGGGTTTAGAGAGATTTATGAGGTCATACAAGTTGGTGCAGCTAGATTGGGCCCATGGACAAATTAGCTATGTTGTTTCTGTCCTGCTGAAGAGGAATATTGAATCAAGAATTAAATCTTCTTGAGATGTTCTTTATAATTGTCACAGCAGTTAAAAATTGGAACCCAAATATACGTTGGTTTTCTAGTCATAATAACCAAGTTTGAGATAATCAACATAATGTAATTGATGAGTCATAGGTAGTCTTTACATTGTGAATGAAGAAATGAAAGAAATTAGTATTTTTGGAGATGTCACTGTTTTAATGCATACTATGTTATTCTGTGGAAACAATTACTTTATTTAATCCTTACAGAAACAAGCTCAGTGATTTCTTCCAGAATCTAGTAAACAATAGGTCAGCACTGAAATCCAAGATTGTTTCTCAAGCAGGAACCTGCATGAAATCAAGAAAAGGGCAAAACAACAACAACACCACACACACACACACACACACACACACAACAACAACAACAACAACAAAAAGCAAGGGAGCGGGATAAGGAAAAGGATAATTTGATTTATATTATTAGCAGATATCATAGCTTACAATATATCATCTTAATCTGTTTACTATAAAAAGCAATAAAACTGAACAGTTAACACTCCCAGGCAGCAAAAGCAAGACCATTCTAACAAAATTCAAGATAAAAATTATGGTACTTTTATGCAAATATTCTAGAAATCACCATAACAATTTCAAATATATCAAGTAAGTACAAAATCAGTTACAAATGGATCTTAATAGTTTAACCTGCTGTATTCTTTTTATTAGTTATCCCTTCATCAGGTATAAAGGAAGTACTAAGGCTGACAATTTCCGCTGACAATTAATGGAGCATTACTTAGGGTCAAGAGCTATCTCCCATGTGGAAAAAATATATATACTTTTTCTCTTTCCTATATGACCCAGTGTTCTTACATTTTATTACTTAATGATCATAATTCAAGTAAATATGAGATCTGTAGGAGATTGTGTCTATCAGGAAAAAAGAGATCCACAATAAAAAGAAAAGCCAAGTATTTGCCAACATTTTCAGTTGTCTCACAATATATTTATTTGGGGAAAATAGGGCATTGTTTCTGGGACAAGCTTTTATAGTACAGTTTTCTTGAGAAATCTGTTGCCATAGATAGCTGTTAATGTTAAGTAACAAAATAGCCTTTTCTTTGAACCAGACCTTTAAATTCACTTTATCATAAAATGTTAGATTAAAATTTAAAAACATAAGTAGGTGTATTTGAGCAAGTGAATCTGCCTACATAATTCAGGTTTCTTAAACAGTTGAGTTATTTGTGTTAGGACAAATAAGTAGGTCCATAGTTTATAAATAACTATCCATTTATTTTTGCTATATGTAATTTTTAAATGACAGTACTGCCTTGTTTTCAAGGAGATCTACTAATACTGTCTGGGATAGTATTTTATAAAATATAGAAAAATACTTGACACAAATGATACTCAGACCTTTAGAAGCTGCTTGGGATTAAGACTTCCTCAGATAATATATCAAATTCTGATGTTTAAAACTCAGGGCAAGTTGGTAGAAAAGAATATTTTAAAATCTGACAACCTAGGTTTGAATCCTTAACATCATTGCTAAATAATGGTGGTACCTAGGACAGGACCTTTTCGGCCTCAGATTCCTCAGTCACATAAAAGATGAATCTGGGTCCTCCCTGTTGGCACAGCTGGTTAAAGCACTGCACTGAGAGGCTAAAGCCACTTCAGCATGAGTTCTATTCCCGCCTGCCCCAGAGGAGATCCACATGGCGAGGCAGACCTCTCCTGACCCGCCCGCTGCTCCCCTCAGCAGTGTATTTTGTCGATCTGCCTGTTCTGCTCTCCATTCTGTCTCTGGTGAATCCTCTCACCCCCCGCATCTCTGGCCTGTACCCCAGTTCTATATGAATAAATAAATAAATCTTAAAAAAAAAAAAAGATGAATCTGTATCATTTGTCATCTTGTTGAAGTTAGTAATAGTTATGTAAGTAAAATGACAGCATATAGTGGTAATTATGAGAATTTCATTATTTTGTTTTGGAATTGAAATTTCTCCTCATCCGTACAGAATCTGCAGGTGAACTGGATATCGTAGTGACTTCAAATAAAGATGTAAAAGTTGCTGCTGTGCGAGATGCCTTCCAGGAGGTCTTTGGCTTAGCTGTGGTGGTGGGGGAAGCCGGACAATCCAATATTGCCCCACAACCAGTGGGCTACGCAGCTGGGTTAAAAGTGAGTAACAGACCATCCTTTTAAGGATGCAGAAACTGCCAGATAATGTTTTCATATTCTGATGATTTGTGATAATATGGTTTATAGCGCATTAACAGATTTTTGCATCCTGAAATGTTGATCACCTTGGTTTTTAACTAGATTACTATGTAATGTTAAGATAATAATGGGGTTTTTCATTTAAAGATACCTATAAATATTTTGATTTGTGAGGGGGATAAGAGGAAACACGGAGAGTACAAAAAGAAAGCACTTAGTCATGAAAGAGGGCTTAAGCCAGAGTTGATACTTGAGTCTAACGCTAAAATTAGATTATCTCTTGAATCTCATAAGGTTTTCTTGAATCTCATAAGGTTTTCACCACTATCCCTATAATACTTTACTACATTTAGTGTATTTCTTCAGGGCTCCTGGGACTTGCATACATGTAGTTACTTCCAAAGTAGTTATAGGTTTCTGGTAAGTTGATTTTCCTTCTTTCTTATACTTAGTTGAGTACTTGTGGCCATCCAGAAAGCTTTCCTTAGCTTGCTGTCTTTGATAGGCACAATGAGTGGGCGTAACTAGAGCATATGAAGGTCTCACCAGATCATACAGATCATACATTAGATCTTATTATTCACAATCAGCTCACTTACTAAAAAAAAAAAAAATACTGCCTTAGGGATACCATAGTAAGATAAGATGATCATATGATTGAATACTGTAGATAATCCCTACACAAAAGGGATGGATGATAGAGTAACTAATACTGAAGAAATATTTCACACACTTGTACACTTAGACCGCTTCGTCTTCTGGCCTGTTACTGTTAAAGAGCTTGCCATACAAAAAAGCCAATCCCAATTCCAGTGTACTAGATCTGACCCCTGTAGCCAGCTCTGTAAAGTTCCAAGAATTCTGCCCTCTCATACACTTTTTACCTTCAACTTCAAAATGTTGTATTGTACTCAGTGAAAACCTCTGCTTCTTCCAGTGGCTTCCATGGTCCCACGTGACCTGCGTAACCTCGCATCTGTTTCTTCGCCTGCTTCATGGCCACTAGACTTTCCCCCACTTACTCCGGGCCATCCACGCTGGCCTTCTTGTGTTTCTCCAGTTTCCTCTGCCATACTGCTCTGTTTCAGGGGCCTTTTCACTGGCTCTTGCCTTTTTCTGGTGCATTCTTCCCTCACATACCTACTTGATTGACTCCCTGAAGGGATCAGTTTTTCACCCGTATCTGCACTCCACAGGAGGCCTGTCCTAACTGACCTGCGTCATGCTGCAGTCCACACCTCGCACTCCTCATCCTTCCTCCTTTTTTTCCTGTAGCGCTCAGCACCTTTGGTATACTGTGTGATTTACATTTACATTATTTTTCAATTTTCTTCATTTCCTCAGTATAGTCAAGTCCCACAAGAACAAAGGTCTTTGTTTTGTTTACAGCGAACCCTGAATAGTACTCTTAAGTCTTTTCAAGATGTTTGGGTATAAGAACCCAAACAACAGTTTCAGAAGGCTAGGGTAAATTTTTTAAATTGATAATCTCTTTCCTTAATTAACCTGTTGAATACTAAAAGTATTTTCATTGTAGGATCTGTGTTGAGTGTTCATGTAATATTATGTCTATTCTTATGAGAACAATATGTTATCTACTTAACAGAGCTCTAGATTTCTACCTGTTGCTATACCTTTTTTTTGTACCTTTATGGCCAAAGAATGATCTTCAAATTAAGTTAGAGACATCTAGTGATACATAGGGCTTTGATTGGTTTGAGTAGGCCCAGGTGGTTTTAGGGAAGTCAATTTCTGTGTCCTCAGCTTACATCTGTACCCTTTACTAAAATCAGTCTGCCTTGAATATATACCTTTTGTGGAGGCAGTGTGCCTTTTTCTTTCTCCATTTCATTGCTCCCTGTTCTCTCCCACTAGAAAATAAAGACATACCTCTTACCACTTACCTGAAAATATAAAATTATCCTAGTGTCATTTGAAGAGACAGTCCATAATATTATTTTAAAAATTGAAAAGATAAATAACCTAAAGACTATGTAAAAATCTTATGCAAATCTTATGGTTTCCAATTACTCATTCTCAACAGACTGAGAAAAGACCAGATAAAGTTAGCTGATACTTCATTAGTATGTTTCAATTATACGTCATCTTGTGATTCTAAGACTTTATTAACTCAGAAAAATATCAAAATTTATATTCCTGAAACAAAATTTCTTTCATTCTTTTCTGTTTATTTATATAGATAAGTTTTCCTTTTTTTTTTTTTTAAAGATTTATTTATTTGTGCACACAGAACTGGGGTACAGGCCAGAGGCTCAGGGGCGGTGAGAGGCTTCACCAGAGACAGAGCAGGGAACAGAACAGGCATCGAGGAAGTACACTGCTGAGGGGAGCAGTGGGCGGGTCAGGAGAGGTCTGCCACACCATGTGGTCACCTCTGGGGCAGGCGGGAATCGAACTCATGGGGAAGCGGCTTTAGATTCTCAGTGCTGTGCTTTAACCCGCTGCGCCACCAGGGAGGGCCCTATTTTCCTTTTTTTTAAATGAGACACAAATAAGAGCAGAATTTACACTATTGCCTTATTAATATTATAATTTCCTCATGGATTCCTCAAACATCATGTGTTCCTTCATGTTTAAGGAAGGGGGGGCACAAAAAACTTTTCCATTACATTAAAAGACTCCCCCCCCCACATTTAAAATGATAGTTTAAAGCAGTCAGCTATACATAAATAATAATTGCAATTATAATAGTCTTACATACATGTTTTCACACATTACTATGTTAGCAGATTTTTTTTAAAGTAAAAATTTTGATTTATGTCCTGTTTTTGTTTTTTGTTTTTTTCCCACAGACATGAAGGTAATTAGTGAAACATTTTTAAGCATATAAATTGATCATATTAAGGGTACCTTATTGGAGAAAGTAAACGTAAATTTGGTTTGGGAGAAAAGGGGGCATGATTTGAGAAGTTTTTGTCTAGGCATTTTAAAATAATTAATGGTGGGTATCAAAGAGCAACAGATTTTAGATTCTTTTGGCTGTGTTTATTTTTTTTTAAGCAAGTTTTTTTTTTTTTTCTTTTAGATTTATTTTTCTTTGTGCATGCAAGAACTGGGGTACAGGCCAGAGGTGCAGGGGATGGGAAGGGTTTGAGAGGATTCACCAGAGACAGAGGAGAGCAGCACAAGCAGATGTGCTAAAACACACCACTGAGGGAAGCAGCGGCCGAGCAGGAGAGTCTGCTGCACCCGTGGGTCAGCTCCCTGGCCGGGATGGAACTAGTGCTGCAGTGACTGCTGGTAGCTTCATAGTGCTGAGACTTAACCCCTTGTGCCACCAGCAAGGTCCACTTTTGGGAATGTTTAAAGAAAGTTTTGATAGTTTTATTTCAAAAGCTTACAAGTTAAGAATAGTCTTATACAGTGAGCCTATTTACAAATGATCTAATATGCAACTACAGAAAATTCTCATTATTTGTCATAGTTATATTCTGTAATTCATTGCAAACACTGAATTAAAGAAAACTGATCTTGAGTCCCTGGAGATAATGCAGGGTTAGGTCCTTGTGAGTCTCTAGTCACATCATTTTTGCTAACCGATCAGGACTTGGAGTTTTGCTTCTGTTTAAACATACCTTACTATATGTCTATTTTTCATTCATTAACATTGAACTCCCAGGGCTAACAGCATTGCAGTTTACACCTAAGTGAGATTTGCCTCGTACATTTTTCCATGAGGCACATCTAGCCTTCATGTGCCTAAGAAGACAACAAAGAACTTCAGCACCGTGCTTGGCCATAGTTCACAGCAAAGTTTTCAACAAAAAGAGCACAGGAGGGTTACACAGCACTGAGCAGACTGCAGAGAGCATTGTTTACAGTGAGGGCTGCAGCAAGGCGGTGGCATTGGGCGCATGTGCATCAGGCACGCCCAGTTGGGGCTGTGCGTGTTTGTTTGTGGTTTCAAATAAATACTAGCAGATAGGCAGGGTCCCAGGTACGGAGTTTGTATATAATGAGGATGGACTGATTTTAGATTTACGGAGAAATTCATTCTATTAGCATTTTTTTTTAAGATTTATTTATTCATACAGAACTGGGGTACAGGCCAGAGATGTGGAGGGTGATAGGATTCACCAGGGACAGAGTGGGGAACAGAACAGGCAGCTCCACGAAGTACACTGCTGAGGGGAGCAGCGGGCGGGTCAGGAGAGGTCTGCCTCGCCATGTGGTCACCTCCGGGGCAGGCGGGAATCAAACTCATGCGGAAGTGACTTGAGCTTCTTAATGCTGTGCTTTAACCCGCTGTGCCACCAGGGAGGGCCGTGTTAGCATTTTTTTTCTCTCTCTCACAGTATTGCTAATTAAAAAAAATTCTTACATCATTGTAGGCCTCATAGTTCTCCCACTCCCTTATCACCTGTGAACTATCACCATATTCCCTTGTGTTCTGGTTAGAGCGAAGTGGAATCTCATCGTGGTCTTGGTCTGCATATCCCTAATAACTGGTGGTGTTGAATACTTTCTCATAAGCTTGTTGGCCACTTGCCGTTTTTCTTTAGAAAAGTGTCATTTTAGTTCTTTTGGCCATATTTTTGACTGGGTGGTCTGCCTTGATGTTCTGATATTTTAGTAACTTACATTTATTGAGAATCCATGAGCCTTGCACTTTATATAAAAACATACTTCTACTTATGCACATAATATATATAAACTGTTCAAATGAGGCAGTTGGCATAGCACATTAGGAAAAATGTTCTCTTAATTATAATTAGTCACTAAACGAAAACTCACATGATACTAGATTATCTTTAATTCTATCAGGTAGTGCTGTACAAATTTGAGGTGACTTTTTAACTATATATGGTGTTTTATTTATAAGGAATGTAAAGGTTTTCTTTTAATATATACATTCCCCAAAACCAGCTTTTCTAAACTTGGTGACAGTATGCTATCTCTAAACACAATGTGTTACGTATTTAACATGATTCAGATTACGTCCTGCCTTCACTGCATCGTCATCAATCTTCACATACAGAGTGATGCTACCAAAATCATGCCCTTTGAAATGTTTTTTCATACTGGGTATGAATTTGGTCATTCGCTCTCTTGGTAGGTTTTTCTGGCATCTGAATCTCAGTACACAGTGTAATGAAAGCTTTTTATGGCATAAGGGTTTGGTTTTTTTCTTGAAACACAGCAACGCTAACTGATGGCTGTAGAGATTGAAGTCTGTCCAATCTAGAAATTAAAGAAATGCATTAAATGGATAAAATAAATGCATACCTGAGTAGTTCTACTTAAAACCAAGTATACATAAGGTAAAGTGAACATTTTTGTGGGTGGTTGGTTTTTCCTGAAAGACTAAAACAAGTCCATTCCCAGATTGTACTTCAGTTTCAAGATTTCAAGGATTTTAAATCTGGGAAGGGAGACTTTTTAAGATTTTGTTTTAGAGGATAACCTGGAGAAAAAGCCTGAGACAGAATGGATTGTTGTACTAAGAATGGGAGTACTTTTTCAGGAAGTTATACTAAATTCTAGGGCATTTTGTAAAATGTGAAACATACATGTGCTATCAGGTTGGTACTTCTGTTTTTAAAAAGGTGGCAAGGAGATTTATTAATTTACCCTCTAATAAAGAATATTTAGATCTTAGGAGTTAGAACTCAGAAATTGTTATATTAAGCAATTGGAATTTACAGATAAATGTGTCAAAGTGAGAATCTGGTCAGAGGTGGTGAGCATTGCGGCAGCCAAGGTAAGTAGTCTGATGCCGAGTGTCAGCTGTGGAGAAAGGTGACCATGGCCTGCTCTGCAGACTTGTCATTAGGCTCATAACAAGAGGGAGAACATATGTAGCACATTTAAGAAGATGGTACTTAAATCAACTGAAAAAAGAGGGAAAAACTTATGAAATTCCGTGAGTATAAATAAAATGAATTTAGGTAACTAAATGACGAGGTAGACAACCTTTCTTCTGGCTTTTAAAAGATTGATTTTGAGTAGCTTATTCCTTTAAATACCATTTCACAGAAGATTTTTAGAATCAGTAGGTTAATAGAAATTTGACATTAAAAATCATTGGAAATGACAGAGGTAAGTGATTTGCAAATTTATCAGCTTTTTTTTATAGAAACAGCAGAGGGAGCTCATGAGACAGAAATATTGTAGAGTCCCAGGCAAACATTAAACATTAAAAATTGATCTGGTAGTTCAAAAGATTCTGAAACTTCTCTGTGTTAATTGAAAACCAAGTCATAACTAGGACCATTGTTTTATAGCTTATGTTCAGCTAATAAAGATGTGGTTAAAAATCTAACATTCGGGCTCTCCCTGGTGGGAGAGCAATGGGTTAAAGCACCTCATGATGAAGCTCTCAGAAACACTGCAGCACAAGTTAGATTCCCCTACCAGCTTGCTGAACCAGCCGGGGAGGTGACCACATGGCGCGGCAGCCCTCTCCTGACCTGCCTACTGCTCCCAACAATGTACTTAGTCTGCCTGTTCTGCTCCCCACTCTGTCTCTGGTGAATCCTCTCACCCACCACACCTTTGGCCTGTACCCCTGTTCTGTAAGCATAAATAAGTCTTTTTTTAAAAAAAAAATCTTTCATGAAGAAGCCTAGGAGTTTGGTTGTCTAGGCCATGTTGCTCACTGTAAGCTCTTGAGTGTAGTATGTGTGCCAGGATTCTTTCTGTATCTTCAGCTGTGTTGTACAATAATAAAAAGTGAGCAAACTTAAACATAGTCTCTTTCTAGGAAGTATAAAATACAGAAATGTTTCATTGTGGTGCATAGGCTGAGATACTGTCTTTACATTTAGGGATTAATCTCTCAAAATCCTATTAATTACTTAACTAGTTTTTACTAAATTAACTAGGCTTCTTTATAGGAGTGAATTAGATTTATAGATTCATATTAAGAAATAAAGTTCATCTTAAACCTGTTACAATTTTTTTCAAATTAAACACCAGCCTCCTCATTCAATATTTCTAGATTTAGCACAGCCATATTTACTATTTAGATTCTTAACTTCAGTGACAAAAGCCTTCAGAGGCCCTTTATTTTTTTCCTTTATTCAATTTTTCATGTGGTTAGTTTTTACTGAATGCCTGTTAGGTTAGAAGTTGCTGAGTATTAGAAATAGAAAAGTAAGCACTAATCTTTATTTTCTTGTCATCTAAATTATACCTTTTTTCATTGTTACCTTTATAATCTATTTCTTAAATGTGTTTACCCATTTTGATAGTCATTTTTTAAGTTGCTTCTGAAATAAATCCACTGTCTCTATTGTTCTGAAATAAATCCACTGTCTCTATGTATTCCAGCTTTGTTAATTTTCACTTACACTCTAACTTGTTTGAAATGACCATTGAATCTCACTTGGTGTTTTGTTCTGCTGCCTGTTACTTTACTAGTTTTATTCACAAATAGATTTTTATCTTGCATTTTGAACATATAACATTTGTGACTACTATTTATGAAGGAATTCAGGTAAAAGTAGTAAGTAGCACTTTGTTTTCAACTGTTTTGTTTTTCAGTAGGAGATAGAAATGTAACTCCTAAGTTGTCTGTATCATGTGCAAAACCACTTAGTTTCATAAATCGTGCCCATTTTTCTGAATAAGCTATTGTGTAATGTGTAGATCTGCAGGATTTTAAAAATAACCCCATCCTAGTGCATTATTTTAAGGCTAAATCAAAATGAAGTCAGAAAAAAAAACAAATTTGGAGAGAATCAACTGACTTTCTAGAACTGATCATTTTTATTCAGTAAGATGTCTCTTGCCAAAGTAACATAAAGTACATAGGGACCTTAACTAGCAATAACCAGTTAGGATATATAAAATAATGTAACAAAAATAATGATGCATATGGGAAAAAATTCAAAGTTCCGATCCAACTGTTATTACGGAGAACACAATTAGACTTCAGGATTTATTCTCTCTATACTTACTGTTTGACTGCTTACTGTTTGTGTATAAATATATTTGTGTATTCTCCTGTAATCGTAAATGAGTGTTTTTGTTTATGAATAGTTTGAAATGTTTTCTAATCAACACTGTGTTTTCCAGGGTGCACAGGAACGGATAGATAGTCTGCGTCGATCGGGAGTGATCCATGAAAAGCAGACTGCTGTGTCAATAGAAAACTTCATTGCAGAGTTGCTGCCTGACAAGTAAGAGGCTTGTTGTTTCTCTTAGGAGATGGAAAACCAGGGCTTAACACTGAATCCCAGTGGCAAGTGGGTCTTACTTTAGAACCAGAGAAAAAGTGTGTTCTGATCTAGCAGTGTCACTTAACTAGCTGCGGGACCTCACATTTTGTATTTTTGTTTATTATTATAAAATGAAGATAGTAAAAATACCATGTTCTAAGGTTGTTTTAGCATTAAGTCACCTACTGTAATAGCACGAAATGTGTCACCACAGTGGTATGACTGACGCCCACTTAGTGCCCAGAGTGCGGGGTGCTGTACGCAGGTCTGGGGGCAGGCAGGGATCAGTCGCCCTGAGCACTGTCAGCTGTTTCCTCAGATGGCTTCAGTCATCGTCATTTTTGAGTACGGTGTACTTTTTTTCTTGGGGAAGAAATTTTTTTTAAATATGCTGTTATTTATATTGAAAGAATTTGCCAACTGTTGAAACGAGTCTTTTCTAAGCACATTGTGACTTTTATTAATCAAAAATTTTATTACCAAATAGCATTGTGCCTACCACCTTGGCTGTAGTACACATAAATTATTAATCTAGTTGAGAGATGATACATACACAGATGAAGCTTTTAAATGATAGTATTTAAATGAGTATATCTAATTTTTCTTCTGATAGAGAACTGTTCCATACACTTTCAGTGAAAGTAAATGGAGTTAGCATTAGTGGCATTCATGAGGGGACTTACAGGATATTGAAGAGTAGGAAAGCTGGGTCAGTACAAAAGAACAGTAGGGCATCGTCGGTGGGACAACTGAGGGTGAATTTGGGGGTCAGTGTTTATATATTAGGGACAGATTATGAAGAGCATTGAATGCTGTATTCAGTTTGAATTTTCTATGTAAACATCTAGGAACCATGAACCATCCAGTGACCATTACTATTTTTTCTTTCTGTTAAGCTTTTACTGTTTAATGTCTATCTTACGGTGCCTTTGTTTTATTGTCGAGAAAAGTATGCCCTTGCTAACACTGGAGACTGAGTAGCATTCCTCCAGCCCCTCTTCCATGTTTTACTGTGTTAAGTATTTTTACTTCTGCTTATGTTAAACTCCTCAGACAAACTATTACTGTTTTTTGTTTGGTTTTTTGCAATATAGGATTACTGATTTTTACCATCTGAAGTCATTTCTACATGTTTTTTTCTGGGTTCATTTTCCTTCTGCCTGTGAAGTTGATTTTGTTACATTACAATAGAGGACTCTAGCTATCAATAATTCAGTTATTGGGGATTGGAGGGTACTATAGAAGTCTAGGCTGCCAGTTCTTTACTCTTAGCATTTTAAACATACGGTGTTAATCTTTTTTGCCTTCAAGCTTACTAAGTCTCTGAAGATAATGTATTTTTTCTAGCTTTTAGGATTTTTTTCCTGTCTTTTTTTTTTTTCCAGTTTTACTGTGGCCCACCCAGGGGTTATGTGGCTTGCTTTTTTATTCTCTGTGAGTTCCCTGAGATTGAATCTGCCTTTAGTCAGATGATGTGTCAAGTTTTGGAAAACACTTGGCCAGTGTGTCTCCTAATTCATCACACTGTTAATACAATTAAAAATGTAAGTTTTATTGAGGTAACATTGGTATATATGCACCATGTGACTAAAGTATAGAATGTCACTTCTGAGTAAGTTTACCATGCCCATGGCCAGCCACTGGGCCCGGCACTTTGTGCCATGCCCTTCCCCTCCTTGGCTTGGTGGCTTCAGTTTTGTTTTTTTTTTTTAAGATTTATTTATGCATACAGAACTGGGGTACAGGTGAGAGGTGCAGGGGCGGCGAGAGGATTCACCAGAGACAGAGTGGGGAGTAGAACAGGCAGATCGACGAAGTACACTGCTGAGGGGAGCAGCGGGCAGGTCAGGAGAGGTCTGCTGCGCCATGTGGGTCACCTCCGGGGCAGGGATCGAACTCACACCGAAGCAGCTGCAGCTAGTTTGTAGTGCTGCGTCCTAATCCACGCACCACCAGGGAGGGCCTCGGTGGCTTCAGTTTTAGTCAGATTTCTTGGGTTGGTTTTGTCTGTTCCTTTGTTCTCTGTATTCCACGCATGGGGGAAATCTTCTAGTATTTCTGTCTGACTTAGCAAACCTCTCCATTTCTATCCATGTTGCACAAGTTCATTTTTCCTTTTAATCTGAGTAGTAATTCTCAGTATGATTGTGTATATCCCTTTGAACTAGTGGTTTTGCTTTCTTCAAATAGATGTAGTATACCTCTAATACATACTTTGAAATAGACCTCGAACATTTTCTTCCTTGTTTACATGATGCAGTGTTGAATTTCCAATTTGAGGTTAAATGAAGTTCCTTTAAAAGAAAAGATTTGGTTATTTCATAAAGCTGTTCCCAAAGACTGATTCATTGTAAACAATTCGGAAAACTACTGAAAACAGTTTCATGCAAATGAACTTTTTTTTTTAATTTGCTGATAACTTGGTAAGCTAGCTACCTGTTAACGATAGAGGTGGTGATAACAAATTTTCTCATTTTAGTAGGTATATTTTAAAACGTTACTCAGGATAAATGTACTCACTTGGAAACAAAAATGGTTTATATGTTGCACATTTGAGTGCCTTTGTTCTTACTCCTTCTCTCCCTTAGAAATTCCTCTTGGAATTAAATACATATTGTTTGTGTGTGACTTGTTCTCTTGAAAATTGAGGAGGAAAACATTTCCTTTTTTGAAATCTGCTGATGTTTTAGCTGAATGGTAATTAATGTTTATTTTGTCTATTCAGTGCAGCTGTTTTTTAAGGCTTATAACCTGGAAATTACGTGTTCTGTTACAGATGGTTTGATATTGGTTGTCTGATAATTGAAGATCCTGTGCATGGTATTCATCTAGAAGCATTTACACAAGCTACACCAGTGCCTCTGGAATTTGTACAGCAGGTTGGTTTTTTCTTTATCTTTACACTCTAGAGAAACATCACGATTTTTCTTTTTATCTTGGTTTTTATAGTTGTACTTCTCCCTAGGAACAGAGAAATTGCTCTCTTCTGCTGACTGTATGTTCTCTTTGCCCCTTTTCAAATGGTTTATTTCCCATATTGCCACCTTTCATTTGACTTGATAATTTTCCATTTTTATTCTGTTCTAGTTTAGAATTGCCAGATGGTAAGTGTATGTCTTCGTGTTTGCTAGAATATAACCCATGTTCTTAAATGCCACTAAATGAAATGTAGATATGTACATCAGATTTTCTGTACTCCTCAAGGGCATTTTGTTGACTTGAAATCCTTCATTTCATACAGTTTTCATCACATTTTTATTTCCACACACTGTTAAAGCCTCTCTTCTGAGAAAATACACATGCACATGTGTTCCCAGAATTGCTAAAAGCAACCGTGGCCTTACGGGTTTCAGTTTAGATAATGACAAAGAATTGAAGCTCGGAATTTTGACATGGTTATTTATACTAATGTTTACCACAGTTTCAGAAGTTTAAGGAAATATTTTTATAGATTTTAACAGTAAGCGCAATCCAATATGACAGTTGATTAAAAGATGATGAGCAAATACCGTGCATACCATTATATGAATAAATCAGAAACATTCAAGTAGATGGTTTTCTCTTTAAACAACCAGTGTCAGTTGCCTGGTTTTCTATCAAGCCAGTGCTCTGAGGAGGAGCTCAAGCTGCCCCTCAGAGATGGTCATCACTGACTAAAGAATGCCCCTTGGTGTGAAGAAATGATGCTTCGGCCTTTCCATCTGCCGCTGGGCATGAGGAGCCCAGGCCAGGATCAGGCTGTGTGCTGTGTGCCTGGCAGGCCCCTGGGAGCTACCAGTGTCACTCGTTCACTGCTGTCATGACCTTCCGACCAGAGACCCAGTCGCGTAGGTATAGCCAGCCTCTGCCCCTCCATCTCTCTCTCTCTCTCGACTGTCTTGTCTCCTTTATCTCTCTGTCTCTTGTCAGTCTCACTTGTCTCTGTCATCTCAGTCTGCCACTTCCCACCAGTCTACCTTGCTTTGTCACCACTTGCATTTGTTTCTTGCTGTCCTCTCAACAGCTGTCATTTCTCATTGTTGTTACTAGGTCATCTTTCCAGTCGTCTGTCCTGTCTTCTGTCGTCTCGGTCTCCTCTGTTCTCTCAGTCTTACTCTCTGCAATCCCTGCTGTATCTCTCCTCCCATCTCTCTAGTCTGTTTGCCCTGGTCTCTTCATTTCCACCCCTATCAGCTCTGTCAGGGTCATGGTTGTTGCATCCTGTTAACACCAACTTTTTCGAGTTCTGACTTTGATCGCTTTGTATTTGCATCTCTGTCATCTTTCTATCTCTCTTTCTGGTTGCTCCTATCTCTTTCTTGTCTCTGTCTGGTCTGGGTCTCTCCTGTCTCTGTCTTATCTCTTGAGGTTATCTCTCTCCTGTCTCCTCTTTCTCTCCCTCTCCCCTATCTCTCTCCTATCTCACTATCTCTGTCTTCTCTCCTGTCTCCTCTCGTCTCTTGCTCTCCCCTTTCTCCCTCCCCTATCTCTCTCTCCATCCTCTCTCATCACTTCTCTTATCTCTCCTATCTCTTTCTTTCCTGCCACTAGTCTCCCTCCCCATCTCTTTCCTTTCTTTCCAGTCTCCATGTCTCGTGTCTCCTAACTCATCTCTCTCCTATCTGAGTCCTCTCTCCTCTATATCTGTCTTGTCTCTCTCTCTCTCCTATCATTGTCTCCTCTCTAACTCCCTCCTGTCTGTCTCCTCTCTCACCTATGTTTCTATCTCTTGCTCCTATCTCTCTCTCATCTCTTCATCCTTGTCTCATCTCTCTCCTATCTCATTCTCTCATCTCTTAAGGTCATCTCTCCCCTATCTGTCTCTCTCTCCTATATCTTTGTCTCTAGTTCTCTTCCTATCTCTCGTCTTCTCTGGCATCTCTCACTCTTCTTGTCTCTGTCTGGTCTCTCATCCTCTGTTTCATCTCAAGCTATCCCTTATCTCTGTCTCATGTCGATCTCTACTATCTCTCTGTTCTCTATCTCTGCTTCATCTCTCTCACTCTCAACTCTTGACTTGCCTCTCTCTAGCTCTCCCCTGTCTTGTCTGTTTCTTGTCTCCCTGTCTATCTGTCTCCTCTCTCCTTTATCTCTGTCTCTTCTCCTATTACTTGTCTCGTGTCTCTCTCACTCTCCCCTCTCTCATCTCTCTGTCCCATTTTTCCCGCTCTCTGTATCTCTTCTCGTCTCTGAAATCCCTCGCTCTCTCTTTTATCCTATCTCGCTATTTCTCCCCTATCTCTTGGTCTCATCTCTAGCTCTCCCCATTTCTGTCTGGTCTCTCTGTTCTCTCTTTCCATCTATCTCTCCTGTTTCTCTCCTCTCTACCATCTCTCGTCTCTCTTCTCTCGTCACTGTCTTGTCTCCCTCTTGTATGTCTCTCTCATCTCTCCTGTCTTTTCTGTTCACTAGTCTCTTTTCTCCACTCTCTCCACTCTCTCGTGCCTCTCTCCTCTCACGCTATTATCTCTCTCTCGCTACTATGTCTCTCTTGTCTCTAATCCCCCATTCTTCTGTCTCCCATCTCTACTCCCTCTCTCATCCCTGCTTTCTCTCTCCTGTCTCTCGTCTCTCTCCCGTTTCTCATCTCTCTTCTGTCTCTCGTCTCTGCTATCTCTCTCTCCCGTTTCTGGGCTCTACTCTCTCGCCTCTATTCTCTCATCTCTCTCCTGTCTCATCTCTACACTTTCACTCTCTCTCCCGTTTCTCATCTCTATTCTTCCTCTCTCCTGTCTCTCTTCTCCGCACTCTATCCTGTCTCTCCTCTCTCTCTGCTCCTTCTCTCCTGTATCTGCTTTCTCTCCCCGCAGTCTCTCATCTCTGCTCTCTCTCCCCTTTCACTCGTCTCAGCTCTCTTCTGTATCTCCACTCTCCGTGCCCTATCTCTCCTCTCCTGTCTCGGATCTTTGTTTCCGGTCTCTCTTCTCGGTGCTCTCTCTGGTCTCTGCTCCCTGTCTCTCGTCTCATCTCTCTCGGTCCTGTCTCTCCTCACTGCTGGCTCTGCTCTCTCTCTCTCTCCCGTCTCTGCTCCCTCCAGTCTCTTGTCACTGTGGGCACTCTCTCCTCTCTGCTATCTTGTCTCATCTCGGCTCTCTCTCTCCTGTCTCTCGTCTCTATTCTCGTCTCTCTTCAGTCTCTCTCTCCTGTCCTGTCTCTCTCCTCTTTCTCCGTCTCTCTCTCTCCTGTCTCTCTCCGTCTCTCATCTCTCTCCTGCCTCTCATCTCTGTCTCTCCCTCTTTCCTCACTCCTCTCTCTCTCCTGTCTCTCCTTTCTCCTGTCTCTCTCCTGTCTCCCACTCGTGTCTCTCTCCTGTCTCCCTCTCCTCTCCTGTCTGTCTCTCTTCTCTCTCCTGTCTCTGTTCTGTCTCACTCCTGTCTCTGTCTCCTCTCTCAGCCTCTCGTCTGTCTCTGTCTCTCTCCTCTCTCTCCCCTCTATCTGTCTCTCTCCTCTCTCTCCCCTCTATCTGTCTCTCTTCTCACACCTCTCTCTTCCCTCCTGTCTCTGTCTCTTGACTCTCCTGTCTCTCTCCTCTCTGTCTTGCTCCTGTCTCTGTCTCTCCATCTCTCCTTTGTCACACCATCTCTCTCCTCCTGTCTCCATCTCTCTCTCTCTGTCTCTCTCTTCTCTCTTCTCTCCTGTCTCTGTCTCTCTTCTCTCCTGTCTCTGTCTCTCTTCTCTCCTGTCTCTGTCTCTCTCGTGTCTCTGTCTCTCTCCTGTCTCTGTCTCTCTCCTCTCCTGTCTCGCTCCCCTCTCTCGTCTGTCTCTCTCCTCCTGTCTCTCTCCTCACTCCTGTCTCTATCTCTCTCCATCTCTCATCTGTCTCTCTCTCTCCTCTCTCCTCTCCTGTCTCTCTCTCCTCTCCTGTCTCTCTCTTCTCTCCTGTCTCTGTCTCTCTCCTCTCCTGTCTCGCTCCCCTCTCTCGTCTGTCTCTCTCTCCTGTCTCTCCTCTCCTGTCTCTCCTCTCCTGTCTCTCTCTCCTGTCTCTCTCTCCTGTCTCTCTCTCCTGTCTCTCTCTCCTGTCTCTCTCTCCTGTCTCTCTCTCCTGTCCCTGTCTCTCTCCTGTCTCTCTCGTGTCTCCATCTTTCTCCTCTCCTGTCTCGCTCCCCTCTCTCGCCTGTCTCTCTCCTCCTGTCTCTGTCTCTCTCCTCACTCCACCCTCTCTCCTGTCTGTCTCTCTCCGTCTCTCCTGTCTCTCTCCTCTCTTCTCTCCTGTCTCTCATCTCTCTCCTGTCTCTATCTCCTCTCATGTCTCTCACGTCTCTGTCTCTCTTCTCTCCTGTCTGTCTCTCTCTTCTCTCCTGTCTCTGTCTCTCTTCTCTCGTGTCTCCATCTCTCTCCTCTCCTGTCTCGCTCCCCTCTCTCGTCTGTCTCTCTCCTCACTCCTGTCTCTCCTCTCCTGTCTCTATCTCTCTCCATCTCTCATCTGTCTCTCTCTCTCCTCTCCTGTCTCTGTCTCACTCCTGTCTCTCCGTCTCTTCTTCTCTCCTGTCTCTGTCTCTCCTCAGTCCTCTCTCTTCTCTCCTGTCTGTCTTTCTCTCCTCTCTCGTGTCTCCATCTCTCTCCTCTCCTGTCTTGCTCCCCTCTCTCGTCTGTCTCTCTCCTCCTGTCTCTGTCTCTCTCCTCACTCCTCCCTTTCTCTCTCTCCTGTCTCTCTCTTCTCTCCTGTCTCTGTCTCTCTCACTCCTCTCTCTCCCCTCTCCTTCTCTGTCTCTCCAGTCTGTCTCTTGACTCTCCTGTCTCTCTCCTCTCTGTCTTGCTCCTGTCTCTGTCTCTCCGTCTCTCGTCTGTCACTCCATCTCTCTCCTCCTGTCTCCGTCTCTCTCTCTCCTGAATCTCAACTCTCTCCTGTGTCTCTCTTCTCTCCTGTCTCGCTCCCCTCTCTC
>NW_004567122.1:20502384-20503604 GCF_000260355.1 Condylura cristata
CTCCTGTCTCTGTCTCTCCGTCTCTCGTCTGTCACTCCATCTCTCTCCTCCTGTCTCTCTTCTCTCCTTTCTCTCCTCTCCTGTCTCTGTCTCACTCCTCTCGTGTCTCTATCTCTCATCTGTCTCTCCTCTCCTGTCTCTCTCCTCACTCCTGTCTCTCCGTCTCTTCTTCTCTCCTGTCTCTCTCTCCATCTCTCGTCTGTCTCTCGTCTGTCTCTCTCCTGTCTCTCTCCTCTCTCTCACCTGTCTCTCTCCTCTCTTCACTCCTTTCTCTCTCCTCTCCTGTCTCTGTCTCTCTCTTATCTCTCTCTCCTCACTCCGTCTCTGTCTCTCTCCTGTTTCTCTGTCTCTCGTCTGTCTCTCACCTGTCTCTCTCTCTCCTTTCATGTCTCTCACCTGTCTCTCTCCTTTCATGTCTCTCACCTGTCTCACTCCTCTCTTCTCCTTTCTCTCTCCTCTCCTGTCTCTGTCTCCGTCTCTCTCTTCTCTCCTGTCTCTCTCCTCCTGTCTCTGTCTCTCCTCACTCCTTTCTCTCTGCTCTCCTGTCTCTCACCTGTCTCACTCATCTCCTCTCTCCTGTCTCTGTCTCTCTCCTCACTCCTGTCTCTCTCGTCTCCTCACTCCGTCTCTCGACTCTCTCCTGTCTCTCTCCCCTCCTCTCTCCTCACTCCTCTCCTGTCTCTGTCTCTCGTCTGTCTCTCTCCTCACTCCTGTCTCTGGTCTGTCTCTTCACTCCTTTCTCTCTTCTCTCCTGTCTCTCTGGTCTCTCTCCTGTTCCTGTCTCGTTCCCCTCTCTCGTCTGTCTCTCTCCTCCTGTCTGTCTCTCCTCCCTCTCTCCTCCTGTCTCTCTCCTCACTCCTCCCTCTCTCGTGTCTGTCTCTCTCTGTCTCTCCTGTCTCTGTCTCTCTCCTCTCTTCACTCCTTTCTCTCTCCTCTCCTGTCTCTCTCCTGTCCATCTCTCCTATCTCTCTCCTCTCTCCTCACTCTGTCTCCTCTGTTTCTCCGTCTCTCGTCTGTCTCTCTCCTGTCTCTCTCCTCTCTTCTCTCCTGTCCCTGTCTCTCTCTTCTCTCCTGTCCCTGTCTCTCTCTTCTCTCCTGTCCCTGTCTCTCTCTCCTCTCCTGTCCCTGTCTCTCTCTTCTCTCCTGTCCCTGTCTCTCTCTTCTCTCCTGTCCCTGTCTCTCTCTTCTCTCCTGTCCCTGTCTCTCTCTTCTCTCCTGTC
>NW_004567122.1:20504337-20518511 GCF_000260355.1 Condylura cristata
CCTGTCTCTCTCCTGTCTCGCTCCTGTCTCTGTCTTTCTCTTCTCTCTTCTCTCCCCTGTCTCGCTCCCCTCTCTCGTCTGTCTCTCTCCTCCTGTCTCTGTCTCTCTCCTCACTCCTCCCTCTCTCCTGTCTCTCATCTCTCTCCTGTCTCCTCTCTCCTCTCTCGTGTCTCTGTCTCTCTCCTCACCTTTCTCCTCTTCTCTCCTGTCTCTGTCTCTCTCCTCACCTTTCTCCTCTTCTCTCCTGTCTCTGTCTCTCATCTCTCTCCTCAGTCCTCTCTCTGCTCTCCTGTCTCTCACTCCTCTCTTCTCTCTCCTCTCCTCTCTCCTCTCTCCTGTCTCCTGTCTCCTGTCTCCTGTCTCCGTCTCCCTCCTCTCCTGTCTCGCTCCCCTCTCTCGTCTGTCTCTCTCCTCCTGTCTCTGTCTCTCTCCTCACTCCGTCTCTCTCCTCTCCTCACTCTCCAGTCTGTCTCTCTTCTCTCCTGTCTCTGTCTCTCCGTCTCTCGTCTGTCACTCCCTCTCTCTCCTCCTGTCTCCGTCTCTCTCTCTCTCCTGAATCTCAACTCTCTCCTGTCTCTCTCTTCTCTCCTGTCTCTGTCTCTCTCCTCTCTTCACTCCTTTCTCTCCTCTCCTGTCTCTCCGTCTCTTCTTCTCTCCTGTCTCTCTCCGTCTCTCGTCTGTCTCTCTCCTCTCTTCTCTCCTGTCTCTCTTCTCCTGTCTCTCTCCTCACTCCTCTCCTATCTCTGTCTCTCTCCTCTGTTTCTCCGTCTCTCGTCTGTCTCTCTCCTGTCTCTCTCCTTTCATGTCTCTCACCTGTCTCACTCCTCTCTTCTCTCCTGTCTCTCTCCATCTCTCTCCTGTCTCTCTCCTCCTGTCTCTGTCTCTCTCCTCACTCCTTTCTCTCACCTGTCTCACTCCTCTCCTCTCCTGTCTCCATCTCTCTCCTCACTCCTGTCTCTCTCGTCTCCTCACTCCATCTCTCGACTTTCTCCTGTCTCTCTCCTCTTCTCTCTCCTCACTCCTCTCCTGTCTCTGTCTCTCGTCTGTCTCTCTCCTCTCTTCTCTCCTGTCTCTCTCGTCTTCTCTCTCCTCTCCTGTCTGTCTCTCTCCTCACTCCTGTCTCTCGTCTGTCTCTCTCCTGTCTCTTCACTCCTTTCTCTCTTCTCTCCTGTCTCTCTCTCTCGTCTCTCTCCTGTCTCTGTCTCTCTCCTGTCCCTGTCTCTCCACTCTCTCCTGTCTTTCCATCTCTCGTCTGTCTCTCTCCTCTCTCTCTCTATGCTCCCTCACTCTCCTGTGTCTCATCTCTGCTCTCTCTCTCTAGTCTCTACTAATGTCTCTACTCTCTCCTGTCTTTCTCTTCTCTCCTATCTCCTTCCTATCTCTGTCGCCTTTCCATCTCGAGGTCATCTGTCTCCTCTCTTTCGTCATCATCTCTCCCGTCTCTCCATCCTGTCCCTTCTCCTCTTTCTCCCTGTCTCGTCTCTGTCGTGTCTATCTTGCTGTCTCATCTCTGTCTCCTATTTGTCTTTTCTTCTCTCGTTCTTCTCGTCTCTTTTCTGTAGCTGTCTCATCTCCATCTCTCCTCGCTGTCTCTCGTCTTCCCTGTCTTGTATTAGTCACTGTCTCTTCTGATCTCTATCTCTTGCTGTCTCGTTTCTCTCTTCCTGTCTCTCATCTTGTCTCACTCTCTCCTCTTATCTCTCACTGTCCATCCCTCTCTCTCCCCGTCTCATCTGTCTTGCTTCATTCTCTTCCATCTAAATCTGCCGTGGTGTATGTCTTCGATCCCGTCTGTTTTACTGTCGTCCTCTCTCGTGTGTGTGTCATTTCAATCTGTGTCCCGTCATCTGGTCTATGTGCCTATCTCTGTCACCTGTCTTACAGTCTCTCCTGTTATCTCTCTCCCCATCAGCCTCTCTACCTTTCGCTGTCTTTGTGGCAAACCCCATCACTCACCGCAGAGGGGGTGGCACAGAGGCTGGTACTTACCAGCAGTCCTGTTAATGCGCTTGCTGCGGCGGTGAGGCTGTCTGAGGCAGACACGTGATGCCACTTCAAGGGCGAGGGTGGGCCTGTGCTGTACATTACCACATAGGAGAAATGGTCCCCAGTGACACACATTACCTATCCCCAGACATCTACAGTCATCTCATTGACGCTTAGGCTCATACCTTGGTCTCTATCAACTCCTTCAGTAGGATTTGTTTTATGATATAGGCTGGGAGAGTGTTCTCATGTGATACCCTCTCTCATAAAACTGAGATAAAGGAGCCACAACTTTATCTCCCAGTGGCTTTAGTACCACAGCCCAGGGGCTTCTTATATCATGGAGTCCTGGGAACTAATACTCTCCACACCTGATGTCTCCTGTCAGGGGTACGGCCAAGGAACCTCGGTTGGTCCTCCACCCCACTTTACCTTGACTGAGGTGGTAAATTACTGCCCCAAGTGGTTGCTAGTCAAGTTTCTTACTGTGATCTCCAGCTTCCGACTTTCAAAATTTCTCCAAAGGAGTAAAATGGACTGAATGGAGTCACTGTGATGTGACACCAACAGCAGAAAGACACATAGGCACTCTCAGCCTTGGGTAATGCTGTGTTAAAATTTTGTCGTAATCCCATTATTACCCATTCTATTTCTTAGTAACTGTCAAGACAGTTTCGTCTTGTGGGGCCAGTCCTGCTGTACTCCCATTTCATTTTCCTGTTTGCTTCATTCTTGTCAAAACTTATATTTACCTAATTTCTTATTAACCATTTTAAAATTTCCATCTTGTACAGAAGATACCTTTGCCTGTCCCCTTAGCCTTTTCCCATTCTCTGGATTCAACTGTTATTCATGTCACCACCTATAAGAGCCCTGTTGGGAAACTTAAACAACAAATTCTGATTAGCTTCCTAACTTGTTTTTCAGGTTTGTGATGATCAGGTTATCTGGGGTGCCCATGGGAGAAGGGCCCACTTTGCCACAGCCTTCCCCGCAGCAGGCATATTCAGTAGGTGACTGTCCCTGGCATCCCAAAGCCAGCTCCTCCCTCAGGAGCTCAGACCTCACGGTGGCTCAGCCCATCCCCCAGTCTAGCTGTTCCTCGGTGAGCACCCCCAAGGCTCTGGATGGCACGCAGCCACCTGTGGTGGTTCTGCAGTGAGTGGTGGGCCTTGCACCAGCCAAACACACTCTTCCCTCTGCGGCACTCAGAGACAGGGCCTGTGTGACTCTAATTCACTCATGAACACTGGTTTCCTCGGACATGTTACTAACAGGTTCACAAAGTGAAACTCTCTCTCACTAAGCCCCCTAGTTTTAAAAGGTTTCCAGTTTTATTTTCCTTACTGTTCACTATTTTCTTAGTGACTAGAGCAGCTACAGCACTTCTGTTGTCCCTGTTCAATTTCCACCTTATGGGATAACTTTGAGGCTGTTGACGCATCAAGGAAATAATCCCATGTCCCACAGGGTCTTCTGGGCAGGCCAAAAAGATGCGTGATGACATGCATGCCTCCTGTGTACGTGAACTAGATCCTGCATGACTCAACTGCCCAGCGGCTTTAGACCCCATCTTGAATAACTTAGCTAAGGGAGACTGTAGTTTGCGGGGACAAAAAGGAAATTCATTTCGTCAGTTTATTAGGAAAACAAACAAATTATAGCTCTAAATTCTGCCTTTTCAAGGCACAGGTTTTCCTGTGTGAAATCATTTCACAGGAGTTCAATTTCAAAAGCAGCCTTTACCCAACTTTCAGAGCACCTCCTATGAAATTAAAACCTCATGCCAAAAAGACATTTTGGGGGTGGCACAGTTTTAGTCAACTCCCCCACCAGCTCCAGGCCTGAGCTGACCAAAACAGGACATGATCTGGCCAAGGCCCAACACAGCATGGCCTTTCACACGTAATTTAGCTTTTTATAGCTAATAACCAGTGTATTCACCATTTGGCCATTTACCTTCCTTTTTGCAACAAGTCAACCAACTCGCCAAAGGTTGCCTCTATCTCTAAATTCCTATGGTCTTTTTGCCTTAGTAAAGGCAGGGTAATATAATTGCTGCACCACACCACAGCTGACCATGGACACCACCAGCTCTCCACGGCCCTTACCCAGTACCCTTTCTCTTCCTCAGTCACATCTTTCTGTGAGCAATTGCCAGCCTTGCTAATCACTCTTCTGGTGCCAGCTCTTTCGTTTTGTGACCCAATTCCAAGACGTAGGAGACGGTATTATCCTCAGCACCAAGGAACACTAGCTGGGGTACCAGCTAGTGTTGTACAAATTCTAAGTCCGGGTATGAGATTGCACAGGTTAAGGACTGGCTCGGTCTACGGGACAGCTCCCCCCCCCACAGGAGATGCCTCTCGAAAGTCCAGGTTGTCACTTGTGCTTAAAGGTGGGAGGTCCTGACCCCCTCCCTCTCAGGGAACACAGTTACCAACGACATTACCCGTCTGTTGTAAAGGATAGATTGCACAACACACATGCATTAAGGCAAGGGGTAGGGAAGGAACACCGAGCTTGCACACTCTCATCAGCCACTATTCTCCCCAATTTCTGTGTGGTCACCAACCGGAGAAGGAGGGAGGCCTCTGAACCGTGTCATTTTGGGTATTTACGGAGGATGGGGATTCTTAACGAACATTTTCTTACAAATCATAACATAATGTTACGCCCTGAACAAGGACAGAAATTTTCAAACGGTAGTCAAATTATGCTGTTTTACACATGAACAGATTAAAGGAGAAAGAGTGTAATAGAGTTGAAAGGATATGTTTGAAGTAAGCAGACTGCAGGAGATGGTGTAAACCTGGTGTTAGGGTGAGACAGGTGCATACGTCCCAGAAACATCAGCGCAGAAGCCAGAGCCAGTGAGGAAGCATCAGAAACCTGCCCCTGCCGCTCACGGGAGACAGACGCACATTCGGCAGCGTTTGAGTGACGTGGTACTGCTCCCGGAGTGGGTATCTGTGAGTGTCTGTGAGTCACTGTAAGCCAAGTTTCATGGGACACTTTTATAAAACTATTTGAACAGGGTTTTTTTCTTCCTCCCTCAATGTTTGAAGCCTTAATCATTCAGTTTCCCTTCCAGTAGGAATTTTACAAAGTTAAAGGATGTCAGTGATACTTCTATTTTGGGGCCAGTATTACTAACCTCAGCTGATTCTGATGCTTCTCTCACACTGAGCTTCGTTAGGTGGAGCATGAGATTCAAGATTTACAGTATATTTTAAGTACATTTTTAAAGACATTTTGTGTCCCTTTGTTTCCCTTTATAGCCTTGTAACTTCATGTAATTGGCAGCATACCTGCATTTCTCTGGGCTTATCCCATTTTAAAATATTGTCATGCACAGTGATACTTTGCAATGTGTTTTAAGTGTGATCAATTTTGTTCCCCACAGGCTCAGAGTCTGACTCCGCAGGACTACAATCTGAGGTGGTCGGGCCTTTTGGTGACCGTGGGCGAAGTCTTGGAAAAGAGTTTGGTCAATGTCAGCCGGACTGACTGGCACATGACTTTCACCGGCATGTCTCGCCGGCAGATGATCTACAGTGCAGCGAAAGCCCTCGCCGGCATGTACCGGCAGCGCCTGCCGCCCCGGCCCCTGTGAGCAGCCACTCGGCCGAGACCCCCGCGCTGGGCGACAGACAGAACCTTCTACGTCGGGTCACTTCAGTGAGCCCAGCAGTTTTTCTTACTTGCCAAGACCCGGTGTTAGCATCACAATTTCATGTACCATAGGTTCTCAAAGAAGAAAATATTTTTATAATACAAACTGATTTACCAAATTTATAACATACAAATTCATGTGCTAGACATTTAACTTAATGATATGTACTTGATCTTTTTTTTTTTTAATTCATCTCTTTCCTGTCAGCTTTTGAAGGTTTGTGGGGTGCACATAATCTCAGGTCTAAAGCTGAACTGTGCGCTCAACAATTCACCCAAAGCACCTACATTTGGTGCATTTGTTAAACATGGGCCAAAACAATGGAATTCATATGTTCTTTAGGTCACCAGGTACACGTCACTTGAAAGATACTTTATAAAAATTGGGTAGTACATTATTTTTTCATTGTTATTTCACAGCTAAGTGGCCATATGCTTCCAACATATATTAAATTGGAAGCATGTTTTTATTTTTATGTACTGTTGAGTACTTGCTAAGTAAAACTCTGACAACATCCACTACTTAGATTCTCCCAACTGTAACACAATGTTTTCAAAGGAAATTATTTCATTTCTTAAATGATAGATTACATCTTATTTCATTGCAAACACTGCATTGCTAACCTCGTGCCATTCTGCCTTTACGTTTTGTGAATGTTTTTAAAGAAAATTTTATATTTGATCTGGTTTATGTAATCCATTATGTTTTTATTTAGTGAAGGCTTTTGTTTCCCCTAGGTAATATGTTTTACCATTTTGGATTTATAGAAATCAAAATTCAATAACATAAGAAAACCTATTGAACTATATTTGCAAGTTCTAGTAACTTTTTAAGTAGTTTCTTGTATACTTGTAATTTAATTTTTGTTTACTTGTCTATATAATGAGATAAAAGAATTAGCACAATCTCTGGCAGTTTTATAAAATGTGTTGAAACTTCAATGTCAATATATGCAATGTGTACTTTTATCATTATTTAAAATACTCTGATTTCTTTCTGTTATACTCTACCTTGGGTAAAAATATATTAATTTCACAAATATAGTATATGCTAAAGTCTAAGTGTTATATAATGATTTTTCGTAGAAATCAGATTTTGTTGTCATTCAGTGTACTGAGAGAAGGAAGATGAAGCCAGGTAAAGCAGGAAGCACAGACGACCCTGTTGACTAACATCAGAACACTACAGAAAGCCTTTCTCTGCCACTGACTTCTGTTCCTTCCCTACCTAACAGACTATTAATTAAGAAAGGGGAGCCCTTTCGCATAGCAGTGACCCAAGACAGACCTCAGTTAAGGACTGAAAGAAGTTTACCCGTGCTTACTATTTCTGCTCCCCCGGTATAAGTAAATTTTACAGATCCTAAAAATAGTAGAGGTTCAGTTTTCATTTTGTTACCAAGTCTCAAGTATCTTGTTTTGAGGATGGTTTTCACAGACTCACAGGCATGGACATCCCGTTAGATGGCATTTTCTTTCCTAGCTTCCCTGAATAGCCGTGACAGCTCTTCTCTGGCCTGCTCTAGCCGGATCACTGCCCTGCACCCGGTCATGTGGCAAAGCCTTCTGCTCTCTGCCAGTGTGAATGAAGGGATCAGGGAAGGGCAGATGGAAAGGATAAACACAGGTCTGGCTCTGGCCTCCCTGTTTTCCTGGCCAAGAGCTATCTTTGAAAGGCATCAGAGCTTAACTGACTCCACATACTCAGCTCTCAACCTCTTGTTTATTTTTTATCCTCAGATTTCTCTGCTGTACAAGGGGCGAGAAAGGAATATTATGCTTCCAAGGCAGCTCCAACCCGGGCCATTTTTCAGTGTTCGTTTGTTTGGTGTAAGATTCGTAAGTCTAGGGCATGTTCCCTGAAGCAGCCTTCCAGTGACCCCTAGTTCTTTCCCCGCTCATGTCCATGAAGCCCACATGAACAGCTTTTAGGGTGAGTCACACTGTGGGCTGTTTGCTTTTTTGTTCTTTAAGCATCTTAAGAAAATCTGAACCACTGTTTGTCATTTTTTTTCTTTTTCTGAAGTACTTCAGGAAGAATGTACTGAATTGCCTACATTTCTACATTTTTTTTTTTAATTGAGGAGTGTGAAAGAATAGGAGAAATCCAGGAACACTAACTTAACAGGTTATGTGGCCAGAAGGTGCTCCGGTTTTTCTGAAGTCAGAAAGCTTTCTGCCATTGCCAGTAGTTTCTCCCCTGAGATTCTTACCATTATTTCTTCCACATTCTTTATTCCATTTTTTTCTCAATTTAGAAAATTGGGACAGATCAAATGCTGTATGATAGTAATTTTAAGTAGATATGAGTACTAATGAAAGTTTATTATGTACATGTATTCATAACTATGCAAATTAGTAATATACTCAGGGTCACCTAGAGGACTGTTGAATTTACTTTATTCCTTGACTAGAAAAAATTCTAAACATGAATTTGTGTTCTATGAAGCCAAATTTATAGTATTCTGTCTTTGAAAGATAATAGATTATGCATAAATTAATATGACACTCGGACTTTTACTCCCAAAATTCATTTTTAAGGTACTATGCAGGATGATGTATTGGATAAAACCAGTTTTGTAAGTATGTAAATATGACATGAATAAATAATACCACCTTATTTTCCAAAGATGTAATTATTTTTAAATATCAGTATTAGATCAGAAGACTAGTAGTTCTTTTTCTAGGATTTTTGTCTAAGAATTACAAGAATTCTTCCAGAACAGCAAATTAAAATCTCTTTCAAGTGCTCCTGTAGTTTTCATATATATCATAGTCTAAATTCACTGTCTGAAAGCTCAGAATTCTTAAGGGAGAGACTACACTGGAGGTAATACTAGTAGGTAAGAAGTTAGAATCTGTGTTCACGAAGAGAACCTGTAGTACTGACTTACATTTTCAGTTAGCCTCCACAGGTGAGTTTTTATGAAAAAATAGTGGAATAGGAACATATTTTTGCAGCTGAACTAACTGATACAGAAACAGATTAGGCTGTTTATCCAGAGTCTTCACAACATGAGTTAGAGGCCAAGGGGTGTGTGTGTGTGTGAGTTAGAGGCCAAGGGGTGGGTGGGTGTGTGTGTCTTCACAACATGAGTTAAGAGGCCAAAGGTTGTGTGTGTGTGTGTGTGTGTGTGTGTGTGTGTAACTTCCTAAACCATTCTCCTCCTGATTAATCTTCAGTCCAATTCGGCTGAGGTTAGAAAATGGCACAAGGACTTTGCCTTAGTATCCATTTTACATTTAAATACTCCACATTTTTCATTTCAGTTTAAATGGAGTGTTTTTTGCTGTTGATAAAAAAATATATTTGAATATTCTGGTCCCAAATAGGAGAAACCATAAAGTAAGTTTATGGTTTTTTGGGTAAAAGACATGTTCTTACTATAAACCACTTTGAGGGAGCAGAGAAAACGGAGATTTTCAGTGGGCAATTTTCACCAAGAAGGCTCAACTCCACAAGGATAAACAGTGACCTAGGAATTGCATACTACTGAGAAACCCCCTTAATGGTGGTGCACCCCTGCACTCAAGAGACCATAACAACCTCATTAGAAAGAATTCCAAGGAGATCCTCATCAGGTTGGCGTGACTGACGGCACTTGGTGGAGAGACACACGAAGCAGTGCGTGGAGGCCGGAGATGGCAGGACCATGAGCACAGTCAGGGGCCAGGGCGATGAGGGAGAGTGGAGATGGGTGCAGGCACATACCTGTGGCCCAAGTGAAGCCTAAAGCAGAGAAGCTGGGGCGGCTCACACAGGCTAGAACTTTGGCAAGGAAATGGGCTCTAACCCTGTCCCGCCGAATCTGTACCAACCCCTTGAAGTCCATCTTAAAGGATAGATTCTGTGGCGTCTCAGATCATGGACCCCAGAGGGTTAGCGCATGACCAGGCTTACCTACCAGACACTGCTGCCCCACCCCCACCCCATCCCTCACGCCTTGCCCTGCACAGCATGGTGGTGACAGCAGATTGGAAAAGTGAGTGAAATTCCACAGTTTTTTGTAGCCAACAGTACCCTGATTCTAAAAACAGACAGGAACATAACACACACACACCCCCACACAACACTGGCTCTGATGAGCATAGATGCAAAATTCCTCAACCACCCAACAGTAGCAAACCAAATTCAACAAGACATAGAGAAAGAATCATTCACCATGATTAAATGGGACTATAAGATGCAAGCATAGTGAATTCAACAAAAATCAATAAATGTCATACCACATCAACAAAAGGTTGACCAAGAATTATATGATCAACCCCTCCCAAGTGGCACAGTGGGTTGGAACGCTGCACTGGAAGCTAAGCCAAGCTGTGGCCACTTCAGTGTGAGTTTGATCCCCGCCCAGAGGTGACCCACATGGCACAGGAGACACTCCTGTCTCACCTGTTGCTCCCCTCAACAGTTAATCTGCCTGTTCTCCCCACTCTGTCTCTGGTGAATCCTCTTGCCGCCCCTGCACCTCTGGCCTGTACCCCATTTCTGTATGCAAAATAAAATTTTTTTTAAAAAAGAATTACACGATCACATCAATAGGTACAGAAAGGCATTTGACAGGAATCAATATCCTTTTGTGATCAAAACACTTAACAAAATGGTTAGAGAAGGACTGTACCAGGCCTCCTCTGGTGGTGCAAAGGTGTTAGCCTCAATACTATGAAAGTAATGGCAGCCACCACAGCCTGAGTTTTATCCCCTCCCTGGGAGCTACCCACTTATCACAGCAGACCTTTCCTGTCTCACCCACTCCCCTCAGCCGTGGGTTTCACTCAATCTGCCTGTTCTGCTCCCCACTGTATCTGGTGAATCCTCTCACACCCACTGCACCTCTGGCCTATACTCCCCACTTCTTGTATCATAAATTTTTTTTTTAAAGGACTATATCTCAACATTGTGTCTCAACTAATCAACCCAATTTAAAGGCTATATATGACAAGCCCAAGGCCAACATCATAATCCATTAAACAAAGCTGAAAGCTTTTATGATCAGGAAGAAGATATTCACTTATCACTGTTGTCCAATTACTCTTATTAAAACCCCCAGTGTGATACTGGACAAGAAAAGGTTTTTAAAATAGTATCAAAAAAAAGATGATTACTATTTGCAGATGACAGTAAAAAAGCTATTGGAAATAGTAAGTAGCATGACACACTCATATTCAAAAACCTAAATATGCAAGTAATGGATTGGGAGAGCATCTGGAAAATAATCCCATTTATAATCATAAGAAAAAATTAAATACCTGAATATAAATTTTAAGCTCAGAAGTGTAGGACTTGTACATTGAAAACTATAGGATACTGTTAAAAAAATAGAACAGAAAAAGGAAAGGAAATGATAGGCATGGTCATGGAATGGGAGATTTAACATCATTAATGCCTATGTTACCAAAGCAATATATAGATTCAAAGCAATTTCTGTAATTGTAACCCCAACTGTATCCTCTCAGAAAATGTCCTTTGGAGCTATAAAAGACCCTGAATAGCAAAAACATTCTAGAGAAATAAAAATGTTGATCTTCTCCCCAGTTTCAAATTATACTACAAGTAGCAGAAATCATACAGCATGGTTTCAGAATAAAAACAGACACAGAGCTTAGAATTGTAGGCCCACAAATGCATTGACAAATATTTGGAAAACTTGTGTATGACATAAGCATCAACAACATACAATGAAGCAAGGAAAGTCTCTTCAATAGAAGGTGTTGAGAAAACACTGTCACGTATGAACAATAAAAAGTATAGAAAAAATAAGAAACTAGATGACTATCTAACACCACACCTAAAAGTTAATTAAAAGTAGGTGAAAGGGCCCTCCCTGGTGGCACAGCGGGTTAAAGCACAGCACTAAGAAGTTAAAGCCACTTCCGCATGAGTTCGATCCCTGCTTGCCCCGGAGGTGACCACATGGCGCAGCAGACCTCTCCTGCCCGCCCGCTGCTCCCCTCAGCAGTGTACTTTGCTGATCTGCCTGTTCTGCTCCCCACTCTGTCTCTGGTGAATCATCTCACCCTCTGCATCTCTGGCCTGTACCCCAGTTCTGTGTGAATAAATAAATCTTTAAAAAAAAAAAAAGTAGGTGAAAGACTTGCGTTTAAAACCTGAATGCAATAAAATAAAAAGGAGAAAAGTTATGCACTTGATACAACTTTAGAGGTGTGTTTGGAGATATCAATGGTATGGGAGGGGGGTAGCAAATAAATGGGACTACATCAAACTGTAAAGTTTCTGCACAATAAAAGAAACTAACATCACAACAAAAAAAAAATAAATAAAGTTATCATACAAGGCATTCATATCCAAAATACATAGAGATCCCATAAAATGCAACAACAAAAACTAAGCAGCCCAATTTAAAAAATGACCAAAGGATAGGAATAGATTCTTCTCCAGAGGAGTATGGGAGGGTGTGGACAAGGAGCCCTTCAACTTGCTGGTGGGAATGTAAATTTGTGCAGCCATATAGCACAGTTCCATGATTCCTCAAAATATTCAATAACCCACTTCAGGATATTTACCCAAAGAATATGATAACACTCATTTTTCAGAGACATGCACCTCACCCGCCATGTTTATTACAGAATTATTTACAATAGCAAAGGTTTGGACGCAACCTAAGTGTTCCTTGATAGATGATTGCATAAAGATGTGGGATAAACAGTGAACTACTACTCAGCTATGGAAAATGATTATAGAATATAATCATTCAATGGCAGAAGCCATTTGAAACAACAATATCTAGAGGATATTGTGTTTACTGCTTTAAGTCTTTGGGAGAAAAGATGCCAGAGGGGGAAAAGGGAGTGGGAATTGTCAGATACAAGTGTCAGTATATGACTACAGCATAGAACTGAACATTTTGTTGGTGACGTGAATGTGGCATGTGCAGATGCTCATTTTCAATGGTGTACATTCGAAACATATTATAATGCAGCATTACTTCAATTATATCAATAACCTAGTGTTAAAGTCAAAGTCAAGGACAAAAATTTTGAGACCAGCAGAGATGAGAATATGCACATAAGAAAGCCCCAAAGACTCTTTAATAGTTTTCTCAACAAACATTTCAGGGGATGATATGAGTGGGCTGATACATTCAAAATATTGTAGGAAAATAACTTCGATGCTCACCACTGCTGCCCTTCAGAAATCAAGAGACAAAGATTTCCCTAAATAAAAGCTGAGGAAGTTTTCCAACACTAGACCTGCCTTACAAGGAATGCTAAATACTCGGAATGGAAATAATGGGATGCTGATTAACATAATAAAAGCATAAGGTAGTACCACAGATATTATTGTAGTGGTAAATACATAAAATTATGTAATATGGCAATAGTGGGTGTATATAACATAATTAATATTCTAGTTGCAAAGTCAACAAATAAAATAACCACAACTGCAGTAATCTGTGAAGTTACACAAAATATATATTAACTGTAATATGCGTAATCTAAAATATGAGGGTAAAGAGAAGAGGGTAATGTTTTACAGATGGAGTTGTCAGTCTAAAATAGGGTGTTGTAGTTTAAAGGTGTTTTAGGTATAAACCTCATATAACTATAAGAGAAAAATTTGTAGTAATTACACAAAAGAACATGTCAAATAAGTAAAAAAAAATTGGTATCAACAAAGATCAAAACATGAAAGACAGCAGGATAAAAAGGAACCAATTTGGATCACCGAACAGCCAGAAATTAAGAACAATATGACAATGGTAAGTTATTACCTGCGAATAACCATTTATAAATAGATTAAAATGTCCAAGGTCAACAGATAATGGCTGAATGAGTAAAAATAACTAGCTTTACCTATATGCCGTCTATGAAAGTCTCACGTTAACTTTAAAGAAACGCACAGACTGAACATGAGGGGATTCAAAAAAAAGGTATCTCAGATAAAACCAAAATAAAGCAAGAGTATCTAATTAAAATATGTATGTACCAATACTGAAGTATTGCACAAAGAAATAGAGAAACAATGGTAGTAATTGGGAATTAAATAATCCACAGCAACAATGGATGGAGTCATTAGACTCAGAAATAAAACAGGCCTGAATACTACATGCTACATGGACCTAACAGATTATGAGGAAAATTCTATCTGATAACAGCAGAAAACATTCTTCTGAAGTGCATGTAAAATATTTTCTAGAGCAGACTATGTGTTAGGTCCTAAGTCATAGCAAATTCATGACTGAAATAATACTCTTTATCATCTCTGACAGTGTTATGAATCCAGAAATTAATAACAGGAATAAAATTGAAAAATTCATCAGTTTCCAAGGACAACACTTTCCAGAACAACAAATAGATCAAAGAAGAAATTATAGGGGAAATAAAGTGTCTTCAGACAAATGAAAATGGCAACATACAAAAAAAAAAAAAATACAGGATGCCATAAAACCAATTGTAATTTCATAGCAATAAATGTCTAGATTACTAGTCCAGCCCATATAGAAGGCAGCGTAGACGTTCCTCCACACAGGAACAGCAGGCCTGCCTGATGA
>NW_004567122.1:20519282-20520489 GCF_000260355.1 Condylura cristata
AACAAGGTCAAAGACAAACCTTAAAACCAACCTGTAAAGTGGCTATAGACCTGAATCAAGAGAGGAGGGAGGAAGAAGGGGTGACTAAAAGGTGTGGCAAGCACACAGGGGACCACAGAGGAGGGCCACAGGAGCACTGATGGCCAGAGAGCAACAATGAGCTCACCTGAGAAACACTGTACTATTCAAAAATTAACAAATAAACAACGCATCCATACATTAAGAAACTAGAAAAAGATGAATCTGAGCACAGTGTTAGCAAAAGGAATTACTATCGGAGCAGAAATAAATAAAACAGTATAATAAAACTGCCAAGATTCACAAAACTAAGAGTTGGTCTTTAAAGCAAATTTGACAATCCGTTAATTAAATTAACCAAGGAAAAATAAGGGCCCAAATAAAAATCATATGAAAAAGGAGAAAATACAACTGACACTACTAAAACCTAAAGGATCCTGAGAAGCTAAGAACAACTATACTCCAAGAATCTGGACAATCTAGAAAATTTCTTAGATACACACAACCAACCAAGAGTGAAACAGGGAGAAACAGAAAGTCGGGGCAGATCAGTACTAGCAGGGAGATTAATTCAGTAATTGCTATTTCCCACTGAAGAAAGGCTTGAGATGGCTTCACCGGTGAACTCTATCAAAACTTTCAGGATGAAATAATGCCAGTAATTCTCAAATTCTCTTCAAAAAAACTCAAGATGGAAAACTCCAAAACTCATTTTGCCATGTCAATATTACCTCAAGATTCAAGTCTTAAGAGAATACTGAGAGGAGGGGGGTAGGGGAGAGGGGGGGGGAAGAGGAGAGAGAGAGATCCATCAATATCCCTGATGAACACAGACTGAAATATTTACAAATAGTAGCGACCTAATTCTGCAGCACATTTAAAAGATCATCCATCTTCATCAAGTGGGATCTGTCCCCGAGATACAAGGATAAATCAATGCATGTAAGTCAATGTGGTCCATCATATTAATACAATCAAAGAAAAAAATCTTATCATCTCAGTAAACACAAAGGTGTCTGACAAAACCTAAAATCTGTTCATGATAAAAACTGCAACAACTTAGGTGTTGAGTGAATGTCCTTATAGAACAACCATGTAACTCACATGCAAAATAGCCAGGCATGAAAAATAAGGGCATCAGGATCAGAAAGAAGTAAAATCATCTCTGTTGGCAGATGACATGATTTTC